>NC_059073.1:231118219-231432346 GCF_020497125.1 Mauremys mutica
GAACAGACACGGCTCAGTCAAATCCAGGAAGCATTAAACAAGGTTTTCTAGCCCTAAACTCAAATATCTTTAGCCTATTACCACCTGATTTAGTAAAATACATACCCTTGCTTTTAGTGCATAGTTTATATTGTTTCGCTAGATTAGACTTTAAATAAGGATCAACACAGTTTTGCACTTTCACCAACACAACAAAATGTTAAAATAAGATTTAGAATTAGCGATTCTCCATGATTGCAAAGTACAGGTGAATAATTAAACTTCAATTTACACAAAATAAATTAAAACGCAAATTAAGCGTAGAGGAAGACATTAACATAGCTTTGGAGAGACAAGGATAAAGAAGATGACAGGGCTGAAGTATATTAGGGTAGTAGCACCCACTGGGGTTAAGGGTCTGCCTAAGCAATTCAAACATAGTACAACTTTATTCCCTGGGTATACTTGTTCCATTCTCTCCTCTCAGTCTCCCTTCCCCCCAGAATAACAAGAAGTGATATTTAAGAGACTCTCCTCACATTTTATCCAAAATAAAGTTCTATAAAAGCTAACTTTTACAAATGTGCAGTACAGTTTCCACAATTTTCTTTAAGTCTAATTAAAATATTTGTTTTTAGCAGTCCCCACTGATGCCTGAAACCAAAACATCACAGCAGGAATTGCAGGAAAATGGTTATTTTTGATTTTCATTGTCCAAAGTGTGAAGTGCAAAAGAGTAACCAAAACAAAAAGGAGTAACAAGCAAATTGTACTTCTAAAATTCTTTCACTGCTTAAAAAAAAAATCATAAGATCTTTTTAGTAATACAAACACAAAGATGTTAGTTTCTGCAGACAGCCAAGCCATCTGGCATGACCAACAACTTCACTGAAATCTGTTTTTACATTTTTCAAAAACAGGCTCGGCTAGTCTTTTACAAATTCGCATTTCTGTAAATCGGCAGAGTACGTCTGGGATTATTACTTCTAGGCAGGAAAAATCTCTGAAGTTTGGATGCAGCTGAAACCTATTGAGCGTGACAAGGATGACCCCAGAGATGCCGTGAAGCAGCAAGGGCCGCTTGTTTACCCAGCTCAGAGTCGGCGGGCTTGGCTGCCAGGAGAAGCATTTACACGTCGCTGCTGCCATACACCGCGGTTGAACGTTAGGAACAGCGCCTCGGAAAACAAGGGCCGGCTCCGGCTCCGCCCCCTCCTGCCGCAGCTGGGCTCCAAGCAATTCCGGTGCCAGGCGGCCAGCGCCCGATACCCCCTCCCCGCTTCCTCAGCAGCGGCCGGGGCGAGGCGCGACTGACCCCACACAGGTCACCTTCCCCCAGCACCCGCCGCTGCTCGCACACGCAGGTCCGGCCCCGCCCGCCCGCCACAAAGCGGCCGTAGCAGCACCGCCGCCGCCGCCCCCCGGTTTGACCAGTGCCGGGCGGTTGGGCCGACAGAGGCCTCGCGAGCCAGGGAGCCGCTGCGGCCGGTAACCGGGCGGAGCGAATCGAGGCTACGAGACTGAACATGTAGCGCCCCCGGGCCCAGAGTCACGGGGCACGAGCGCTCTGCCGCCCCGCCCGGGCACGGACAGGCCGAGAAGGGCCCTTACCTGGGGCGCCCACGGAGGAAACTGGGGATATCAACACCGCACCGCGGCCACCGTCATCAGCTCAGCACCTAGCCCTCTCGGCCCCGCCCCTGCAGCGTCACTTCCGGTCCCGCGCCGGAACTGCTGAGGGGGGCGGGGCCTGCCCCGAGAAAGTTGTGCCCCTCCCGCGACTGGTCCTGGGGCGGTCCCTTAGCAAGCCCCGCCCAGGAAACCCCTACTGAAGTCCGGGAGTTAGTCCCGTACACCCTCCCCAGCCCGACACCTGGCCGCAGAGCACTCGCGTCTCCCCCCTAAACACAGGTGGTACCAATTGGCAGTCTCCACTAAAGTCAATGGCTGTACCAGCTGAAGATCTAGCCCAATGAGCCACTCAGTCCTGTCCGAGTTGGATTCAAAGTCCTGGGCTATAAAGCCCCTTGCTAGGTGATTTACCAGAACGAAAAAGGGATTGATTGGGTAAGAAAACTGATGAGAAATCATCATCTGCCTAATGAATCTTCTTCAGTACAGGGAAACCTCTTCTTCCTCAAAACTTCCTTTACCCTGAATGTACTCCTGTATTCTCTCCCTGTGATAGTTATTGTGAAGGAAGTACATGACAGAGGCATGAAGTCGTACTAGTCCTCGAGGAACCAGATTTACCTTTTTGGTAAGGTTATAACTCGTTAATGATTAGGTCTGACAGAAACATAGCTACAATTGATTATATTCATTTATATTTCAAGTGATAAAGCATTTCACTGTACTCTTTGAGCAACAAATTACAAAAAGTTTTATTTGTACTGCAATTTAATATTTAAATGACTAATATTTATATTTAGTTATATCATGAGATATACAGTAAGCTTTTCAAAAGCAGTGTGTACATTTTACTTTGAGATCAGTTCACCAGGCAAAGGAAGAGAGCATGCAATAATCTTTCTCATGTAAGCACAAGTGAATTTGTTAGAGTGGAGAATGACGCTAGCTTGTATGTTAATCAGAAAACCAATAAATATTTATTTCTAAAGAAATGGGGAGTTATTTTTGCTTTACCTTTATCATCCTTTTCTTCCCCACACTGCTCTTTAGGATGTGAGATGTAGCAGGCTCTTGTTTCACTGTTTTTTTGTGATCTGAAATTACTGTATATACTGATCTGAAGTAATATAGTTAGGGCCCTACCAAATTCACCACTGTGAAAAATGTGCCACGGACTATGAAATCTGGTCTCTCCCTTGAAATGTGTATAGTATAGGTTAAAAGTCTTTTGTGTAGCATTTATCCAACCCAGGGTTCCAATCCAAAGGGGAGCTGTGGGAGGGTGGGGTCACAAGGTGTTTATAGTATTGTCACCCTCACTTCTGCACTGCCTTCAGAGCTGAGTAGCCAGACAGTGGTGGCTGATGATGAGGGCCAGCTCTGAAGGCAGGAGCACAGTAGTAAGGGTAGCAATATCATACCATGCCATCCTTACTTCTGCACTGTTGCTGGTGGTGGCACTGCCTTCAGAGCTGGGCTCCCATCCAGCAGCCACTGTTCTCCAAGCTCTGAAGGCAGCGCTGCTGCCAGTAGTAGCACAGAAGTAAGGGTGGCAGTACCGCAAGCCCCCTATAATAATTTTGCAACCACCCCCACAACCAGCTTTTGGGTCAGGATTCCTACAGTTACAACACCATGAAATTTTAGATTTAAATATCTGAAATCATGAAATTTAAGATTTTTAAATCTTATGACCGTGAAATTGACCAAAATGACCTGTGAATTTGGTAGGTCCCTAATATAGTGTAAGTTGTACAGTCAGCACTGGGGAGTTGATGAAAATAATCAATTTTGCTTTCATTTTGTATTCTTGTACTCATACTACTGGTTTTGGGGAATGTAATGGGTGTGCTAAATCATGACTAAGGCTACGATTTAGTCATGGGTATTTTTAGTAAAAGTCATGGACAGGTCATGTGCAATAAACAAAAATTCACAGCCTTTGACCTGTCCATGACTTTTACTAAAAATCTTGGGGTGTGGTATGGGGAGACCACTGCAGGGAGGTACAGGGGGCCGCTGCTGGGGGCATCAGGGGTGCTGCTGGTGGACATGGGCGGCTGCTGCTGGGGGAGGGGCCACCCGTGCACAGCGGCTGCTCCAGCCATCCAGGGACCACTGCCTGGGTCCGTGGACCCTGGCTGCTCTGGCCGGCCAGAGACCGATGCCTGTGGCTGCGGCCCATGGCTGCATTGGCCAGCCAGCCAGGGACTGCTGGCTGGGGCTGTGGACCGTGACTCCTCCAGCCACCCCAGGACTGCTCCTGGGGGCCGCCAGAACAGCTGCTGGTGTGGCTGTCACTGTGGCAGCTCCAGCAGCCACTGGTGTGGCTGTCCCAGGGGCCATCTGAGCAGCTGCAGGAGTCATGGAGGTCGCGGAAAGACATGGAATCCTGAACACGAATCAAACAGCAGCGTTTTGGCCACTTCCACACCTCTTTCCAGCTAGCACTATGCCCAGAAAGACCTCTGTCCAATTTTTTCAGGGCCAAATTACCATTGCTTTACTTACTTACTTTCTGCTCTGTCTCTGGCTGCTCCCAGATAACATGCACACTTCCATCAAGCAATACCCAGAGAAATCCCTCTGCCCCCATAGCTCAGTTCCTGACTGGCCTTGCACATGGCCTGTGTTTTGGGTGGGGATCCTATTGTTTCAGATATCTTACTTCAAAAGGAGTTTAACTGCTTCATACATTTATCCTGAATGAATGGTGGCTGTCATGGTCACCAGCTTCAAGGAGATTTCACTCAATCTCACTCTTAAAAGTACTAAACAAGAAAAGACCTATTGCTATGAAACATCTTTATGGACAGATGATAAAGAGAAAGTAAAAGAACTAAAGAAAAAAGTTTTTATTTGAATTTCTTCTAAGTAACAGCAGTTGTAGTAAGTGGGGGCAGAGATCGTCCTTAAATGACATTTTTTGGACATCTCTTAATTTTGGATCATGTGCTTAAATATTACAGAAGTAGGCACATTAGAAATGTCTAAAATAATAAGCCAACTTTATCTTCGTCAAGAGAAATTGACTTGTCAGTATATTCTTCCTGAAGCTGACCACAAAGTGGGTAGAACTCTTTTGTTACTTGTGTGGATATTAGAATGTGAAAAGACAAATAGGAATAAATATATATTAATGTGACTCACATAAACTCTTTGTCACTCATTCATTTTACCTCCTGTTCATCTCTGTGCCTTATTTTACAAGCCCAGAAATAGTCACAGAGGAAAATGTAAGAGTTAAGAGAACACTAGGTTGCCAAGTCAGAATTTTATCAGAGATTGTAGCATCTTAGTCTCTGTTCTTAATGTAAAGGGATATCAAGGAACCAAAAAGATACCAAAGACAAGTGAGTTTACAAAAATGTATATCACATAGAAATACTTCAACAGAGTGCCCATTCCCAGTTGTAAAAATGGAAAGGGTGTATTTTGGATCTGATTAAGATTAAATGAAGAATGTTTAATGATCTCAGAGCAACATGAGGTGTGATCATGTTCTTGTATAGCATCCAAAGAAATATTTCATGCCATGCAGCTTTCACAGGGAGATAATTGATTTTAATTGTTAGTTTCATTTTCTAAATCAAATAATAATTTTCATCTTTAAAGTTCTGTACAAAGAAATCTGATGCACAGAAGTTAGACACTTTTTTAAACGTGATTGATTTAAGCACCCAACTTAATTACCCAGGTTTGGGTACTGAATGTATACTTAGAAATAGGATGAAACCACTGTTTATTGTGTTTGAATTATGAGTTGCACAGAGTAGTATAGAGCAATTTAGGAAGATACAAATGGGTGTGAATCCAAACCTTGGATCTGAAGATCAAAATTCAATGAAATATCCCTATGCTTCTTAATCATATTGAGCACTTACATAGAGTATTTAAGCTAGGCCTCGTTGGCCAAGAGGGAATCAGCACAGTCCTCTGAGTGGGGTAGGTGAAGAATAGAGAATTTAAGTGACTGCTCAAAGGTTACAGAGCAAGTTTGTGGCAGATTGAGAGTTCTTGGTGTAGGGACTCTTCTGTGTGTGGATATCACTTACTATTCCCAAAAGCACAGAGAGTGTCTGATGAAAAATATGAGTATGTTCTCAGTCAGTATCATTAGAAAATATAAAAACATTCTTTGCAGGATATATTTTAATGAGAAGTCATTTAATGAGCAAACCAATTTGGGGAGTTGACACAGAAAAAAAAAAAAGCACCACTGCAGTGAATCTCAAAGTGCTTGAGAGGCTTGCATTGCAGGGCTAAAAATAGCAGTGTATGAGTTTGTGATCAGGCTGGAACCAGGCTCTGAGACCCTCCCCCATTACCAGGTCTCAGAGCCCTGGCACCAGCCTGAGCCCAAACACCTACATTGCTATTTTTAGACCCGCAGCACAAGCCCTGAAACCCTGAGTAAGCTGACACTGTCCATCCGTGAGTATTTAGCTGCGGTATAGAAATACCCATAAAGACCAATTCCTTTCAATGTACTAGCTCAGAATCATGCCTCGTATTCATGTACCTAATAAATAGCAGCCCCAAGATTGCTTCCAGGCTACTGCATTCATGGCCTATCAGTGCACTGCTGTCATTTCTTACTTCTGCATTGTTTCAAATACAAATATCTCCACTTCTAATAATAGGTCCTCCAGCAGATAAAGTAAAGATGGTAAAATTTGGAAATCTTTTAGGATAATGCAATAGTTATCAGTAATATGAACTTTCCAAAAAGGTTAACTGTTGAAAAAATATTTCTGATGAGGACGCCCTAATGTCTGGCAGGATTAAAACCACTCATTCGTACAGGTATCTTTGCAGGGTGACCTTTTCACAACAATATGAAGATACTGCTGCAGTACCAACACTACTAATGGGAACAAAAGGAAAGGATTCACCTTCTTACTCAGAGTTTCTTTAAAAAAAAAAAAGAGCTCCTTTAATAATTTGATGCCTGGAAATTAGAGATGGGGCCCAAACAAAACTGTAACCTTGGGTAAATCTGAATCTGGATTCAGGTCCAGTCCAAAAGTCTTGTTTGATCCCTGTCTCCAGCACAGAATGAACCAAAACCATCGGAGGCTTCAGGCTTTGATCTAGATCTGAACTTTTCCATTCAGGCTCCTCTCTGCTTTATACACATTGCAAACAAACTATATACTTCTAATTATTAGTACCCAAGAAAGGGTACTGTATATTGTGGCTAAATAGTATAAGGGCATGATTTAGTGCTACTGATGACGTTTGGCATTGATTTGTGTAGGTTCCAATGATTCCACTTAGTTGTAATCCTACCCATACTCCAACCCCCGTAAAAAGCCTGGAGCTGCTATGAAATGTAAAAGATGTATATCAATCACTAAAGCAGGAACTCTTTCTAGTTATGTTGTAAGGTATACCTTCTAATTAACTCCTGTATCGAAGATCATTTTACAGAAAATTAATAGTTACATTATTGTGAATCAGTCACATAGTTACAAATAATATTCTTTCATTGCTGACAATGTTTCATTTCTGAACATTAAAAAGTCTAACTAAAGTGCTTACAGACTTCACCTTCAAAAAACGATTGGGAGGCACCCCTTTGAAACATATTAGAAATCACATATTGCTAACATTCCTTATTAAGGAGAAGGTTTCGGTATGTGTACTTTGGATTTCTTTTCCAGCACTTAATTGGAATTGATGAAGAAAAGCTATTCAAAAGCTGCCAGGATTTTTAAATCTGTATGAGTGAGATTGATTAAATTTGTGACTTTTCCCATAAAGGTATAGGTGAGAGCAGACATGTTAATTTTGTCTGTGTGTGCGTGCATGTGTGTATGAGAAAGAAAGAGAGAGTTTACTCCTAAGGTGTGAGACTTGGCAGCTTTGCACTGTACAATGGGCATAAGAAACCACATTTCTGTAAATGACCACATTTGAATTGCTGTTATTTCACAGTTGGATTACTGTATTGTTAAAGTGAAAAGGAATGTTTTTAATAAATCCAAATAATGAAGTAAATGCTAGCACACACTGAGTCTTTGCTCTCTGGGGTATCATTAATATATGTTCACTGGAGACCCAGGTCTGGGGGAGTGTTTAATTTCTTATTTATGGTGTTTTCTACTTTTAGCACACCTCCTACTGGCACACAGATAACTGCATGTAAATGACCATTGAGTAGGTGCTATTTAAATTTTAACAAATATAAAACAAGTATTTTTACTGTATACTTTATATGGTATGGTAGATTTACTGCTTTCACCAGCCTTGTGTCTTCCTGTATTCTATCTTACATTAATGAGAAGCTAGACTCCCAAAAGGCCAATCTTTTATATTCAGATACAAATAAATCACATGTGGCATATCATATATTGTAAGTTACAATAGTGAAGGCTAAAACAAACCAAAAGCCCAAGAGCTTTGGAAGGGATATCAACTCTTATGGATCAGGGCATAATGCCCAACCCCTAACTCAGTGGTTTTCAACATGTGGTCCATGGAACCCTGACTATGTCTAAGGGGGCCATGAAAGCTTGTTGTTACCCTCAGGATCTGCATTGCTGCTCAAAATTTTTTAGGAGTCCGCAAATGAAAAAAGTTTGAAAACCACTGCCCTAAACTGATGAAGATTAGGAAGAAACTTTCCCCACTGAATGCCTGTAGTCCTACACTATTTTGCTACTTATATGTGTTTTTGACCGTCCTACAACACCCAGTGTGTAACTTAAACCACCATTTAGATCACCATTACACTTGGCTCATAGTATTATTAAGTAGCATGAAATATAATCAGTGATGTTATGAAAGTTTATTTCCAAAAGTGCTTATGGAGAACAGCTGAACAAGTATGATCTCCTGACCTCAAAGTGTTTGTTTATTGGGAAATATATTCCAGTTCTCTAAATTTAATCTATCTTGGACAAGGCTGGCATTCTCTAGATTTGTTACATCTCTGTAGGCTGTAACAAACAATATTGTCTCTCTCTTTTATCTGATAAAATGATAATAGGATTGTATTACACCACTTATGATGAGAAATTTATGATCATTTTTAAATGTAGTAAACCAATGATGGTTTATGTGCATTGAGGATGATGTAGTTCTGGTGCAAAAAAAAAATACAAAAGTATACATATTTCAAACCAGTTGGTCTTCTCATTTGTGAATCAAGGCTTCAGTCAGTGTACATGAAGGGGTGCAGAAAGTCCAGTCTGCTATTTTAAAAAAAAGAAAAGGGGGAACTAAGAAACTCTGGATTTTGGAAATGTATCAGGATTGTTTTTCTTGTGTTATCTGTCACTAGAGTTGGTCAAGTGTGGACAGGCAGATTCAGTAAGACAGATTCTGATTTCAATAATACTTCATTAATTCCATTAATTGTATTGATGATACACTGGTGTAAGTCCATATTAAGTGAGTTCAAAATCTACCCACATTTAATTTTACAAATAGATTATTCTTTTTTCTTTTTTCTGGATTTAAATGGTTGACTGATAGAATAATGCTCAGTGGCTTTGTATGTAGTTCTTAATTTATCATCATCTCAGACAGTAAGGACCAAATCTCCTGTTAATGCTAATGAGGTTGGAGTAGTGTAAATAAATACTTTGTCCTTTCCAAGTGGTTGTGGAAAAAGCAAGACATTGCTTTGGACCAATGATTCTTTATAGCAACACTTACATCATGCTGATCTTTAAGAGGTGACTATATTGTTTTGATGGCCAGTTCCCCAGTGGCATTGCTCTAGTTGCAGTAGTACCACAAACGGCAGTGGTGAAGCATGTGCCACCAGTTCTTGAGTTAGAAGAAGCTACAGATCCTATGAAAGTTAGCCCCTCAAAGAGTATTATTCTCTAATAGCCTCTCCAATATATTTTTTGTTTTTACTTGCAGGTGACTTGACTTTCTTTAAGTTTTGTTAACCTACAGAAATGGTCTGCACAGAATACAGAACACAGAATACAGACACCACAAAATGAATGAAAAAAACACTTCAGAGTTAATGTTGCTTCAAGGTAATATGTTCAAATGAAACAAGTGTGCTATATATTTAGAATATTTAAACATCAAAGTGTATTCTTCCTCTTTAATTAGTAGGATGTAACAGAAGTTTGTTAAAATAAATATCTGTACCTAATTGCCCTATATATTTGCAAACTACAGAACTTTGTATAAAATTTTAATTCAAAATACTTTGAGACAATAAATATTAAAATAATTGAGCAGTTTTGTCCTTCTGTGGAACAGAGAGTACATTGATATACACTGACTTCAGTGATGGCAAAGTGAAAATACAACAATAGATTTTTTTTTCTTGTGAAGGGCTTAATGCCCTATTCTGCTCCCATTGAAGTCAATGAGTCCTGTGTTCCAAACACACCCCAAACTGCAAAGGACTTAAACCCAAATGGGGGCTGGGTGCATAAAGAATTCAGGATCAAGCCCTAATTCTGAAGTCTGTATCCAAGAGTAGACAGTAGTCTTCAGAAATTGATTCTTCTGTGCTGAGTTGTGTTACTTCATTAAAAATGTCTCTGCATTCAAAGTTAGTTAATTATTTTTGTATACTACAGTAGGCTCCATTCGTTCATGGATACTGACTCCTTTAGGTCAGATAGCCCGTTAGTGATGGAGGTCTTTTTATTTCCCGTGGGCCTTATACAATTCCCATTGATTTCAATGCAACTAGAATCAGCCCCTATGTTAAGGTGATTCAAGATTTTGCTAAGAGCAGTACCTAATGAAGAAAATGTTTCCAATTTGACAGAATGCATTGTTATGCATTTTTGTAGACAAAGACAAAAGCGAGGACTGAGGCATTGCCAAATTTGTGTATTAAATCCCTTTTGTATATCCAAGTGGGAGCAGTTTGGGCTTTGATCAGAGTGGTAGGAGGTTAACAGTTTTGGAATGATATATTCAGTATTATTTATACAATTATAAATATGTTTTATATTGATGCATATTTTCATGTGCAGTGAAGATTATCCCATCCTCTTTTGGCCCATCTAAGTTTGAGATCAGCTTTTCTCTGTTGCTTTCTTTTTTTGTAACACCTCTTTTTTTTTTTTAACTGTATCTCAGTATCTCATAATCAACAGATGTGCATTGTGTGGCCTTTGGTTATTGCAGTTCTCATAGACTTTAAGGCTAGAAGGCATCATCATGATCATCTAGTCTGACCTCCTGCACATTGCAGGCCACAGAACCTCATCACATGCTGACATAAATCAGCTCATTTTGATATGTAACATGTTGCATGTCTTAATGATGAAAATAAAATGGTTGAAAACTTAAAACACTTATGAGTGCTTCTGTATATGTACCTATATATATACATATATTGTTTTGTTTTCATCTTTAGTTGCTTTCCCAGGAACCCCTCTCTTCACCCAAAATAAAATTACCCTCTATGTTAGATTCCTAAGTGATGTAGAGTAGGGCTAGTCTGTGGGCCTTACTCTTGTCTCTTGTTAGTGTACAGACTAGCATCTGAAAATGAGCAGCGTAAAGAGTCTGATCCAAAATCCATTGAAGTCAGTTGAGATATTCTTCAGTTACAACATAAAAGTGGAACAGAACCTGAAGTTTCTTAGGCTGCAGTACACACAACTTCCCATATTGTGATATCTTGCGAATTCTGGTAGTGGAGTAGCTCTGCTGCTAGTGGCCCAGCTATTCTCACGAGGAGAGTCCCAGAACTGGTGTGACTGAAGTTTCTCACAGCCAGTACTCCAGCACCATCCCCTTACATGTCTACCTTGGAAAAGTCTGGGATTGGAGTTCTCTTTCTTCCTCCCAAGATTTCTATCTTTACTACTCTGTATGTTTTTCTCTTTTTAGAGTGAGATTTTCAAAGGAACCTAAGGGAGTTAGGTGACCAAATCTCATTTGATGCCTAGCCCCTTTTGACTCTTTTGAAAATTCCATCCCTAAGTTCAAGGTTATGAGCCCTAATGTAATTACTCTCAGACAAGAAGAAAACTAACACTTGGCTTTGTTGAACTCAATATAAACACAGATGACATATACTATGCGGTCTGCCATGTCCTCAGATGTCCAACTAAACAGCAACAGAATTGTATATAACAGAAAAAATATCTAACAAAATAGGACTACAGTAAGCATTAATGCAAACACTGTATAAATGCAACATTGACATTGAGATTCTAATCTTTTAACTCCCAGGAATTTCAGAAGTAGGGTTCCCACAAAAGCTTGAATTTTGCCTCCTAGTATGTATGTATTACATACAGGAGTGTTGATAAGTACTTGATTACACATCATTGAGCAATCATGTGTCACACAACTAAGCAAAAAATACATCAATGCAAATGAGCTGCACTTTTTGTATAATACTAGGTGCAAAAATACATCAATTTGTATTACTATTTTTATTATTATTTTATTATTATTATCTTATTTGAAAAATATGCACATTGTGGAAAACTAAAACAATCCCAAACTCTGAAATTCCTGAATTTTACAGTATAATATTTATAGAAACTGCTTTGCATTGATAAAGTGCCTTTCATTTGGGATCTCAAAATACTTTACAAACATTAAGGTATGCCTACTGTGCAGCTAGGAGTGCTAAAAATAGCCATGTAGCCTACAGCAGCATGGGCAGTAACTCAGGCTAGTTACCCAAGGACAAACCCGTTTGGCCCTCTGGGTGCAGACTTGGGCCGCTAGCTCAAGCTGCCACATATGTTACTCCCTGACTACATTGCTATTTTTAGTATGCCAGCTTGAGTAGAGCTAGTGTATGTCTGTCAGTTCTGGAGGTTTCCAAAAGGAGGCTGGATAGCGATCTTTCTTGGATGGTTTAGACCCAATAAATCTGGCATCTTGGCAGGGGATGACCCGAGCTGCAGTGTAGACGTACTCTTGTAAGGAAACTATACAAGTTAGGTAAGTATACAGAGGAAGTGAGAGGTTAAGTGTTAGAGCAAGGAATAGAATTCAGTAGTCCTGGCTACCAGTTCTCTTCTAACTAAAACCTCAAATTTACTGCTGCATCCATTCCAGCTTGCGAGCACCAAATTGAGTTAATGTTGAATTTAAATACTCTATAGGTAGGACCTAATTTTTCATAAGTGCTGAGCAGATACAATTCCAGATAAATTCAATGGAAGCTATGCATACTCCCCCCCCCAGAAATAAAACCCTAGGTCTCAAAAAATTAATCACCCCCAACTAGTGGAAACTTCTGAAAAATCTGCCCAATCCTGACTAAATAAGTAGCCCACGTCACAGAAGGTATATCTACACCAGGGGTCGGAAATCTTTGGCACATGGCTCGCCAGGGTAAGCGTCTGTGGTACCATATGGTCTCAGGTTATGCGTCAAAGGGCACATGGAAGATCTTCATATACTAATGGGATAAAAATCATTTAAATCATTAAAAGACATGAAACTCATAGTATTGAAGGTCACCAAGCATTGGCAAGGATGCATTGATATTATTATTATTTATTATTAAATTATAGATCAATGGAAGAGTTTTTGAACTATAAACTGTGAAATTGTAGCATGATCATTGTTTAACAATATCAGACCTCAGTGACTGATTTGTAAGAGTATTTCATTCTCGTTTATTATGGTATATGATATATGCTAAATATTTAAATTGTATATGAGGAACAAAAAACACTTATTGAAGTTCTATTGTAGGTTCCACTATATTAGAATAGCTGGATTGTGGATGATAGCATGAAAAAAAAACTTGCAAGACAACAAAGCAAGATATTTTGGGCTCAATTCATCTCCAACTGAAACCACTAGGGGGAATGGAGGGTGTCCTTCCATGGACCTCAATGGTGGGGGGAGGTTGGAATAGGACCTTACAACCAAGCTCTGACAATTTCTACTGAGGGTTTTTAGTCTGGGAAGCTGAACTGTAGTGGCCAAGCAGTCTCTTCATGCAATTCTGCCTGAGCAGAGAAAATGCAGGCAGAATGTCTTGGAAAGGTCCAGGAAGAATATGCTTGACCTTATTAGTTTGTTTAAGAAAAGAGCAGCATTTGCTCCCCACCAGCACCTGCTGCCACACACCAGTAGATATTTAGAGTGGGCACAATCCTGACTGTATCCCCAACCCTTGTGATTACTAGCTAGCTCAGGGATCACTAATGGCAGCCTTTTGCTTGCTTTCTGAGCTGGTGGGAAAGGGATGGGGGGCAGTGAAAAGGTTGCTGCACTGTCTTCTGTACCTAATGCACCATTCAGGATTAGCCAGAATTTATCCATTAGTGTTTTACAAAGACCAATGATACAATAATTAATTATTCACTGGTTATAGTGAGGCATTGTGATTTAGTGAATAGGACACTGGAATGATAGTCAGGAGTCCTGTGTTCTCTTGCCTCTGCCATTGACCTGCTGAGCGTCCTTGGAAAACTCACTACACCTCTCAGTACCTCAGTTTTACTATCTGTAAAATAGATGTAATGTTGCTTATCCTCCTTTGTTAAAGCAGTTTGAGATATACTGATGAAAAGTGCTGTATAGGAGCTATGTTTTATATGTTTCTATTCAGATTCTTGCAGCATAATACAAAATTAACATTGCAGTTAAACTAAGGTGACCAATATTTTAGCAAATTTTGTTGAAGAAAATAAGTTGCTTCATGCCACATTCAGTCAGATACTTTGAGCTCCCTCTTCACACCTAAATCATAAGGCTATTATTATTGCCTTTAAAAAACAATACACCATTGACGGAACAGAAACTTTAAAGCCAATTAAATGTTGGCAATCTTCCTACTACTGGCAAAGTCACACTTGTTAACAGTTCCCCTTTGTGATGCATTTGAAGTGTAATCACTGATTTCTGGAAAATATATTTAGCACTTACAGATATTTTGAAATCTCTATTGAATTTCTTTTTATAGACACTCGAGATTTTACTGTAATATTTTTTAAAGTATCCAAGTAGTTCTATTGATGCACCCAGAAAGTTATGCACCCAGATATTTAACGTGTGGAAGACAAAATGTTTCAATATGTAGAAATATGCTATACACATAATAAATATTTCAATTATACATTTACATTTTAACTGTTGAACAATTTAAAAAATCATCATATACTGATCTCTTTATGAAATGCTATCCTATTAGTTGTGACTTTGAAGATATTGCTGCTATGTTGAATAGATGAGAACATACTTGTTCCAGAGTCTAATACAAGTGAAAGCTTTCATAGCTATTTACTTCAAACAAAATAATGTTGGAGTCTAACACAGCTTTTTTCTGCATTTTGTGTGGAAAGAATGTGATTAGCTTGGCAAAGAAATTAGAAACGTATAAAAATAAATTAACTAGGAAAGCTTAGTTTACATTAAGATAAACTGTACTAAAAGTGAAATTATATATTTTTCAACAAAATGAGCTAACTTTATTATAAACTACTAAAAGTTCAACCATCACTAGAGGGCATTTTGCGGGGGGTGGGATGGGGGGAGAAGCCTCTTAATTTACCTACTTATTTTTTCATTTTTATGTCCATAGTGTAGTTGTCCTGCAATTGCTAGTTTCTTTCTCAAATTGGCTATTCCAGAATGCCTGGCCTGATGACCTATGGTCAGTGTGGGAAAAGGGACTCTAATTAATCTAATCTAGTCTAAAGTATTTCTAATGTGCCTATCTCTGTAATATATTCTCTACAAAAGCTATGTAAGAGGTGCATTAAGATTAGTAAATGCTGCGCAGTACTCAAAATCCGTGAAATCCCAAACTTTGAGTTGCACATGAGCACATGTAACCTTAACTGTGCCCTCTTATAAGCATGCATTGATTCTCTTATTCACTGCTGCATTACAGTCATTTACACCTATGGAGTTACACTAATGATGAGTTTGGCACTGAGTGCACAGATTGGATAATGTGTAATGAATGAGTCAGGGAGCCAGACCCACATTCAGTGTACAGGCTGGGCAGTATGCAGGAAGAGAGCAGTCCAGTCCCTGAACACTGAGGAAACAATTAATAAATAACAGCACAATTACCTCTTTCACTTTGTACTGTTCAACCTTCACAGTGAAAGAGGAAAAGGCTCTTTCAGAAAAAATAGCTGGACCTGATCCTCTGTGGCTTTGCAGGGGTGTAAAATGCTAGCAAGTCAGAATGGCTCCAGATCTCCTGGATCCTATTCCATTGCTTTAGCCACAGTGTCATGTTTTCTCTTCCTGCAGCCCTCTGCCTCATATACTACACAGAAATTCCATCATGTGCAACTATTTGCTAAGCAGTTCAACTATGTGTCTCACTACTCTGTGTGAAGATGAATACGTAAAGGTAGTCTTGTTGTATAGACAGTACAGCCAAGCATGTAGATTTGGCAAAATATCTGTGAGGAAATAGGGTAAGTGAGTAAAAGTTAGTTCTGCTATATGAAAGATGTGGGTTCTGTTCCTAGTTTTTATGCTGAAAAAGTGAATGAATTATACTTCATAATGCCTACTCAAAGGGTATTTTCATGTGGCTATGTAAGTGTAGTCCAATGATTCAACGTGTATTATGTCTTCCTCTGCAGTGGCTAGTCCAGGGGTTGGCAACCTTTTGGAAGTGGTGTGCTGAGTTTTCATTTATTCACTCTAATTTAAGGTTCCGCATGCCGGTAATACATTTTAACATTTTTAGAAGGTCTCTTTCTATAAGTCTATAATATATAACTAAACTATTGTTGTATGTAAAGTAAATAAGGTTTTTTTAAATGTTTAAGAAGCTTCATTTAAAATTAAATTAAAATGCAGAGCCCCCTGGACTGGTGGTCAGGACCTGGGCAGTGTGAGTGCCACTGAAAATCAGCTTGCGTGCCGCCTTCGGCACCTGTGCCATAGGTTGCCTACCCTGGGCTAGTCTCTATATTAGGCTACTATGGTTACCAAGTAAAGGAATTACTCCTTCAGTTCAAGTTGTAGACATCTGTGCTGTGGTATGGGAGGTCCTGAATTAATATTCTGCACTGAGAAGCAAGCATTTGCCTATCCTCACCACATTCCCTTTTAGATTTGGAAGAGAACTATCACTGAAGCTCTTTCAGTAGTTAGCATACAGACTCCTTATGGCATCTGGTGATATCCCCAGCACTGCAGCGTTCCAGTCTGTAGTTCCAAATAGGAGGTCTAATTCATATTCATATCTCTTGTGTTAGACCTTCTTTGGCGTTATGCACTAGATTTCAGCAAAGGGAATCCAGAAATATAAATTTAATGTGTTACTATCCCTGTATGTGAAAATAGTATGAGAAGACTTTTTTTCAATTTTGAAAACAGCTCAGTTTTTAGAGTGCCTCCTCCAGGGAACCCCTTGTTCAAATTATGAAAAGTTTTCTTTACAAACTCTTCTCTAGCTATTGACCTGACTTACCAATTTTCAAACTGATTTGACTTTTTAAATTTTATTTTGTTGTAGATTTTAGAAAAGATGTAAAATTTGGCTTTAAGTGAAATGTAGCTTCAGTCTTAACTACGTTTCTAGTCATGTAAATTAACCCTTGTACTGAAAAAAGTGATTCCTAGACTATTGTTATTTTAGTAATTCTTAACTTTTAATATCATATGTAGGTGATATGAAAATTTTGCCTAATTTAGTATGTTAATCTGACAGTGCTGCTAATTGAATTAAAATGTGATGTAATCCAAAACCTGCATTCTGGTTGATTTTGCCAAGTGATGTATGAAGTACCTTATTCATTGTGTTGTAATGTGATCTACCCACTGGACTTCTTACTGTATGATGAACAGGAAGAAAAGCAGAATCTTGTTTATAATATGGGTGGAGTTGGGAGTCCTCTCTTTGAGATTATAATATTGGCATGCTAATAATTTAAGATTTAGCAAGAACAGTCAGCCCATCAGTTTATTAATGCTTTAACTTGATTTCCAAATTACCTCTAGTTCCTACACTGTGTAATGTGACCGATGAAGCGGGCCTCTTTGATTTCTACATAGAATCAATGTAGGAATAGATTTTGGATCAGCTGTTTTATACAGTTCATTAGTGGATCTACTAATTCTGCCATATGCTGGATTTCTACTTAATTAAATTACATTTTAAACAGTATTATCTACATTGACTATGACAAGTGGAAAATTACACCTCTTCATCTGCAATGGCCCATATGTGGAATGCAAGATGAAATAAAATGAAGGATGAAAAGGGAGCAGGTCACATTTCACCAGCCTAGCTGCACCTTTGACTTCTCTCTATTCTTTCCGAGTACACCCCTCCCCTCTCAGCTCTTAGCCCTCATCTCTTTACCTGCTCTGGGATGGAATCCCATGATACTCCCACTCTTAGACCCAGTCCCTGGGCAACAGTACCCTGTGTACCAACTATTTCACATTTGGGGACAATATATACCTTCAAGTCAGTGGCACTGCTATGGGTACCCGCATGGCCCCACAGTATGCCAACATCTTTATGACTGACTTAGAACAACGCTTCCTTAGCTCTCGTCCCCTAACGCCCCTACTCTACTTGCGCTACATTGATGACATCTTCATCATCTGGACCCACGGAAAAGAAGCCCTCAAGGAATTCCAACATGATTTTAACAATTTCCATCCCACCATCAACCTCAGCCTAGACCAATCCACACAAGCGGTCCATTTCCTAGACACTACTGTGCTAATAAGCGATGGTCACATAAACACCACCCTATACCAGAAACCCACTGATAGCTATACTTACCTACATGCCTCCAGCTTCCATCCAGGACACACCACATGATCCATTGTCTACAGCCAAGCTTTAAGATACAACCGTATTTGCTCCAATCTCTCAGACAGAGATAAACACTTACAAGATCTGTATCAAGCATTCTTAAAACTACAATACCCACCTGCTGAAGTGAAAAAACAGCTTGACAGAGCCAGAAGAGTACCCAGAAGCCACCCTACTACAGGACAGGCCCAACAAAGAAAATAACAGAATGCCACTAGCCATCACCTACAGCCCCCAACTAACACCTCTCCAGCGCATCATCAAAGATCTACAACCTATCCTGAAAGATGTTCCCTCACTCTCACAGATCTTGGGAAACAGGCCAGTCCTCGCTTACAGACAGCCTCCCAACCTGAAGCAAATACTCACCAGCAACCGCACACCATACAACATAAACACTAACTCAGGAGCCCATCCTTGCAACAAAGCCCAATGCCAGCTCTGTCCACATATCTATTCAAGTGACACCATCACAGGACCTAATCACATCAGCCACGCCATCAGGGGCTCGTTCACCTGCACATCTACCAACATGATATATGCCATCACGTGCCAGCAATGTCCCTCTGCCATGTACATTGGCCAAACCGGAGTCTCTACGCAAAAGAATAAATGGACACAAATCTGACATCAGGAATCATAACATTCAAAAACCAGTGGGAGAACACTTCAACCTCTCTAACCACTCAGGGCTTGGCTACACTTACAAATTTGCAGTGCTGCAGCAGGGTGTGAAAACACACCCTCTCCAGCGCTGCAAATTGCGGCACTGCAAAGCGCCAGTGTAGTCAAAGCCCCAGCGCTGGGAGCGCGGCTCCCAGCGCTGTCCGTTATTCCCCACAGGGAGGTGGAGTACGGACAGCGCTGGGAGAGCTTTCTCCCAGCGCTGGCGCTTTGACTACACTTAACGCTTCAAAGCGCTGCCGCGGCAGCGCTTTGAAGTGTAAGTGTAGCCAAAGCCTCAGTGACAGACTTGAAGGTGGCAATTTTGCAACAAAAAAACTTCAAAAACAGACTCCAGAGAGAGACTGCTGAACTCGAATTAATATGCAAATAAGATACAATTAACTTAGGTTTAAACAGAGACTGGGAATGGTTGGGTCATTACACTAATTGAATCTATTTCCCTATGTTAAGTTCTCCTCACACCTTCTATGGGTCATCTCAATTATCACTTCAAAGGTTTTTTTTCTCCTGCTGACGACAGCTCATCTCAATTGATTGGACTCTTCCAGTTGGTATGCATACTTCCACCTTTTCATGTTCTCTGTATGTATAAATATCTCCTGTCTGTGTGTTCCATTCTATGCATCCAATGAAGTGGGCTGTAGCCCACGAAAGCTTATGCTGAAATAAATTTGTTAGTCTCTAAGGTGCCACAAGTCCTCCTGTTCTTTTTTGTGGATACAGACTAACACGGCTGCTCCTCTGAAACCTGTGTACCAATTCAGCAGGCCTGCCTCGGTTTGGCAACATGAAACTTCCCTTCAGGAGCTGTGACCAGCTGTGAATACAGCAACAACAAAACAGTCTTTTCAAAACAAAATATTTTTTAATCTCAACAGTAAGAACAAAATATAACAGGAGAAAAGGGACTATTTATTTACTTGCACATGTGCAGGATCAGATCTTATATTAATTACAGAAATTAATTAATTCTATGTTACATTACAATTCTGCATTATATATTATGACAATAGAAATGACCCCACCAGCTAGATGGAAAAATACAACGTGAGCTATGTAATATGTAAGATTGTATATGCAAGAATATTTGCAAAGTAATTGATGTGTGTATAAAAATGCTAGCAGGGTGGTGAACTCTAGGGCTACAGTAGGATGGCATCTTGAGAAGCAGGATAAAATTCGAGATGTTTATTATAGACACCAAGAAGATTCTGTCGATTGGTTGCAGGCAGAGGAAATATTCAAGCTAAAAGCTGCCACAGCAAGGGGGAGGCAGGCACAGCGAGAGAAAGGAAACCTGAGTGTGTAACCCTAAAGCACTGTGAAGTTAAGTCCAAAAAGGATGTTGCAGCACTAGTGCGTGTATTGAGATATATACCGTCTGCGTGGCAGCTGCACGGAGTTGAGGCTACCTGGATAAAGTGTAGACTGGCTGGCTAACCACCCGCTGGAGCTAGGCGGCTGCTCTGCTTGCCCCCTCTCTAGTTAAAGCCATACGTGCAGAAGGTAGCGCAGAGAAGCAGATGCAGGCGGGGATGGCATGGGGGAAATGCCTTACGGGAGTAGGAGGGGATAAAGTAAGTGAAGGCGGCACGGAGGTGGGTGGAGAAATCCTCGCCTTGTCCCCAGGTGCTCCAGCAGCAACTGCCCACGAGCGGGCGCCGCCCGGCAGAACAGCCCAGCCCAGCCCAGCCCTTCTCCTTCGGTTTTAGGGCAGCGAGGGGAGGCAGGCTGCTCCCCTGTCAATCATGAGTCTGGAGGCGAACCCGGCGGGTCACCGACAGGAGGATGTCCCCTCTCATTGGTGTGCGGCTGCCAAGGCCAAGCTGTGGTTGGCTCCCCTGGCCGTCACTCGTCTCCTCTCTCTCCTCCCCGTCCACGGTCACAGGCAGAGAGGGCAGCCCGGGGGGCGGTGGTGAAGCGGAGGTCACGCAGAGTGGCGCTAGGGGAAGCAGCATGGCAGCAGTTTTAATGCTCAGAGGCTCCGCCAGGCTGTTATACAAGCACAGGAAGGTGCGTGCTGCCAGCGTTGCAATGGGTAAGGACCCGCCTCTCCCTCTTTGCCTTGGGTTTTTTGGTGACATTTTAACGGCGCGAGCTGGGGTTGCAAATCGTTGCCCAGTTGCGTTGAAAGGCTGAGGCCTCCTTGTTGAACCAGCCAGAGAAGTGCTTCTGCTGCTGCTTCCTGCCCCCCTTGCTAAATTGGCGTGTGAGTCACTCGAGTGACAGCAGCGCCCTAGAACTTCTTATCACGTGAAAACAGTGGAGGTGGGGTTGGGGGGTTGCAGGCACACAGGAGCTGCACTCGGGATTTAAGTGCAGTTGAAGGACTCCCCACCCCTGACAAACTAAACTTCTAATTCCTCAGATGAAACATGCATTGGGTTTTGAAATCCCTGATAAATGTGCTTCATAGCACGAGAGGATTATCACTTGTGTTTTGCACCTTTTACAAGTATTGTGCACTCTATTAAAGCCATACAGGTTGTAAAATTATATGAGGCTCATATCAATACTTACTTAATCTTATGAGTACCTTAGTGTAATAAATATTTTAACATGTTTGTTTAAAATAGCATATGTAGAGTTTAAAACAGCCCACAGAAGTTTATGTGAAGCTAGTGACTTAAAACAGCCTGTTATTCATACCTGTAATCTGTACTCATGCTTTGCTTTCTTTGTGATTATATTTCATTATTTTTGAGCCAAAGCTGAATCCAGCAGCACTTTTTTATATTTAAGACTCTGTTACTGCATACATTTGCTTCACTTTACACACAGAGGTAGTCCAGTTGAATGCAAAGTTAAGCAAGTGTATATGCAGGATTAGGGCTCAAATTATAACCTTTTCCCTGTTTCCTATCTTTCCTTTTAAAGGGACACTGGTGATTTAAAGATCATACTTCTGTTTGAAATTGTTCTACCTTGTGTTGCTACAAGTAACACCTCAGATTACTATAAGTGAAATAAATTGTATAATCTTTTTCTACAGTCTTTCTAATGTTTATTTTGTGCATTTGACAGCACTTCATTTTATAGACAATTTTACTGCTTCCCTTGTGTAGCTCAGTCAGTTTCCCCTGTGTTTATTAGGGATCTCTCACATAGTAATAGAAGAGAAATATATGTGTGTGTTTTTTTAAAAAGGGGGAATGTGACTTTAAAACCACAAAATTTGACAGGGGACTCGGCAAAGGGTGCACCTGAAACTACTCTATTATTTTAAAAGTATTTTTTAAGTGTCTAGTGCCTTTTTATAATTTTATTTTACAGATCAATGAAAACATGTCTGACTCTTAATTTTATTTTAAAATGAACTTTTAGTGGCATTGTTTTACTTTAATATCTCTCTTCCACTAGCACAATCCATTAAAGCTTTTCACAGTTCTGAGTCTGACTTTTAAAAAAGTTTTTAGTTGTGGAATACAGATTTATGGATACACTTGGTCATATGTTAGTGAAGTTATATGAAATACATAAATGGTACAGAGAATAGGTCTATCTGGTGTTTTTCGCCACAATATTATCAGTAGTAATTGTCACTATGTTTCATACTTGCTGTCTATACTACTCATAAAGACGTTTCTGTAAAAGATTTGAAGTAGCATTATGATTTTGTTCACTTCTTAAACATGACAGCTTGAATGTTGTCAACACATGCAAGAGAGAAGAGATCCAGAATGCAGTTCTCCTGAAGTACCACAAAGTAACTTTAATTATTTCTTTGAGATCTCTAATCTGTGATGGGGAGGGGAGAGAACAAACCATTACTTCAGGTTTTAAGGTTGGCAAATATATGCTTTATTTTTGCATAGAGACCCAAGAGAGCAATGACTGCAGTCTGAGATGAAATTCTGGCTCTATTGAAGTCAATAGCAAAACTTCCACTGATTTAACTGAAGCCAGGATTTCACTCTAAGGGTATGTCTACACTGCAGTGTAAGCCCAGGGTTAGTGGGATTTGAGTCAGCTGGCCTGTGTTAGGGAACTCTGAGCTTGAATGTCTACACTGGTTTGTTTGTTTGTTTTTAACCCTGCATTAAGACTTTTCTAACCTGTGTTGAACCTGGGGTCTAGCGTCCACACTGCAGACCCTATCCCAGAGTCCCTTGCGCCCTCCTGAAATGTGGCTACTCTACCCTCTGACTGATGCACTGTGGGGAAAACTTTACTGCCCACCCTGCATGTTACAGGAAGTTTGAACAGCCTGCCAACACAGTCTGCTGAGCAGTCATTTTGGTCTCTGTGCTCCCAGTTACTGGAGCCAGCAGCATGGAGGAGGCAACTTTTGAAGAACTTGTCTTGCTTGTGTTTTCACTCCTGTGTCAGGAACTGGCATAGCATCTGTGAGGCACTGGTGGACATTTTGGTGATGTTTTCTGCCCCACCAAAGGTACTTATTAGATTTCCTGATAGAGGAGGAGGAGGTGATGGCAGAAGAGAAGGAAGAATACCCTGACATGGCATGGCAGACTTACACTGACAGATGCTGCTCAGTACAATTGACATAGCCACTGATGGTCTCTACATAGACGGGTGCTTCTGGTGCAGGGCCAGAAGCACAGACATTGGGAACACATCATCATGCAGACCTGGGATGACCAGCAGTGGGTCCAGAACTTTCGCATGAAGAAAGCTACATTTCTGGAGCTTTGTGAGCAGGTTGCTCCTGCCATTCAATATTAAGAGAGACAACTGAGGTCAGCTTTGCTGGTCCAGAAGTGGGTTGCTATAAGGGTCTGGAAGCTGGCTACCCTGGACTGCTACAGGTTCATTGACAAACAGTAAGCTGTGGGTAAAATGGTGGCAGAAGTATCTGAGGTGACGGGCATTAAAGATATTCTGAAGGTAACGGCTGGCTTTAAGAGAATGGGGGTTCCTAACTGTGCTGGGACCATTGATGGGACTTGTGCCAACAGTTTGCCCTCCTCAAGGAGTACATCAGTACATAAACTGTAAAGGGTACTACTGCGTTTTTATGTAGATCCTCCTGTACCACAGAGGCTTAGGAGTATCAATGTGGGTTATACTGGAAATGTTCATAATGCCAGTTTTTTTGCCGCTCAGGAGTCTACATTCATGGACAGACTGACACTATTCCCACCAAATGACATTGACATAAACAGAGTTTCTGTCCCCGTCGTTATTCTGGAGGACCCTGCATACCCACTTTTGCCTTGGCTTATGAAACCATACCCTGATTTCATAAGCCCTGATAAAAGATGGGTTTAATTACACTCTCAGCAGGTGTAGAATAGTTGATGAATGTGCTTTTGGCAAATTAAAATCATGTTGGAGATGTCTGCAAGAGATCCTAAAGGGATCAGTCATCTCTGGGGCTGAAATACTCTATGCGTGGACTCTACTTAACAATAAATTGGCGGGCGGGCGCATGCTCAGGGTTTAACTGATCGCCATATTTGGGGTCGGGAAGGAATTTTCCTCCGGGGCAGATTGGCAGAGGCCCTGGAGGTTTTTCGCCTTCCTCTGCAGCATAGGGCATGGGTCATTTTCTGGAGGATTCTCTGCAGCTTGAGGTCTTCAAACCACAATTTGAAGACTTCAGTAACTCAGACATAGGTCAAGGGTTTGTTATAGAAGTGGATGGGTAAGATTCTGTGGCCTGCTTTATGCAGGAGGTCAGACTAGATGATCATAATGGTCCCTTCTGACCTTAAAGTCTATGAGTCTACAGACCTATTTGGACGCCAGTGTAATCAATGCTGTCTCCTGACCAGAGATTCACCAAAATTTGGCTGTGCTCCCATGACCATAAAACAGCATGCTTTGCAGAAGACTTCCTCTGCTCAGTCTCCATTGCAAACCCAGGAGGCTCACTAATCAGCTTGCAGCTCAGTGATCGGAAGAGAATGGGTTAACATTGACAGGAGCAGCTGCCATACTCCAAGGAGTGGGGGTGGCTTCCGTTTTCAATGAAGTCAATTACAGATTATTGGGATAGAGAGGACTAAGGAAGTTGGTCCATTGTGTAATACTTCTGGCAGACTCTCAGGACACGAGTCAGGTGTCTACGGTACAAAGCAGTAGGGCTTAAACCCTGGGCTCCGGCTTGACTTGTGCTTGGACCCTGGGTCTGAGCCCTGGGTTGGTGCAAAGCAGTGTAGATGCAAGGAGGATTAGCCTTGAACCCGATCTTAAGGACTGTCTTATAGTGCAGTGTAGACATACCCTAGGTGCTTAAATTGATTCTGCTGCAAGCACTTGTATGTTGTCATAAAGTCCCATTGACTGTGAGGTGTTTGCACGATTGGGTGCCTTAAATGTAACAGCAGCAAAGAATCCTGTGGCACCTTATAGACTAACAGACGTTTTGCAGCATGAGCTTTCGTGAGTGAATACCCACTTCTTCTTGCATCCGAAGAAGTGGGTATTCACCCACGAAAGCTCATGCTGCAAAACGTCTGTTAGTCTATAAGGTGCCACAGGATTCTTTGCTGCTTTTACAGATCCAGACTAACACGGCTACCCCTCTGATACTTAAATGTAACATACAGTTGCCTGTTAAAGGCAGTGCCAGTCATCCATATGTTCTCCCCTTTCCTCTCTTTCTACACACATCAGTCTTGTCATCCTCCCTTGTTAATTCTGATTAGTCTAAGGGTTTGCCTGGTTTTAGAGAGGTCAGTTGATTGTAATGTCCACAGTGTCATGACTGGTTCAGTCAGCTCTGACAGTTCTCAGATCTGACAGCTCCCTCAGCCAGTGAACCTCTTCAGCACACTTGCTGTGAGTTCCTTAGTGGCTTGTTTGCCAGCTGCAAGTAGTAGTTCAAACCACACCTGCATTGCTGACTTTGTACATTTGTACTGGAGGCATAAATTTAGCTAAGAGAGAAACATGTAGGGAGAGTATTTGTGGTCGTGGACATGTCTGTATGAGGGTATCAGATGGCCAAGGTGTGCAGTTCCATCTGGTAATTTCCAGATGGATGGATTGGGGTCGGGGGGAGAGAGAGAGAGATTGAGATTAAACTATGTAGGGTCATGATGGGGGAGGGGGGACCTTTCCTGGGAGGCACGTCTGGGATGGGACTGCTGATTGCTGAAGGAGGTATGGTGGGTTAGTGAAGAGGCTTTGCTGGCAAAGTAAGAAGTTTTGCTAATTGAGGGAGTGCTGTTGTTTTTGACAAAGATGACAGCCCTCTCCCCATCCCCACTGAATCTGTGTTAGGCAGCCCTGTTGTGGACACAAACAAACCTTATATTAATTCAGGGTTGGTAACATGTACCTCCTCAATTGGTTGGTAATGTGGATCTACCCAATTGGTTGGTGCTTCTTGTTGGTGCCATACAGTTGACTGAAGCACCACTAACTTTAGTGTTCTAATGCAGATTAGCTCTATTAGCCTAATGACAAGTGGGATGAAAAGAGAACAAATCCAATATAGTATTTAATCACATGGTCAAATGTGAATTGTAACATTACATGCATATTTGGAAAAAAAAATTTAGTAGTTACATTTTTATCTTTAAAGTACAAACATTGTTTATTAATCCTCCCAACAGCCCAGTGTCTGTAAAATAATACTTACCTTCATGAGGAAATTAAGGCAAGGGGGCATCTACGCTGGAAGTATCTTACCTATTGATCAGCAATTGCCTGCTTAATGTTAATCAAGGAACAGGCATTCAGAGATTCACTCAGTTTTATAGAATTCTTCAGCAAAACTGTGAAATCATATTTTAGTAGTACTCTTATTGACTCATTTTAAAAGAGAAACATTTAAATTTATAATCTTGAAATCCTTCTATTCTGAGGCCCTGATCCTGCAACTGAATCAGCACAGGTAGATCCTCGACGTAAACGGGCGAAAGGGTCTGCCTGCACAGATTTGATGGCAGGGTCAGAGCTTCTGTTTGTGAGTAAAATGAAGGGAAGGCCTAGCCAAGAGTTTCTTCATGACAACAGAGCAATTGCAAGTATTTCAGGTATTGAGCCTGAAGACATTATAACCAAGCCAAGTTAACTTCTGATGTACGTAGGCACAATTCCGCCAGAATTAACAAAGTTATATCTATGCTTATGCCAGCAATCTGACCCATATGCTTAACCAATATTTGTGGTTCTATTCCTGATAAGTGAAGGGTAGATTAACTTGGTTAGGAGCTGGGTAAATAATTTGCACAAATAGTTTATTTGTCAAAATGTGCAGTTTGGTCAACTCAAAACTACACCTCTACCTCGATATAACGCTGTCCTTGGGAGCCAAAAAAATCTTACCGCGTTATAGGTGAAACCGTGTTATATTGTACTTGCTTTGATCCACCGGAGTGAGCAGCCCCCCGGAGCACTGCTTTACCACGTTATAGCCAAATTCGTGTTCTATCGGGTGGCGTTATATCGAGGTAGCGGTGTATTCACAAACTGGCCCTAAACTATTTGACAAAACTTTTTTTTTTTTTTTTTAATTGAGGACTCAGAAGAAGTGGCCTCTCTTAAAACCTTAGCACAGTGATTAGAGCACTCATCTGGGCTGAGGGAGACCTTTCTGTTTCTCCCTTTGCCTGATGTAGAGAAGGGATTTGAACTTGAGTCTCCTACATTACAGGCGAGTGCTCCAGCCACTAAGCTATGGGGCAGGGGTAGGTAACCTATGGCACGCGTGCCGAAGGCAGCACACGAGCTGATTTTCAGTGGCACTCACACTGCTCAGGTCCTGGCCACCGGTCTGGGGGCTCTGCATTTTAATTTAATTGAAGCTTCTTAAACATTTGAAAAACCTTATTTACTTTACATACAAAAATAGTTTGTTTATATATTATAGACTTATAGAAAGAGACCTTCTACAAACGTTAAAATGTGTTACTGGCACGCAAAACCTTAAATCAGAGTGAATAAATGAAGACTTGGCACACCACTTCTGAAAGGTTGCCGACCCCTGCTATGGGGTATTCTGGCCTTGCTCAACTTCTCCTATTGAAGCTGTTCCACTTGCTAGGACTATCTGGTCATTAGAGCAGGAACTTGAATTTGAATCTCCAATGTGCTAGGTGAGTGCCCTAACCACCAGGGTATAGGTCCATTTTTTCTCTGTTTAGCTCAGGGCAGATCTACACTACCGCTTACCTCGATATAACTTACGTTGCTCGGGAGTGAAAAAGCCACCACCCTGAGTGACGCTAATTACAGCAACCTAAGCACTGTCCGCACCAGGGCTATGTCAGCAGGAGATGTTCTCCTGACCCCTGCTACCTCTGGCATTCCCCCGCAACTCCTGGCTGCCAGCTTCCGGCCGCTGCGGGCAGTGTGGGAACCCCCAAGCTCCCAGCTGCCACGGGCGATGGAGGAACCCCCAAGCTCCCGGACTCTGCAGGCAGTGAGGAACCCCCTGCAGCTCCTGACCATGGCGGGGGAACCTCCGAGCTCCCAGCTGCTATGGGTCCCTGGAGCTGTGGGCAGCAGGGGCACCCCACAGCCCCCAGCTGCTGCAGGCGGCTCCTAGCCCCTGTGCAGCTGCCTTGCTTCCGGTGGTGTGGGGACCTGCAGATCCCCATTTTGTCACAGATATTTTTAATAAAAGTCACAGACAGTTCACGGCTTCTGTGAATTTTTCTTTTTTGCCTGTAAGCTGTCCGTGACTTTTACTAAAAATATCCATGACAAAATCTTAGCCTTAGTCATCAGCATAGAGACTGTCCTTGAATTTGTGTTTGTGGATGAGATTACCCAGAGATAATGTATAGAGGGAAAAGAGAAGGGGACTAGGGATAGAGCCCTGTGAAATCCCCACAGAAAGTTGGGGGAGGGGGGATATGAGGAGGATCCTCTGAAGGACATGCTGAAGGAGCAATTAGAAAGACAGGAGGAGAACCAAGAGAGGTCAGAATCACAGAAGCCAAGAAAGGACTAGATTTCAAGAAGAGTATGGTCAGGGGTGTATGTTGGCTCTTTGTTCAGTTGTTTACTATGTTTGGCATGTTTAACATGTTTTATAGTGATTTGCTCTTTGCATACTTGGACATATAGATAGTAGAACATGTATATAAATTATAGTGTAGTCGTCTTTTTTTTTTTAAACTGACAATATTTATCCAGCCAGATAATTGTTGTTGGCATTTGTGGAAACCAGGGCTTAACAGCAGTCCTCTCAATACACCTGATTTATAAAATATGACACTAACAAAATAGTGATGTAAATAAGAACCTGACTATTGTTAGCTAAGAAGGCACTTCAATGTCAGGAAAAAACTTTAAAATAATTAATGAAGTGTTTTCTGAACTAAGAAAAATTCTGCTTTAAGCAATGAGATCTCAAAGGCTAAGTATAGGATATGCAATTTTTCTTTTGAGTTTGGATAGTTTAATTTATTATCCTTATTTCTGTTTGGTCTTCACTTGTCTTTAATGTTTAATCTGAACAAGATTTTTCTCTTCCTTTCAAAGAAAAATTGCCTTCTGTAACTGGCAGTGAGACCTAAAAACTGGCATCTGCCCTAGCATTGAGCTAGGATTATTTTAATTTAGAATGATTAGAAAGGAATTATTGTACATTGGTATTTATGAGAATTATGCATTGCCTGACATTATTTACTCATACACAGTAGCTTGTGCTAAAAATGGCTGAAAACTACATTATTTCCATGTATTCATAAACCGCCATAGCACATGGTATTAGTATATTGTACATCATGTTATATTTTTGTCATTTTTGGTACTTCTATAAAAGTTGTTCCTGCAGTGAAGACTGTAGCATTTTATAAATAATCTTTATGCCATTGTTCAAGGGACTCATAATGTATAATTGAGACTTTCTCTTTCAGTGGCTTACATTTGGCCACAGACAGTAGTGACCAGTCACCATCTGATAGTGGTTTGGCAACCTATGTGAAATGAATTGGTGGTTTTCACAGAACCACAGGGTCTGGTCTATGCCCCTAACCAGTCTCATGGGAGTAACCTCTTTAGTGTGCCGAGCCCTAGTGGTTCTCACAGTTCTGAAGGGGCAGGCCTGTGGCCTCCAAGACTAGACCTTTCTGCTGTGAATTCAGCCAAGTTAGACATGTGCAGGAGGCTTGTACTGTACCCCTTCAGGACGCAATGCTCTCAGTGAGTATCTGCAGCTACAGTAGGTAGCCTTTTCAAAACAAGGTAATATATTAGTCACCTGGCATACAGAATCTGAAAGTCGTCAGGTTAGCAAAGAGAGGCAAAGATTATAGTCCATCCTGGCCAAGCCAGTGCACTCAGCCAGCCAAGCTGGAATCCATTTCTGGCTCCAGCTCTCCCCCTTTGTCCTTAGTCCCAAGTGAGAGCCCTCTGTGTCTCTGAGAAGCAGCCTTTATTTCAGCCTCCTGACACCTTTCGCCTTTGTTGTATGCAAAGGTGTTGTTGTCGGTCCTGGGATATTAGAGAGACAAGGTGGGTGAGGTAATATCTTTTATTGGACCAACTTCTTTTGGTGAGAGAGACAAGCTTTTGAGCTATATGGAGCTCTTCCTCAGGTCTGAGAAAGGTACTCCGCAAAAGAAAACTTTCCTTAACCTCTTCTGGCCTTCAAACAACCCCCCAACCTAATCATCAGAAGCAAACTCCCCACAGACCAGGACATACCAACTGAGAGTGGCATCAGACCCTGCCACAACAACAGTTGCAAAACCGGCAAACATGTCCCTGCTGCAGTGATCAACACCCCCCACAAAACCTTTCAAGATCCATGGGTTTTACACATTCTTATCACAACGTGTGGTGTACCTCATCCAGTGCACTAAATGCCCAAATAACAACTATGTGGGAGAAACCAGACAATCAATACACTCTCAAATGAATTCACACAGGAAATGACAAAAGATAAAATGCCACATCACCTGTGGGTGAACACTTTTCAAAAAGTAATCACTCTTTATCTGATCTATCAGTCCTCATCTTAAAGGATATCTGCGCAACACTTTCAAAAGACAAGCCTGGGAGTTTAAATTAATAACTTTGCTAGATGCTATGTACCATTGTCTTAAAAAAGACACTGGATTTATGGTTTATTATAACAATCTGTAATCCACTGTCCTATGACTACAGGGGTGTTAACAGGTCATGCCACCTTGAACAGTCTCTTAGAATATATGCTAACTACTTAAGCTATGTCCTTATATTTAGCTGTGACACTCAATACCTTTCCCAGACCTGAGGAAGAGCTCTGTATAGCATGAAAGCTTGTCTCTTTCACCAACAGAAGTTGGTCCAATAAAAGCTATTACCTCACCCACCTTATCTGTTCTGTGGCTAAATGGGATTTCTGTCTCCAGGGTTATTGATTAGGTATCATTCATTAAGATTCAATTAAAAATATCCAATATTTAAGCTGGAGAAATGTTTTTTAAAATTAAATTAAAATGTAAAATTGCTTTGTCTCAGATTGAGATTATTAGTAAAAAGTAATGGGACACCATTTACGTTTTACGTGAATAGGATTTAAATCTGTCCACTTAATGAAATTTAAATATAACTGGATTTGAAGTTACTCCTCCTTCCCCCGCCATGCTTAAATGATGCCAGCTAAATTGCTCACTTGATTTTACTCTTTATGTTTTAAGGTGTATTTCTCCAGAATATTCATTTATTGTATTGAAATCAGTGTGTTCTAGGGCAATGGCCTCCAAAACCCCAGTTGGATTCATTGGGCTGGGTAACATGGGAAATCCAATGGCAAAAAACCTGGTAAAACACGGATATCCTGTTGTTGCGTATGATGTATTCCCAGAAGCTTGCAAAGAATTTCAAGACTCGGGGGCACAGGTATAGTAACCAACTTTCTTTCTTTTAATGTTAACGGTGCATTTGTTAAAATGATTTTCCTTCTTAGATGGTCTGACTTTGGTACACATCACTTAGTGATGTGATTATTTATTTTGATGTGTTGTAGTGGGAGAAAAAGAAGGGAAGGAAAGTAAATGATGGATATGTGTTGCTAATTATAAAGCTAATATGCTGTTCTTCTCCCTCTCCCCACCTTGCACTTGTACAGCTTGTGATAGCCTGACCGTGTTGCAGTCAATGGCAATACTCTTGTTGCTTTTTAATGGGCCCTGGATTCTAACCACTATCCTGCATGATTGTATGGTTTACACTTCAGAGCAAGTGTCAGATTTAAAAATTACAGGGCTCTAATAGTCTTGGCACTTGCCCATTATTTGTAGGCGAACTAATGGGCACAGAAGAGCTAAAGACAAAAGATATTGCTAGAGTAAGTGGAAATCAGAACAGAAATAATATTGTGGCTACTCAGCATGTGATATGATGAACAGTGGGGGGGAAATAATATTCAGCAGTTATAAGGGAAGTGTGAGTAGGTGTAGGGAATACAATTTTAACTAAAGATCTTTAATTCTTAAAGCTGATTGTAATTGTATTCTTAAATAGTGATAAAGTTACTATCAAGGTGTTCTGCAGGGCAGAGCACTCTAGTAAATGGACATCTAATTCCATCTGGTTTTGAATAATGATTTAAAGCTAAAAGCCTATAAGTGGATCAGTAACCTTTACAGCCTGTTTCTTGGCTTTTATTATTTTTGTTTTGTGATAGCACATAGGAGCCGCATGCATGGAGCAGGGCACTATTGTACTAGGTACTATACAAACACACAACAAAAAAGACTGTATAGTTGATTGTATTCTTGATATCCGTTGTTCAGTGCGACTTGTCAAGGCTGACCATTCATACAGTTCATTGTAATAGAATCCTTGGCATCAGCTGCAAGACTTAACGTGAGATATTAAGTGACTTTAAAGGTGAGCAGAAATGCTTTTAAAAGTAAGTAAAGCCAAAAGCTTGTTTATGCTCCTGAACACTATATTTATAGTCTCAAATACAAACAACACACTTTAAAAAAACCTTTGAAAATAATTTCCTCCTTTTCTTCCATAGGCGTAAATCCTACACCAGCAGTTTTTGCAGGACTTGGAAACTTGAGTCCAGGGGGCCTTGTAGAAGCTATTGCAAAAGGAACATTGGGTGGCAAGGGCTGCCTTTCCTTTGATCTGGGGTGTGGGGTAGAACCAGTAGGAGTGCCAGAGAAGAGAGCAGGGAGCAGTGAAGGCTGTCAAATATCTGTGTTCACTGCCAGTGGTTCCTGCTACTGCTAGGAACTCTTCAGTGGGGAGGGGATGCTGTGTCTTTGCCTGTCCACTGCCGCATTCCCCAATTACTACAGTAGTCTTGGAAGCAGTCAACTGGGGAAGCAACATATGTAGGAAATAGGGTGGCCAATTACGCATCCCCAAAATACTGGATGTTCCACTGCTTCCAGGAATGTCACACTGCCGGGGTACATGTGAGGTCGTGCTGGTTGGGGGCAGAGCAGCGCTCTCTTCAAAATGGTGTCCCTGGTTGTCTGTGCTACCAGACAAAATCAGATGTGGTTTATCTCAGTACCAGACATGGGACGTGTATTACAAAAGCAGGACTGTGTGGTTTAAAACTGGATGAATGGCCTACTTAGCAGGCAGGTGGCCACCTACCTACTTGTGATGAATAGCAGGTAGTAACAGCCTCTTTTTCTAAACACAGGTACCTGTAGTAGAGGGTGAAAGGCAGATAGGTAAGGAAAAGGGCAGAGGCATCTGAGTGTAGGGGAGGAGCTACAAGAGACTTGGGAAAAGTGCTCTGAGGCAGGATGGCTTAGGATGGGCTTCTGTGATGGGTGGCAGAAGGAATAATCACAGGAAAAGGCATATTTCAGAATGATTTAGATGTGACCCAATTGTGGGAATTTGGAAGTCTGTCCAATTATGACTCCGTTGACATACCTTCTAGGACCTGCGTTTGTAGGGGGTGTTCACTAAAATAGTTGAAGATGCTAGAGGCTCATCAAAAAGCCTAAAAAAATTGAGTTTTCCGTGCTGTTTTGGGTATATGCAATGGTGTCAGCCTTGCAGGAGAAACATGGAACTGTGAATTAAGTTATAATAGTAAATATTTTTTAAAAAAATAAGAACTTTAGAAGGGATGCAAACCTCCATGCTTCTGGGCATCAACCAACTTACAACCATTGGCTGTTATGATAACCAAACCCCAGAAAAGTTTCCTTCTAACTGCCTACTTCTGCAGAGTTTCTTCTTCCAAAACATCTGGCACTGGGCCACTGTTGGAGGCAGGATCTAAACTAGGTGGGCCACTACTCTGCTCCAGTATGGCAATTCCTGTGTTGGCAGTTTTTTGTTTTTGTTTTTAAATTAACTCTTACAGTATTTACTTGTACTTTTTAAAGTAAAGCAAGTATTCCCAATTACTTACAATTTTAAACATTTTTTATTTCAAAGTATTTTATTTTAGTTAACTTCTGACAGTGCAAATACTAAATGAGATGTATACTGCCAATAGAAGTGGTTTGCACTGGAAATATTACACAGATTTATTTCAGTGTCTGAGGGACAAGTGTGAGGGCTTCCCCTTTTTAAAAATAGCAAAAAAGCTTTCAGATATGTGAAGATACTGTCCACTCTTCATGATTGTGCATAATTTTCCTCTTCACATTCTTTTCTGGATTTAAAGGAATGTTTGTTTGGTAGAACTCTGAATCAGAACATGGGGAGTAATTGAATAACTATTTCACATATATACTATACACATGGTCAGTAGACTTCCAGCTTTTCTGAGGCTTGGTACAGTTTCTCCTGTCAGATCATATGCATTCTAGAGCTTTCTCCATCAGAGGTATTTGATGAACTCTTGTCTTAGACTGCAAACTCTTTGAGACAGGGACCATCTTTGGGTTCTGTATTTGCATAGCACCTAGAACAGTGGGGTCGTGGTCCATGAGTATGGCTCTTAGGCACTATGATAAATAATAATAGATTAGTGGCACTTGTGTTTCCCACTATTTTTTGAAAAAAGAAGGCTTTTCCATGGACAGAATGAATAAGCATCTATAGAAAGAAATATTGTTCATCTGTTTTCTATACATCTGTCTATCCGGATACAGGCTCTGTCTGCACAGGAAATATGTATTACTGGACCAGTTCTCAAATGTATTCAGGTTTTTCTGGGTGGTGTGAATGGGGGAAAAGGTTTTAGTTTTGGATTTTTATTTATTTATTTTATTGGGGGGAGGAGGTGTGTTTAATGTATCAGACTGTCTTAACGCAGCTTTGTCCTGCAACCATAACATCCAGGTAAACTATTAAACTGAAGTGATTTTAACTTATGTACCCAATACAGTGTAGTGTACAGTATAGTGACTTTATAATGTCTGTAAAAGGATGGAAATAGGTTGCTTAATTTTCAGCTGTACAATCAGTATAAATAACTGACATTTTCACCCCTATCAGTAGGGTTGCCAACCCTCCTGGTTTCAGGCCCTGTCTCTTGGAGGCTACTGAAGCCAAACCGGGAGATTTTAGGCCACTAAAAGTCCGGTGGCGCAGCAGGGCTAAGGCAAGTTCTCTGCCTGCCCAGGTCCCGCGATGCTCCCGGAAGCAGCCGGCACATCCCCGTGGCCGTTGGCAGAGGGGGCGGGGGGGTGGGGTCTCTGTGCATTGCTCTCACCTCCAGCGCTGACTCCGCAGCTCCTGTTGGCCAGGAAGTGTGGCCAATGGGAGCTGTGGGATCGGCTCCTATTAGTGCGGGTAGCACATGGAGCCACCTGCCCCCTCTGCCCCAGGGGCCGCAGGAATGTGCTGGCTGCTTCTGGAAGTGGTGCAGGGAGCCCCCTGGCCCCGCTTACCTTGGGCGGCTCCTGGTCGGTGGCACAGTGGGCTCTGTCCCTGCAGCTCCCCTTGGCTGCAGTTCCCGGCCAATGGGAACTGTGGCGTTGGCGCTCAGAGTGGGGGCAGCACACAGACCCCTCTGCCCCCCCCAGGGGCTGCAGAGACATGCTGGCCACTTCCAGGAGTGACGTGGAGCCTAGGCAGGCAGGGAACCTGCCTTAGCCCTGCTGCGCTGTCACCTGGGAGCCTCCTGATGTAAGCACCTCCCAGCCGAAGCCCGCATCCCTCACCCCTCCTGCACCCCACCCCTGAGCCCCGTCCTGCACCCAACCCGCTCACAGAGCCTGCACCCCGCATTCCTTCCCGCACCCCAATCTCCTGCCCCAGCCAGGAGTTCCCTCCAGCACTCAAACTCCTTCCCAGGGCTTGTACCCCACACCCCCTCCTGCACCCCAGCCTCCCTGCCCCAGGCTCAGCACAGAGTCCCCTCCTGCACTCCAACCTGCTGCCCCAGCCCAGTGAAAGTGAGTGAGGGTGGGGGAGAGCAAGCGATTGAGGGATGGGGGATGGGCAAGGGTGTTTGAGTGTGTGTGATTAAATAGTTGTCAACCCTACCTGTCAGAAAACTGGAAATAGTTATTTAAAAAAAGAAGCTGCATGCAAGTCCAGGTTAAAATTCTGGCATAGCCCCCACTCATGTGATGGCTCTCATCTGGACTAGCACTGGGGATTGAATTGGAGACCCCCCAGAACTAAAAGCATGAGTTTCTACATCTTGAAGTAAAGGAGGAAAGACTCCCATCATCTGGGGATTGGGCACAGAGGGAACACATCCTACATACTAACCAGTAGTAAGCCCTTCTGCTGATATTACTTCATTCATTCTACCTAGTGTCAATTTTGTGTTTTGGAACCTGTCTACCTCCTTTCACCTTCTGCAACTTTGTCTTACCGCTCAGCAGATACTGTATTCTGTATTTAAAACAAAAAGGAAAAAGAAGTTAATCATTCTTTTGGGTAAACCCAGCTACCCAAACTGTCCCATTTTTCCTCTTTCAACTTCTCTCTCATGGTCACTGTTTAAAAGCAAGGAAAAACCCTACCATCCTAAATAAAAGGCGATGGGCCCTTTTTGAGGTTTAGTGCTTCATAAATTGTGTATATGAGAGTTATATTTATATGTACTTTTATGTGTTGTGTAAACTCATAGATATCCATTGTGCAGGGATGGTTGAACTGGTTTAGGGTCAAATAAACATGGACCCATATTTTCATTTTTAACCAAACTTTTCCCCCCCTAACGTTAACAGTGCCTTGTGATGTGGAAAGCCTTAATTAAATTTTTTTTGTTTTTAAAAGGTCTAAAAAGCAAAATCTTTTATTTTATGCTTTGTGATTGAGAGTTTATATGGAAATAGACAATCATACAATCAAGGATATTCTTTAGCATGAATGTGCGATATTTAGGCTCTTGAATAGTTGAAAAAAATATAAAAGATCTCCCTTCACCTTATTCCTGCAAGTTATCCTACTACAATCAAAACAACTACCTGTGAGTAAGGTAATTAGGATTGGAACCCTAATGGTCTAGGACCGGCTGAAAGATTAAAAATTGTGTTTCACAATCTTTGTTAATACATTCACTAACTCAAAAACGAAGATGATTGGATGTGAAGGAAAAGAGACAAAGTATTTTATCTTTACTGTTGTATCTCTTTTTCAAACTCTCAACTTCAGTTTTTAAAGAAATTTGAAGGCACACAGAAATATTATTGGAAAGCGTGGAAAAACCCTATGGATGAAATTTTGCCCCCCACTGAAATCAATGGGAGTTCTGCCATTGACTTCAATGGGGCCAGGATTTCACCCACAGTGTGTGTATTTTGTCTCCTGAAGATGCCATGTCTCTGAGAAAGCATGCTGTTGATTGATATCTTTTGTAACAGCTCAATAATTAGCAAGGTGGACATGTTTCCGGAGAGGGACATTTGAGCTGTTAACTTTTTACTTAAAAACAAAAACAGTTGTCAGACTCTTGTTTTGACTTTTTTTTTTTAAAGATGGGGCTCAAAGAAGGAATGAATACCCCCTTTTTCTTTTTAACAACTCCTTTCTGTTCATTGTTGCTGTAACTGTGCCAAGTAAAATGTGAGATTGTTGTGGTCAGTAAATAAACTGTTGCCCTTGGACACCAAAACTTATTCATTTTTAGGTTTGGTGGCTTTGGATGATTTTAATTTTGCAACACTTCTCCAAAGATTAATTTCCATCCAGTCTGTCTTTGTGATGTAAGAAGCCTCCTACTATGAAAAAGGGAGTTAATTTATTGAAAATAAGCAGAAGTCTCTTAGGACTTATTTTAAAATGTCTTTTCTCTCTATACATTTAAAATAATTTTATTAGCAGTTGTCAATTGAATTGTGAATATATTTTTTTAATATATTTTCTGCAATGTTTCAAATGAATACAATGACTCAAATTGTAGCAATGAAGTTTGTGTCGTTTTCTCTGTCTTTTATGTGGTTTTGACTTTCATTGTCTGGACTTGTGTTTTTAAGTGTGATATGTCAGTTATTTTTCTCATGTTGCTTTTCTTAAAACACAACTTTTAAGTTTCATCAGTAAGAAACTTTTCATGTAATAAATTGTATTTTGAGCTGTACTTGTGTTAACTTATTTTGCATTGTAATTGGTCATAATAGTAATATCAATCAAGCATATCAGTGCCGTAAAATTGATTTTTAATTAAATTTATTCTTGCACTCTAATTTTTCTATAAAGTAAAATTTTAGTTTCCTAATCTCTCATCTTGTCAAGTTTATTTTATTTTGCTTGCTGTCCTTAATAGGCAGAAGATATTTAGTGTGTTGCTTGTCCTTGGGAATACTTACTTTTCTCTGCAGTATGCATTACGGTTTGCTTGTCATCTGGGCATATCTCACCAATCAATTCCCTGTTATTTTAGGGGCCTCGGATATTGGTAGCACCTTGGTCTCTCCTATCCTCTGCCTGTGGCACATAACAGCTTAGGGCTAGTCTACACTTAAAATGCTGCAGAAGCACTGCTGTAGTGCTTCAGTGAAAACGCTGCATACGCCAGTGAGGGGGGGTTCTTCTGTTGGTGTAGGTAATCCACCTCCCCAAGAGGCAGTAGCTAGCTTAACACTGTGGGTTAGGTCTCAGTGGCATAGTTATATGACCTAATATCGTAATACAGACCAGGCCTTCATCTCTTGAGGACTAAAGTCATTGGGGTCCATATAGAGCTATTGGGGTGAAATTTAGTGGCCCATGATATAGAGGTGGTCAGACTACAGGATCTGATGGTCCCTTCTGGCCTTAAATTCTGTGGCACTCCAGGAATTACACTGCCTGTGACAGTCTTGCCCAGGCTGGTCTAGTCATTCTAATAGGTCTCTGTTTCTAATTTCTAATAATATATATTGTTGTTGGCTGCATTTAGCTGTTCATTAACCGACTTCATTTGTAGGCGACAGTATGATTATGGCAAGGTGGAAACACAAAGTCTGAAGATTTCACTCTTTTCACTTTGTGTATCAGTTGTGCTATTGCAGTAATTTAAGATTAGCTAGGATGGCTTTGCTGTCAGAACTTTTCCAGGACCAACTGCTCTTTTTGCAGAGGGCCTTGGCCTTTGGAAGCCTCCCTGGCAGTCAGCCAGAACACGCATGATGCTGCCAATATGTTCCTGCTGGCAGCATTGGTTAGCTTCAAAGCTAACCACAGTATGTTGCTCTAAAATTAAATACATCTGTGGAAAGGGGGGTCTTTTCCTGTCCCTCCCAGTATCTATAGAAGGGACCTAGGGGCAGTTATCCATGTGCGACTAATTCTCTAGTATTATGGGACCACCCCAGAGACAGTGTGGAGATGCATTTTGCATAGATGGCCTTGTGCTTGCAGTAGATCGTTAGTTAGCCCTCAATCTTGGAGGATCCATGGATAGCATGAAGATCACACCCCTGGATGGAGAATTTGGAGGAATCTCTGTGACAGGATCCTCATCAAATTTTTCTCCCTCCATCACTAGAGCTTGTCTAATGGTGTGGTCTGTTTCCTGTGTTTTCATTTTTGTCTAGCTGTTAAGTGTGGTGCTTTACAAGTCATTAAAGAAGATATATTTTCTTTCTGTCTTTCAACAGCAGTTACATTATTATTATTATTTTTTTAAAGGTAATGGATTCCCCAGCAGATGTAGCAGAAAGAGCAGACAGGATTATTACTATGCTACCCTCCAGCCCCAATGCCGTAGAAGTTTACACAGGAGCAAATGGAATTCTAAAGTAAGAATTTGCTCTATGCTAGTTAATTTCCATTCATGGTCAAGACAATATTGATTTTTATCAAGTCATTTTTCTATTGTTTTAACTAAATGCTATGCCAGACATGCATTTAACTGATTGTTTTTTATCTGCTCGGTGGTTGGTTGTTTGGTTTTTTTGTTTTTTTTTGCTAAATGTAGGATTCTTTCAATAGTAAATATTGGTTAAATGTCATTGACTAAAATAACTTTATCTTTTATTAGCACAAGATTTATCTGTGAAGTTTAAAGGAGGGACACAATTTAAACTTCATGTTTTTCTAAAAAGAAGTGCATATTCCTATTAATATGATTCATAGCTGTTTTTAGTTATTCTCCAGTGTTTCCATATTCATTGGCAATGAATCACTTGCTCAAGCATATAATTTTTTTTTCTTTTTAAATCCTTTGGAGTCAGTGAATCCCATGTGTAGGTTAGATCTGAAATGATGCCATGTTGACTCTCAGTAGTGCAGAACGTTACCATAGAGTATCTGGACAGACTTTGTTAACAATTTAAAATAAAATAAATTAATAAGTTTACAAATCCTTGCAATTGACTCTTGCCTTATTTGAAAGACTATTTGATAAAGAAACTCTAGGACTTGTGAGTGGAAAAAGAATGGCTAGATTATTGAAAAGCGAGAATCATTGACCTGTCTAATATTGATCTTTTCTAACTTGACTGAATTCTGCTTTTGGATATACTGAAGGGCTTTTATAAAATCACCTTTTTAGTCACATTTTAGAATGTCCATTAACATGACAAATGGTACCTCCTGGTTTTAATAAGTACACCAGGTAAAGTGTAAAAGGATTTACTCGGCTCCTCTTCTTGGGTGTTTGGGAAATACCTTTGAAAATATGCATATCATTTAAACTGTGTCTTGAAGATGTTAAGATTTGGAGCCAGATTCTCAGCTGTTGTAAATCAGCACAGCTCCATCTGTCCTTCTGGTTCTCCTAAACTCCAAATCATAATCAGATGGCACTCCATTAGGAAAATTCTACCCCTAATTCATGTGTGGACAAATCAGGGCTTTACCGTTTAGGGATGCTCCAACATGTTGGTATACAAAGCTCTAGCCAGTCACTGAGATGTTGCTTCCTAATCCATTTAGGGCTTTAAAGAGATGGATCAGGACCTTGAAATGGATCGGACATTGTCATTATAGCTGGTAGGGTTCAGAGCACTGGTATGATCTGTTTTAATCAGGAGTTTGGCTGCCACATGCATAACTCTCTGAAGTTATTGGGTGGCCTTTAGGATCTTCCCAAGGTAGAATTAATTGAAGTTGTCTCATTTGGCGGTGGTTTGCTTATAGGTGACCATAGTTAGCTCTGGGTCTGGTAGGAAGACCCAGAGTCTCTTGGTTAGCCCAAGGCACTTCTGGCCATTGCTGCAATGAAAACATCAAGGATTAGCATCATCCCTAGCAGGATTCCAAGGTTCTGCACCATTTTGATTGGTGGTGGAAACCCTTGGTGTGTGAGGGCAGGGGTGGGAAGGGGTGAGTTCTAGCCAGCTCCTTGAGGTTCTTCCTTTTTCTGATCAGTACCTCAATCTTGTTTTGTTTTGAGCTTGAACCAGCTATTTTCACCTAAGCCCTCAGTTTTGTCAGGCATTTTAACTTGAATAGAGAATCTTTGCTCTACACATGTTGAAGGAAGAGTGCTTGTCTAATATTGATGATATTAGAGTCCATAGGATATCTGTGCTACATCTACCCTTGCAACTGTACATGCTTAGATGTGCAGTGTTGTGTGATAACCCTCCCCTCTCCCTTGTCTACATCTGAAGACCTGAAGCAGGTTCCTGAAGGAGAGTGCACAGCAAGAAAGCTAGCACACATGAGGGATGTGGGTATATACATGGCTCTGCTATGGCATGGCCCATACATGTTCTACAGTGCAGTATGGACAGGAACAAGGGGCATGTACCAGGTCACAAGTCTCAATAGTCCTCCAGGGCTATTCCCACAATGTACTGATCCCTTTGCTGCCAGACCCTTATCTCCCGTTGCCACCATTAGTAGCAGCCTGCGCTGAGCACTTCAGAACAGTTTTCTGGGGAACTGCTCTGTTAATCAGCACAGACCATTGTGGATCATGTTCCAAGAGCTGCCAACTGGTCTCTGGAGCGTACCAGTGTGCTCATCAAGGTGTGGTCAGAGTACACTGTCATCAACTTCAACGGAAGTATCAGGAACATACACCTCTACTGGAAGATTTCACAGAGGCTGGAAGAGTCGGGCATTCACCAAACTCCGTCCCAGTGCTGGGATTTCTGGAAGTGCCTGAGGTTCCTGTACACGGAGGGTGATGGACTCGAACAATCATTCCAGGAGGGGACCTAGCACATGCCCATGTTATGATGAGCTGAACTGGGTGCTCCCCAGGGCTCCAAGTACAGACTCTGAAGTGACTCATGACCACCTTCTCAAACTCTCTGGCCTCATATGATGGCACTGAGGAGCAGGACAAGAAGGCAGCGGGGACTGCTGAGGAAGCCCTGGGAGACCCGCAGTACGAGAAGCGTGTGATTCTGTACCTCTGCCCAGCAGACCTGGGTGAGGAAGCCTTTCCCTGAAGAGCCTGAGGAGGACCGAGAGCCACTGCAGGAACCAGAACCCGAAACTGGTAAATTGCAATATACCCCCGTGTTCCCCTCTTGCTCTGGTGATACATGCCTGAAGCTGCCCCACCTCCCCGCTCCACCTCAACATGGTCCCCAAGCAGGGCATAGCTGTAAATCAGTGATTTCAGTGAAATCCCATGAACCACTGTAATGCATTTAGCAGAAGCCATAACAAAAGATTATTAACGAGCAGTCCCTATGTCTCTTCATTTCACTGCCAACACCGTGAACAGTGATAGTCCCAGGGCTGTGTGAACTGGAGGGAAAAGGAGTGTATGTAAAGGGTCCAAGTGGGTAGAAGAACAGTTTTATGACACGTATGACTGGTCAAAGACCCCAAATCATCCCTCTGCCCCACCCCCTTTCCTTTCCAAATGGGAGCCTGCAGAAGGGAAGTGGGAGTAGTTAGTGACTTGGTGCAGGCCTTGTTAGATCTGGAAACAGAAAGGGAACACTTTGGTTGTCCGAGGAGTATCAGAGCAGTCCATTCTCCTGATGACCATTTCAGATGTTTATGACCGTTCCCAGTCCCTGGTGTCTGGCCTCTCTGGTGCTGAATCACTCTGCAGGAGCCGGGTGAAGTGGAAGTGGGTGAAGGATCCTCTCTGGCAGTTGCACAAACACAATGCTGTGTCCTTTAGCAGTGGAGAGGTGACAGGCTTGCAGTGTTAATCAGAAAGTTCAGGGAAGAAAATACACTTGCAGTGTGACTCTCTGCCCCTTTCAGTGCTGTTTACCGGACACAGGGGCTGGACTTTCTAGTGCTGCAGAGTTGGCTAGAGTGAACATTCTTAGTGATTCTCTGTTCCTCTTGTGTCTGGGAACTGTCTACTAGCTTGGAATATGGTCAGTTGCCTCTCAGATTGCCTCCCAGTCCTATAAGCATAATTCAACAAATTTTTCCTGCAGCTGAAATTCAAACTGGTTCTTCAGGTTTAAGGACAGGGCAAATGTTCTTGGTCCACCTTCATAGCTCACCAAACCCCTCCACTCAGCAATACATAGATAGGTGGCTATTAGTAAAAACTTCTCTCTGGCGTAGGTGGCTGGAGCCCCTCCACAGCAGTGGAAGTACACCTTTATTTTTTCATGTTGGTACCTTGAAAAGTACTATGTTCTCCAAACGGTGTCCAGCCTTTAAAGAACAAATAAATAAGTGGTGATGTACCCCTGGAAAGGAACTAAACCCCATCCCAACCAGCCCCTCCACGCACTGTAAACATTACAGCATTTTAATAATAGTACTGTAGGTATATTCCCATTATTACCCTTGGCACCTTCCTCATGGGCTACAAAAGTGGTCTCAGAAGGAAGGAGACTAACAGTTGCATTCCTGAGATGCTAAAAAGTATCAATATTGTGGCCTTTGGCAACACAGTTATATTATGGGGTTATGGGGGTTCCTTAGGTTCCTTCAAAGAAGAAATAAAATATAATGCAACCCACTCCACTGGTTAGGGCAGGAGCAGTGTCCCAGAGATAGCAGATGAAGAAGGGCCATGGAGGACCTGCTCATTGGCAGTGACAGAAGGAGCAGGAGCCATTTGAGTTCCTTAGGGGGAGGGAGAATTGGGCCCTTAGGCAGGATGAGGAACTGATGAACTGGTTCCTGGATCTGGAATCACACCACAGTGAACAGGAGTATGCCCAGAGAGAACGGGATTGTGAACTCATGCAGCCGCTAGAACAACTGGTGGCAGAAGACTTTCAGGCCCTGCCCGCCTCTGTGACCACTGCCCCTCCCCAGGAACAGGCACTGCCGCCTCCTCCCACTGCTCCTCCAGCTGCCAAGCAGGCTGCTGCCGATGTGGTGGATCCAACCCACCATCCTCTCCTGATGGTGGGAAGGAGCATGCTGGACACCTGTCACAACATCCTCCATCGGCACCTGAAACCCCTTGCAGGGGAATTCCCCAGAACATGCAGGAGTGGAACGATGAGCATGAGCTGGTGGCTGTATACCAGCTGGTGTTCAGCCCCCAAACTCCACCCAGGAGTCATCGTTGTTTGCCCCCTTGCACAATATTCTGTGTCTGTTTGCCCCCTCCTTCTGAGGGTGAGAGGGAGTGGAAGGACAAGGAGATGGGTCCACAGACAGTAATGTTTGGGAATTTGATCTTTTTGTTGTTGTTCATTTGTAGTGCCTGTTAATATTGTAGTTCTGTGCTCCATGTATCTCTTTAAATAAAAGTTTCCGTTCACTTCACTTGTGTGTGCACCTTGTTTTCTGAGTATGGGATATTTCCCACATGTTTGGGATGGGTCAGCGGGACTCGCAGCACGACTGAGAGTTCTGTAACTCTGGTGCCACAGAAATGCAATTCATTCTCCATCTCTCTTGCCCCTAGCTATTTTTTAAAAAAGAAAAGCAGGGTTCATGACAGTGAGCTAAGCTGTGAAATAACTGTTGCTGTCCAAAGCACCAGAATGGAAAACAGAAGAGAAGTTAACTGAAATGTCTTTACGCTTTTGTTGATAACTTGAGCGATAATACAGACAGAAGAAACCAAACTAAATTAACATTTGAAGATGTGACACTGAGCTGTGTTTTTATGACTCATCCTGCCTCACCACCCGTACCTGGGGTGTACCCATTCGTACACCCCAGGTGCGGGTGTACACATTCCACACCGAAGTGCTGGAAGCACGGTTTCAGAAAACATTGAAGAAATGTGGGAAGCCCTCCCCCCAGAACCTTACATAACATCATCAGTTATTTGAGAATGATTAAGTGCTCCCCATAAAGCATGCAGTTTCTTGTCAGCCATCTTTGGTGTTTCAAATAGTTTTGGACCCATTCCATCCAATAACTGGTACTGCACCACACGAACATTTGTCCTGCCAGCAGGAGCAGAACCACATAATCATACACTTGCTGCATGCCTTCCATGCAGTTTGGCAGAGGTGAGAGGGAACTGCCATTGCCAAAAGTGTGAAGGTGCCATACCGTACCAGTAATTCGCAACAAAGCGGTTCCCAGAGTGTTTCCTGTTATGCACAAGACTCTGGGTTACAGATCCTGAAGTGGTAGCACTAACATTGTTTACCACAAAGGGACATTGTGGATGTGGGTATATGCCTGTCACAGCGTATACCCTGGCCAAGCATAGCACGTGTGGACACTCAGTGCGGGTACAGGGTGCATTACCGCACTAGGCAAGGAGGAGGAGAAACTGTGGGGGAGCACTCCTTTCCCAAACCAGAGAGAGGAGGGGGAGCTCCCCTCTGTGTTCAGCAGAGGAGTGGGACACTTTTCTCCCTGCATTCTATTGCCTTAATCACTGGTAAGATGGAAGGACAGAATAGCGCCCTGAAGGAATCTGTAGATTAGAACCTTTGGAGAAGAGTAGTTGCCCCATGCTTTGGGACCTGTTCAGGTTAAACCTGATGAGTTTACGGCATGGCTTTCTCCACAGTAGCTGCCTTCCGTGGGTGGATCAGTAGCACTTAATCGTGTGTCAAAGGCAGCCAGTAGGTCTAAGAGTACTCTGACAGTGAGTTCAAGCTGTAGGGAACCTAGAATCCTGAAAGCAGTTAAACGCTGCTGGAATTTCCTTCTCTCCTGTCTCAAGATGTCGGTTGGATGTTTTACCCCAACCTGAGGATCTGCCTTCTCAATTCCTTCACTCAGTAAAGGAAAGCTAGAGACTAGCAGTAACTGCCAGATTGTGTGTGGATTTTTTTTTTGGTATTGTTGGTGTCACTAGGCCTAAGTAAACCAAAGTTGTGACTTTGGGCCTGAAGTGAACCAAAGTTCTTACATGCTGTGAACTTTAACCAGCCTAAGATGCTAACAGACTGCAAGCAAAATATGTAACTATCAGCTGTCTCAGTTGCAAATGTAGGAGTTTGAAACAGCAGAAGCGGCGGGGAGGAGGGGGAGAGGGGGGAGGAAAATCTGTATGCGTTTGTGCTGTGAAGGCCAGAGATAAGAATGCGAATGAGAACTTTTCTAACACGCTGAAATGTAATGCCTAATGTAGCTGCTGCTGGGAAGGGAGGGGTGAGGGGGAAAACCGAACAAAAGGCTTACACAAACAAGTGGGGTATAAATGTTGGGACCCCGCCTGCGCGCGGGTGTGCAGGATTTGAGAATGCTTTTCTCCCTGGCACCATATTTGGGCTCAAATAAACCTGGTTTTGCTTCTCCACCCTGGTGTGATAATTAGTGCGACGCACACCGGGCAACGAACCCTGCTGTTGCTCCGCCTCAGGCTCTTTGAGCCGGCAACAGTATCATTTTTTGATAATACCGGTAGGTTGGACTTTGACCATTTTTAAGGATTCTTCACTCTTGCCAAGAAAGCATTGATCCCAAGAGCGTAAGAATGACCCTAGTCATACTCCAGAAGTTTCCATTTGCCAGAAGAGGTGTGGGTCTACATCAGTGGTTTTCAAACTTTTGGGGGGGGGGGAGCTGAGCCCTCCCCGCTGAGTTATAATTTTTAGTTGCGTTTCCTCTGGGGCCAGGGCTCCTCCGTGTCATCCCCCCTCCCCCCCGGAGTGTGCCCCACAGTTTGAAAACCTCTGGTCTATATTCTGTGTGGTGGCACAGACTTCCATCAGTCCCCTATTTGAGGGCTTGTTATGAACCTGGAGGAAGGTAACCCAATAGTATCTTCATAATTACTTTGGCTTTTCTTAGGCTGTATCCAATCTCCCCAGTCCGTTTCTTCTGTTAAGTAGGACGAGAACGTCATATGTTGGGTAATGTTTGAGTCTGGAGTTGTAGTATGGGCTAGAAGTCAAAAATGTTTGTATCTGTATATCCAAGAGCAAAATTTAACCATTTATGTTAAACAACAAGATGTTTGTGTACTTGCAACAATGTTACATTGATACAGAAATAACACACTGATACAGAAATAAAATTAAATATATTTGCCCTGTACACTAAATAGAAATTGGATACAACATATCATAGAATGGGTTTTTATTGCCTAATATATAGCTTTAAATTACCTTTTTTTAAATTGGAAATGTGAGCTGAGTGTTATGGGTTGTTTGAGCAAGAATTGCGTGTGGGGTGGGGAGGAAGGAGGCAAAGAAGCAGTCTGAATTTGATTTTTGACCCAAATATGGCCAGCTGCCATTTAAAGATATGTTTTGTGTGTGATATCTGCATTTTACTTTGTGTACATTTCAAAGGTGCAATATGAAAAATGAACTTTTCCATGCTACATACATTTACCAGATCCCAGTAGGAAAAAAAAACCAACAACCCCACAACTTTTCCATGTTGCTTCACATTTCTCTTACCTATTTCAATCTGCTGGATTTACAATTTGTAATTATAGTTTTTATTTAGAGCAAGTTCGGGTGGTAAATAAAAGGAGGTTGTTACATTGAAAGAAATAGGTAATTCTCATCAGATACTTTTATATGAAAGAGATTGATTATGGAAAAAAGATCCATTGTGTATGTAACTTTAAAAGTTTGAAGGGAGTTGCATCTATATACCTGTATACAGTACTCTAACATTCATTGTATAAACATATTTTAAGTCTGCCACATATGGAACTATATATAATCTTGTTTGATAGAATTTGTACCTAAACAACGCAAGTCATCTTGATCCTTTGTGTTATAGCAGGGTTTAGGCAGAACATCCTTTTTCTGTTCAGTTTCATAAGGGTTTTGTGTAGCTGTTAGTCCATTTTAAGTGACTAGTTTTGGATTATCAAAACCAAACTTACAAATCAACAAAAAAAATCCAAACAAACCCATAACTCTGTATAATGAAGTTCAAGGGGAACAGGTTTATATGTTGGTACCTTAGCAGGTCTGTCGCACTAGGATTTTAAGATTGTGATCTGAAAAGGATCCATGGCCACTTTCTTGCATGGAGTGCATTGGCTTTACTAGCCAGTGACAGCAGTCAGAGATGTCGTCATGTGCAGTTTCTACTTAGCTACAAATATTTTATTTATTGATATTGGGTTTTTTTTTTTTTTTAAGGAAAGTGAAGAAAGGTTCATTGTTAATAGACTCCAGTACTATTGACCCTGCCGTTTCAAAAGAACTAGCTAAAGCAGTTGAAAAAATGGGAGCTGTTTTCATGGATGCCCCTGTTTCTGGTGGTAAGTCTCTTTGCTAAATATATAATCCTGTATATTGTACAAGACTTTTCTTTCTTGGTGCATCCTACCCCCTGCCTTGCCCCCGCCCCCTTTTTTTTTCTTGTTATTGCTATGAGCAACTCTTTGTGCCATATCCTGGCACAGTTGCTAACCCTTTTTGTTAATGTTTTCTTTTCCCCTCCTATCCTTTGTCCAGTTATATATTTTTCTTGGGTTTGTTAATTTTTTATTGCTCTTGGGCTGCTTGCCTCCCTTAACACATGCATTGGCACACACAGTTGCTTCAGGGTGTGGTGTTTGGCCCTCTCTAAAGGCTGGGGCATGTTACTTGTGCTCTCTTGGCTGAGAGGAGTGCTGCAGCAGCAGAGAAAGGTAGCTTGGGCGTGTAGGCTTCTGCCTGATCTTGCAGCCTGGTACATTTCAAGTGTTTCCACAGCCAGCAGCCTTAGAGTCTCCTGCAGGAGTAGGAAGGGAAGGCTGATGGCCTTCAAGAAGCTGCCTGTGACTTTACCTAAAGCTTTAGCTGCACACTTTGCAGCAGTGGTTGTAGGCTGGATCTGAACTCACGGAGCCTTCTCTCAGCACTCTGGTCCTTTCTTTTGCCCCAAGTTTCCTAGGACAGCACTATTAGTAAGCAAACTATTTGCACACACCCCTCCTAACAAAAAAACAAACCACCAACTTCCTGTTTGGGAAATGTTAGCTTAAAGTTTAGGGTGTCAGTTAAATGATTTAAAAATAAAAAGGCAGGACAATTTTTTTTAAATGATTTTTCAAATGTTTTCAGTGTTTATGTAGAACATACTAAATGTATCCCATAATGGCTAACGGTGAGATGTAGCAAACTTTCTCTTGTCTCTGGTTTGGAAATGATTGGAATGTGTATATGTAATATTTGTATACTCTTGAAGTTGGAAACTGCTCTAGACCTTAGTATTGCATGCGTCAGGAGACACTTTTTAAAATATGCAAATCTTTTCCATTTTCTTGGGTAAAATTAGATGTTAAAAAAAAAGTCACAGTAACGGATCATTATTAAAGCCTAATTCTTGTCTAAATTTTTTACAACCTGCAACATAGCAAAGGTGGTCTTGAAATTTTAAAACAAAAAATACCAGACAGTTTTATTGAACTATTTGGGACAATCATTCTTGGCCATCCAGAGTTTAATTGCAGTTCTACTCTAAAAATAACTCTGTAAATGGCATTGTGTGGTTTCATATTTATTATCTTTTACTGACTTCAGATAAAACTTTCTCAGTTTACAAGTAAAAAGATGTTCCTTCTCCCCCTTCCCCCCCCCCCCCCCAACCTCTCCAAGCTGGCAGTCCTGCAAACTGGCCCTAGAAGCTGAAGTTCAAACTGGGTTCTTCTAATTTGTGTATCATCATGATGATAGAGAGTCTGCAAGGGCAAATTCTGATTCTAGTCTGTGCAGTTTCATTCCCTTCAAGAGCTAACTGAGGCTGAATTTGGCCAGGCAATTGAAGTTTGGGGGACATTATTTTTCTCTGTTTCTGTGAACAGAGGGTAGAAAAACTCTGAAGATACCAGCTGACAGGATGTGGAAGGAAGGGTTCTTACTCCACAGCCAAAATATCTGTTTCTGATTTGTAAAATTAAATTGTTAGCCTGGGAATAGATTCTACCACATTTTTTTTCTTGTTTCTTGCATAATTTTCTTCTAAACATAGCAGTAGTTCTCAACCTGTTTACCATTATGGGCCGTATATGCAGCTCTGTGTGTGATGTGGGCCGTATCACACAATATATATACTACCTGTCTGGCCCTGAGGATGTCACATAGGCCGCAGCTGTGTGCTGACTAGGCCGCAAGCAGATTGAGAACCACTGAAACATAGTATGTCATATTTATCTATTTGGCAGCATTGTGACCTTTTATGTGGTTCCCTTTGTTACACCACTCCGGGTATAATTTCACAAATTGTTTGCCTGCTAGGATTGGTTATCTTCTGAAAATGTTCCCTGTTCTCTTTCTACCCAGAACTCACTGAGGTAATTTATTTTAAAACATTCCCTTCAAACTATTGTATTGGCTGCTTTTTTTTGTTGCTTGGGAATATAAAATGGAGATTCGGTTAAAGCAATAACAGACATAGTTGCCTTATCTGAATAAAAATTCTCTCACTTAGTTTGTAATGCCAATAAAATGCAAAATATCATGAGCAAGTTCGCATTTTGGGGGGAAGGGAAATCAATATTTAGCTTTCTAGTAGATAAAGATAACATTAACTGTACAAGATATAACTTGTCCATTTTCATTTGGTTTAGTGCCAATTGCAGGGTATGTTCTGTGTTAAGTGCCGCATTAGAAGAATTAAAAAGATAAAATATTCAGTAATAAAACATAACATTAAGCAGTAAGTCATAAAAGGATCTTTTGGAGGAATTACTGTATATCTTGATTGCATTATTTAATATTGGTCTAATGACCAACAGAAGTACAGTAATTCCCCTAGAAATCTACATGCCTTGTGGTGTTTTGAAATGCAGTGGTGTGGGGGCTAGGGATGGAAGGCAAGAGACATGAACAATCATCCTTGTATCTGTACATTTGCAGAGCGTTGTTGACAGATGGTTCCACTTGTGCCCAGAGTAATGCTGTTTCCTAATGGAAGTTAAATATTTGTCTGTTTTGTGAAAGCATATGTTTACATTCCAAATAATCTTTTGGAAATCATTTGGGCTGTAGAGCTCATGGAGAAAGTGCTGGTCTCCAATATATGAGGTTCGTGGTTCCAAATGAAATGAATACATATGACCTCCAGTTTGCAACATTAATTTGACAGTTTATTTGCATTTTTTACTCTTATAAGGCTTATTTCAGGACAGATCTAGAATTCCATGGAGTAATGACACCCTTTCTTGGTTGGTGTGAAACTGGCATGTTGTACACCAGTTATACGCAGATCTCAGGTTCAGGAGCCACATTGGCAATCAACATTACCCAAAAGAGCCACAGTAGTGGTAATTCATTGTTTCATTTACTATAGTACTTTATATTGTAGTTGATACAATAATAATGATGATAATTGGGCAGTCAGAGCGTGTGTGTGATATATATCGCTTCTCGGCTCTATGAGCTAAGATGTGAAAAAATTATCTATATTAGAGAGAGAGAGAATTTATATGTACTGTTCTCTCAGCAGAATGACTGACCAAATATTATTTTATTTTCAACTGCAAGTGGTTAATGCAGGGGTCTCAAACATTTGGCCCGTGGGGTTGTTTCCTGTGGCCCGCCAAGCTCCCTGTGACTCCCCCTGCCCCCCCCCAGAGTTATTTCCTGTTGGCTGCCTTGCTCCCTCTTCCCCCCAGTGTTCCACGTCCCCACTCCTCTGCCTACCTCCAGGCACTTTCTGCTGCCAAACAGCTGTTTGGCAGCACTTAGCACTTTCCAGGAGGGAGGGGGAGGAGTGGGGAGCCACGCGCTCAGGGGAGGAGGCGGAGAAGAGGTGGGGCAGGAGTGGGGATTTGGGGAAAGGGTTGGAATAGGGGCAGGGAGGGGGAAGAGTTGGGGTGGGGACTTTGGGGAAGGGGTGGGAAGAAGCAGTGTAGGGATGGGGCCTCATGGAAGGGGAGCCCGGAGTGTGGGGCTTTTGTACCTTTTATATGAAAAGGTGGCAGTGATGCGGCTCTCAGGCCAATGTACTAGTCCTCATGTGGCCCTCCTGGTGATTCGAGTTTGAGATCCCTGGGTTAATGACATCATAAAAGCATCCTTATTGGTTAATAACTTAGAGTGGTTAATAATTAAATCACACAGTGTTTTAATATCATGTGCTGCAAAGAGCCACAGGAGATGCATTAAAGAGAAAATTGCAGCTTGAGAGCTTCAGTCTGAGTATCACTGTTATATACACTTGCCGCCTAGATTCAGGAGTTTCTAATTGGAAATTAATACACAAACCCGCTACAGTGTTGTATTAACTAACTTTGGAAAATACTTCTCATTTCCCACTGTTGCATTCAGATTTTAACTATTAATACTGTCTAGAGATGGCAATCACTTTACATTGGGGATTAGGATCGTTGGCAGATCTATGTGAGAAAGTTTGTACCATCATTGTCAGCACTATATTGATGTGATTAAAAACAGGAGATTAGTTCTACTGCTTGCTCTTCATGAATATAAATATAACATGCCTAATGAGGATACAATGAAAACCAATAAATGTCTATTACAATTAGACTAATAATAAATTGATCCTTTTTTTGGTTGGACTCAGTTTTGGCTCAGCAAAGATTTTTGGTTTGGCAACTTTACAACAGCCTCCTATAAATACAAATTATCACACAAAGAAGCTTATATATGTAGCATATTAAAATTAACTTCCTTTGAAATCAGTGGGGCTTTGCGCAGGGTAGAATATCTCCTCATGAGTCAGGGTGTCAAAATCTATTCCTTAACAGGGATAAAATCCTGACCCCATTGACTTCAGTGGAGGCAAGATATAGCCTCGGGGTGTAATACTGATTTAACTCTAAGTAAATATTTTACTACAGTAAGCCACAGATAAACTCTTCTCCCATTGTGTCATATATAAAGGAATGTATTCAATGTATATCAGAAACAACAGAACAAAACCAAAATAGTTTGTTTTATGAAGTTACAGGATTCTGATTTGATTGTTCATAGAACATTTTAGGCTTGCAGCTCACAGTAATACTTCTTTAATATATTGAATTTAGTATGTTTGCATATTTTATGCTGTGTCTAAAACTACAGCTGATCTGTTCATGTAAAATTTTTTATAATTTTAAGAGCAATGTATGTTTCATTATCAGTGTTGTGAACCTTTATATTTAACTTTTGTCATACAAGAATATAATTATTTTAAAGACTAGTGAAAAAATCCAGGATACGATATCCATCAGCTCTTCTACTCAAAATACTTGGTATTGAAGTCTCTTAAAGGTGGTATATAAAAACACAATCTGTGAGCTTGTTTGGCTTTTAACTTCCCAGAGCTGTAGGCAAGACTGTCTCCAGGAATGTCTGAAGTATTGTCAGTCTGACTATGAGATTTTAATGGGTTTTCCTTCACCACATAATGCAGCCATGACATTTTTATGTCTCTTGTGAGAATCCGTGGAAGATGGTGATCTGATGCTGCCTAAAAAGGGCTGTGAAGTAGAGAACAATTCTCATGCTAACTTGGTGATTAAGGAGGGGGCAAACCATCTATATATTGGAACAGCTCATTGTTTATCTCCAGGCTGAAAATGGTCACACAAGGGCAGAGTTCCTTTTTCCACAACCATCCCAAAACTGATGATGTGGATTTCCCTTTTCTTTGCCTTCCACCAGCTTCTACTAACCATTAAACAATTTAAGGTGCTCTTACTGCAGCACCTGAAATCTGAACTTTTTGACTTTATAATGCTTTTGCCAAATGGAAGAAGTTAATATTTATAGGGGATGGCATGATCATAGCATCCAAGGCAACAGATCGGCATGGTCAAATCCAAACTAGCCATAATGTCAGCTGTAGAAAAGATCCAGTATGTATTTTTCGCAAGCGAAGCAAAGCTGATTGTGCCATTGCAGTAACTGCTAAAAATTATGTGCTTTATCAGTGGATGCCAGAGCAAAGAGCCTTTGTTGTAGTGAAGCAGCTATGCCTCAGTATAGCTGACCAGTTCAGTAGTTGTGCAAGCTGATGCCTTCATAGATGGCTTAGGGATATGCTTAATACAAGCAAACAGGCCAGCAGAGTATACTTTAAGAGGACTCAAAGCAGAACAAAATTATGCACAAGTTAAAAGAGATGTGTGCATGCAGTATGAAAGGTTTAGCAGTATGTTTTGAACAACACTCCTGGTTCAATTTTTTGTTTCGTTAGACAAACTTCCAGAGATGTGAGGATTTTTGTTTTCTAAAAACTAATTATTTTTTGAGTGCCTATGCCCTATTTCTGATGCCACTGTCTACATATGGTCCTTTAAACTCCATAATTTTTGGATTTGTCATCTCTGCTGTGAGAGAGACAGTACTCTTTGTTCTAGCATATGGAGAGGGGAGGCACTTCAGTTGTCTCCTCAGAGAGAGGGTGTGTGTGTGTGTGTGTGTGTGTGTGTGTGTTTCTGTTTGGAGTAGAAATTAATTATTAGGATCCTTGGAACAATACCCAGAAGAAGGAACATCTTCAAAACTATTTTTTTTCCAGTCATGATCTCTAACCCTTTTACTCATTGGCAAACCTATTATAAGTGGAAGATGATGCTCCTCTGCCCACTTCCACTTCTTGCACCACTGATATTTTTGGGTTTATGCCTTTTTATAACTCTCATGGACGTGCTCCAGCCCTCTTCACAAACTTTTCCCCTTATACAGTATAATCTGTACTGCTCCTGACATCGGGAAGAGCTTTCCCATCACTGTCTCCTTCCTCTGCTCTCCCCTTTCCCTTTCTTGTCTTGTCCATTGTTTTCTTCCTTGACTGTATTGCTTGTTTTTCTCTCTTCCTATTTGTGTTATAGCTGAATTCTTTAATATAGTCTACATGCAATGTTTTTTGCACTGCTGCTTTTTGTCATTCAGACTACAGTATACATCATTTTATGTGACTGTTTATATTAAAGATGGTATGCAAAACGTTGTGATAGTAATCTGAAAGCCAAATGAGGTATTGATAATCAAAGAGGTAGGTGGTAATATAAAGGGGATTTACAGGTGAATTGGGAGTGGAGCAGGCAGGCGTGAAGGAAGAAGAAATATTCGAATGAAAGTTGGACCACTAAAATTGAGGGTTATAAATTATTTTAAAAGTTTCTGAATTACTGACTATTTCTAAAGTCTTTGACAGGAAGTAGGGAAGTGCAGTCTGGACAACCAGAAAGTATTGAAAATCTTGGAAATCTAGCTATTTATAAAATGCAAGTTTTTGAACACATGAAAATTTATAAACTTTCAGTATAAATATATCAACAGGCTTGGACAATATGCGGCAAAAGAATTTGGGTAACAAATTTACTCACTTGACTTCTGTTTTCTGGTTTTACATATTATAGAGTCAAAGACTTTAAGGTCAGAAGGGACCATTATGATCATCTAGTCTGACCTCCTGCACAATGCAGGCCACAGAATCTCATTCATCCACTCCTGTAATAAACCCCTTGTAGTAAGAGGAGGCCCTGGAGCATAAACCCTTGGTATCAGAGGCCCGGTGTGAGGCCTGAACTGAAGTAATGATCAAGACATTGCTAACATAAAGCAAAGTTAGGCTGTGAGCCAGAGGCATGCCCTTCTCACAGAAGTTGGCAAGAGCGTATACACATGTAAGTACTAATAAGATGAACGTATTCCAGGACGGCACCTACACAGATAACAAGGAACAGGCAGACCCAGTCTAAAAACAGTATAAAAGGACAATATGATGGATAAACAATACAAAAGAACAATATGATGAATAGACTTATTTGTTAGAACCAATCCGCACCATGAGAGAGGCAACAACTTAATGCATAGAGGGGATGTACCTCAGTGTGTTCAATGATGCAAAACCTGTTTGTACCTGTGTATAAGAATGCATCCCTGAGTGGATGTCTTTGTCTGGCCTAGGGGGCAGTGGAGAGTGCCACCACTGACTGAGCCAGTTGGAGAACTGGAGAGGTATTAGAAGACCGAGAATGGGTAAACAAAGTTTGAATCAATATGTTTAAAAAGGTGGAGTGGGGAGAGAAATAGGGATGGAGGGATTGATTTATTCAAGTTGAACATATAGTGTGGCTATAATAGGAACTTTGTTTTTTGGCAAAGAAGTCACAGGTGTTTAGAGGAAAGTATTCATCTTCATATATTTGAAGGTGTAAATGATAAGGAGAGAAGGGAATCATTAGAATCATTTAGGTGGTCCGGTGGGATAGAACTAGTAGTAATGGGCTGTAAATATATATATATTTTTTTCTTAAAGAAAAATGTAGGCTGAATACACCAGGAAAAACTTCTTAACAATGTTCTTAATAGATTATGGAATACTTTTCCAAGGAGGGATGGGAGGTAGAAGCCAGTCCTCTTGATATGCTTAAAATAGACTGGGCAAAGCACTAGAAAGTATTCTGTAGGGAAAAATATTTAACTGGCAAGAGGATGGGTTACATGATCTAATAGCTCTTTTCCTATTTTCTACAATTCTATTGTGTTTTCACAAATTATGTTAAAAAATGGTTAAAGGAAAACTGTCCAGATGGAAGTTCATGTCACCCTTTGAAAAGAGATGGGGATAACCCTGGAATTATGCCCAACATTCATTTCTTTTCTAATAAAACTGGTTCTAATATGTGAGCTGTTACTGAATTTCTAATGGCTGCTCTATTTGTCTGCAGTCGCTTTAATGCCAGTGTCTATCTCACCCCTTAGTGAAGTGCTTTGGGATACACAAAGTGAGAAAAAGGCTACAGAAATTCAAACTCTAGTCTATCGTAATCCCAAGGGAAAACCTTATTTCTTTTTAATTTATTTAGGTGATTGGCCTTTTGTAACTGCTTTAACTTTTAAGGGGATGCAGGTGGTGTAGGCTGGTGCCTCTGGAATGCAAAGGCTGCTGTGAAGCTATATGCAACTGTTCATTCTTTTTTATTTTTAAATGTTATGGGGAATTTTTTTAATGAAGCCTCTAGTTTAAAGAAAAGTATAATAGATTTTTCTGTTTCATCTAGCATACAAAAATAATGTAGTCAAAATCTTTTTCTCAAGTAAAAGCAATTGCTGTAACTGACTGAGAAAACCCATTAGATGTTTTCAAAGATGCCTCAAAATAGACTTTAAATTAACTGGTGCACTTTCATATGTATAACCACTTGTTCAACAAGACAATCTGCATTAACATCTTAAATTGCATTTGCACACTTTGACCCTGATCCAGGAAAGTACTTAAGCATATGTCTGATTTTTAGATACGTGAGTAGTCCCATTGACATCCATGAGACTATTGTACCTCAGGGCCTTGCTTCCTAAATACTCCAATCCTGTTAGCTGCTTGGCAGTGGGGTGGACTCCTGTGCCTGTGTGCAGCCCCACGGAAATCTTATGCTATTTTAAAAAATAAATAAACTTTGAAGGTGCAGGGGTCCACCAACACAGAATATCTTGCAGAGTAGGGGCATTGAAGCTCACTTCTGAAAATGTCACTTATTGATCTTTTAAATGGATTTAGTCAAGATCAATAGGTCTGAAACTGAACCTACTGTTGGGTCCCATCTGAATGATGTTTGCATTAGGATTCTTTCCATTTATTTCTTAAAATTATGAAGCTGGTTGGGCAAGGAAGGAGATTTATTTATATATTTAAAAATACATCTGATTCCAAGTGACACTGCAAGAAGCCAATTTGTTTGAGACTACTAGCCCCATAATGGAGGGCACCTCTCTGTTTTTACTTTTCTCTTTTTAAGTGGGGCTGATAAAAAGGGAACATGTTCTAACAGAAGCAATCAGTCTTTATTTAAAAAAAAAAAGAAGAAAAATAAATTGTGAAAGTAGTACAGTTTGTAGCGGTATCTGCATTAATTATGTCAGTTTTTCATTGGTTCAGCATCTTGGGTCATTCTCCTTGAAAGGATTGATCTTGGATTACCTGAAACTATGTGGAAGCTCTGGATTAACTTGATTAAATTTGTTCCTCTTCCAATCAGGTAGAAGTACCACTACTTTGTATTAAATGAAAGTGCATAACCAAATGAAACTGCATAGCCCTGTACTGCTCATGAGATGTGAATATAAGACATATGCCAAGGTTCGCACAGTCTGACAAGTAATATTTCATTTGGTGGAGAGGAAGCATAGAGTTCACTGTAACACAGAGAATATAGAAGATTCATTTAACCCCATTCCTGGGTTAAAAGAGGATTATTGCGGTAACTAAGATTCCTCCATGCCAAGTATAATATAAAACTGTAATGAAAGCAAAATGGTTTGCTGCATTAGAAGTTTGACCTGAGATCTTAACTCTTAATTGGGGAGAAAAAAAAACTTTGCATTTTTTACATTGCTTCGTTAATCCTTGTAGTTCACTTAGCTTGGACGCTGAGTGTGGGATTTTATAAAGCATACCCAGCATTGGCTTAACTCTTCTCCTAAGACGAATAAAAGGGAATTTTACTATTGGCTTCAATGGAGCAGAGTTAGGCCAACATTGAGTGCTTTTGAAAACCATGCCCTAAAACTAGTTTGTTTGGCTTCACGTTTCTGTTTCTGGTTCTCAGCACAGTGCAGTTGTGTTTGGCTTTTCAGTACTCCAGGGGAATGTTAAAATAAAAATATCTCCACTGAAATGAAAAAAAAAAGTGTGAAAACATTGTATAAAATTTTATTAAACCCTTTAGGTGTTTAAAAAATACTGACGTAAATTATTTGAGGATGGCCCTTTAAGTTGAGTAGAATGTCGGCAAACTTTTCTTTCTTTTTTCTGTTAATGTTTAGCTGCAATATTCTTGCCAATGAGATATCTGATGTTTAGTGTTGTGGGTTTTTTTTGTTTTTTGTTTAAAAGATATGGCTTGCTGGATTCTGTACTTTGTTGTAAGACCCTGGTTATTGGGTAACCCCACAGTATGATGATTTGTGTGTTGTCAAAGATAACATGCGTTCTTGCTGTCATATTGTTTTCAGTTTCTGTATACTTCCTCTGCTTCATGAAAAGCCACAGTTGTTGGGTATGTCTGGTCACAACCACCAGTATGTTTGCAAACCCACAGATATTGAAGAAGCCTTCTTTTGACTTTATCTTGTTCTGGCAATATTTTTGGATTGTGAGTGTACATGACATGTAAGTGGTTGGCCAGGTTGCACCTATGACCTATTTTTTTATTTTTAAAAATTTAATTACATATCAGAAAGGACTGGACATGTAATTTGAAGCTTGGATTAATCTGGATGCATGAAGAGTTAGCTGTGTTAATTCATAAGGTTTACTGGTTTCTGAAGACTTGTGGTGAATAACGCAATGATTGCCTACTATTACTAAAATTGCCAGTAGTCAAAAACACAAGTGATGATTTTGGAGACAACTGAGTGAAATACATTTGGAGTTTCCAAACAAGGCATTTGAGATGGAATACGCTGGAAAAAAATGTAGACTTTTCCAGGAGGAAAAAGTATTATTTTTCATACTTGCAACCAGTAAACCTTGTCAGATTAATATTTCAGATATTTCACAACAAACGAAACAAAAGCACCACCATCACCATAAAACCATCATCTGGCTAGACAACATGCATAAGAAATTTTGAGTAGAAACCAGCTTTTCGTGGAATTTAGATGGTGGTGGGGGTGGGAAGGAGGAATTCAGAATCAAGCTAGTAATGGTTATTCTATTTACAACCTTAAGTGTGTCATGCTCCTTAGCAAAGGCATTTCTTGGCAGATATGGTCGCTTTTGTGATGACGCACTACTTATTACATCTTCTCTAAAAGATATACACACACCTCAAGTTAAGCAGAGTTCTGGCTACTGGAGAGAACCAAACTTTTAGTAAAAATTAGATAGTCTTTCTGTATCTCTAACGAATGAAGCTTTCAAGAAAAAACACGATTATCACAGTAGACTCTTGCTAACTTGCACTGGTGACTGGGAGACTTACTGCTGGTAAATTAACACACAACAAAATAAAGGCTGAGGATTTTGTATCTTAAAATGTACACTGTTTATTTAAGATCAGATTGAGCTTTGAACGCTACCTTGAATATGGGATGGTTTGTTGCTTCAAAACCCCAGAAAAAAATTGTGACTCAGTGAAAACTTCCTCTTCCCAAAAGCAAGAGGACAACATGGGAGGAGTAATTTGTGTCGCTTCCTCTTCAGAGTGCAGTTTCTCCTGCCCCTCTTGTGCTTCCCATGTGGCTGGCATGTAGAAAAGTAGTGGCATGGCTCCACCTTCTCCCTATCTTCTTGCTTGAGTGGGTATTGGGTGTGCAGTACCTGACACTCCCACACCCCAGCTGCATTTTTTTAGTATGGTTACACTGCAGCTGGGACAGTGTTTCCCAGCTTGAATAGATAGTCACGGGTAGCTCTGCTTGAGCGAGCACTCTAGAAATAGCAGGATAGCTGGGTGTAGCCACTTTAGTACACACCCAGGGGTCTGGGAGGGTTTATACTCAGGCAACTAGCCTGAGCTTCTGCCCCTCCTACTCTGGTTACCTTGCTGATTTTAGTAGGTTAGCTAGAGCAGAGCTAGTGCACGTCTGCTCACCCGAGCTGGGCAGCACGCTCCCAGCTGCAGTGTAGACATACTCTTTGAGTAAGCCCTGTATGGACAGTGTGGGAGGAGTTTTATTCAGTGTACTGGGGCACAATCTTGTCTTTAGTTTTAAATGTAATTCAGTGTTTATTTTGTAATACTTCTGGGTAGAGTAGTAAATCTTAGTATACTTTGAAACTGTTCAACTCACTATAGCACTCTTAAGGGTCTGCTGAGAGAATGTGTGAATATTACCAGCTTGGTGGAATAATGAGTGAGTTAGGCTCTGGTTAATAGTGCCTACATCTGATTTTCTTTGGGATACATTCAGCCCAGGATACACCTCAGCAGAGGGTTCTGAGGGTGATCTGGTGTCAGAGTAAATCTGCTGTAACTATCACTTTTAGGGCAGTCCTGACTAGGAAGACGGCATGGATGAGCCAACTAAGAACATTCACTGAATTAGGGCATCCTCTTGGGTAGCCTCTGCTTGAATCCTGGCTGTAACTTAGAGCTCCCACATTCTCCCATATGGAAACTTAAATGGGGTGTGCTGGTGGTACCACTGGTTACCTCTCCTACCCATCTTGCCAAGGGCATAGGAGACGAGGCTGCCTTAGAGAGAATTCTGACTTCCCCATGCCAGTATATCTGATCCTCTAAGTGCATCACACTTCCACTGAGACAAACTAGGATATGTCAAGCCATTTATTAATGATGTAACAAGCACCTGTGTAAATTGAGTAACAAAGCAAGTGACTCGAATGTGGCATTGTGTAGCCATCACATGCTCCTTTTTTGCAGAATGTGCTCACGTATATATTGGATTCAGCAATTGCTTGTGTCCAGTATGAGTAATTGTGCTTTATACTGTGTGTGCACGCTATGAATTTTCTAAAGAGACAATTATACAAAGGTTGAATGGAGCTTTTTTGGTAACTTGCTTAAAGGATTCCTAGAAGATTGAAACAGTAGGCAGCAGAGCTTGTTAAGGAGCTGTTACTTTACAGGCTCTCAAGAATTTAGAACATGGCTTGCTTACTACAAATTTTTTTATCCAACAGCCCCTTATAGACTTCATTTCAGAGCCAATGTCGTATCTATGCTATGCTTGTCTTAAAATACAAACATGCACTCTTGGTCTTTACTGTTTACTGAATCAGAACCCTACTGTTTCTACTAGCACTGTATCTAATTTATGGTGAGGTGACCACAAAAACTAAAATTATTTATATGTTGGCCCCTAACAGCACCACTATAGTTAAAGGTCTGTTGGCATTTCCATTATAAACCTTCTCTTTGAGAGGTTTATAACTTGGTGGTTTTAGTTTGCTTTGGGCTCAAACATGCCATTTCTTTCCCAGCACAAATTCTTTTACAGATTTCATTTAAATCAGTTTGTCCACTGTTTATTAGAGAAAGGGAGTGGGAGTCTGAGTATTTGGAGTGGAAGGGAATACAGGGTTTAATTTTGGTTTCAGAAGCTTTTTGGTCAACCTACGTAATGAAAGAAAAATGGTGTTTTTATTTTATTTTGTAGTCATTTAACCCTACCTTGGTTATATCAAATTACCTAAAACCACTTTTTAAAGTTGCTGCTAACACTTTCTCTTCTGCCCTTACCCAAAGGCACAGTTTGCTTTGGTATATCTCCTATTATTATTAATCTCCTAGAACTGGAAGGGACCTTGAAAGGTCATTGAGTCCAGCCCCCTGCCTTCACTAGCAGGACCAAGTACTGATTTTTGTCCCAGATCCCTAAGTGGCCCCCTCAAGGATTGAACTCACAACCCTGGGTTTAGCAGGCCAATGCTCAAACCACTGAGCCATCCCTCCCCCCTTAACTAGCAGAAGAACCAGACTGGACCCCAGAAGTAAAAGTCCGTCTTGGAGGGACAAATTGCCCAGCTCCACTTGGAAGTCTGATGCTGGTCTTTGCAGTCCACAAAATGGGTGGAGCTCACCAGGAAAGAGATGGGGCTAGGAGATCTGTCAGGGTGACTGATTCATCACAACCCTTGTGCTTGATAAAGCAGCATTCCCCAACTGTCTGCTCTTTCCTGGAGGGTGCTTGTGAATTGCTTTTTTTTGGATGCAGCTTGCCCTTTGAGTCAAGGTTGGTGTGAATTGCATTTTCCCCCATTCCAGCATGCTATGGCCAGAGTAAATTTAACTCATTTCATTCTCATAGGTTGCTCTATTGTAGTACTAAGCAAAATGAGCAAAGTGAGCAAAGTATGTTTTACTACACATCAACATGTATGTTTTTGCTAGAATAATATGCATAAATAATACACATTGACATGATGCATGGCAAGACCCAGAAATAATAATCATAACTGTGAAAACAATAGTGAAATAGCTTGTCTTTTATCCTTAGTTTTTCTAATGACTGGGTTCAATTAGAAAAAAAGTGTAAACTACTCAGTGCAAAACTGAAAACAGAATAAACCATTTTGTAACTTTGCATAGAGTTTCTCTGGATATATTTTTGTTTTGCTCTAAGTCTGCATTTTAAAAAAGTGTACCACCTTACCTTTTTTAAAAAGGTGTATTCTTTGGCGTGAAACCTAAACTAGTCTAAAGTAATGGAGGTGATAACATATGAATTTCAGGATGAAAAGAAACCTAATTTCTTTCTTCAGACAGTGTTTTATTCTGTCTTTTTATGCATATCATCAAAAACCCAGTAAAGGAGAGAGGCTAGCATTTTTTTAAAAATTTTTTTAATGAAACCCAAGATCTTCACAAATGCATGACTCCGGGAGGCAGGGACATTAATGAAAACACTAAATATCAGAATAAAATTGCAAGGTTTGTTAACACTGAAATCATTTCAGGCGTTACTGTCACTGGTATCCAAATATCACCAAAGACCAAGAAATGTGTACGCAACTACACCAGGAAAAGAGAACCTTCCACCTCTCATGTAAGCAAACACAAGTAGTATGTGCACTCATTGAGGGCCCCAATTCAGCAAAACACTTAAGTAGATGCTTAAGTCCCATTGACAGCAGTGGGAATTAAGCATGATGTTAACATATGTGCTGAACTGGGTTTTAAGGCTATGATATTGCAATCTGTTCTGCATGTGTGGACCCTCATCCTCTGAAGTTCATATATTCCTGGATTATAAAGACAGACAGTGATTGTGATCATCTGGTCTGACCTCTTGTATAACACAGGCCATAGGCCTTCCCTGAATTGGTTTCCTGTTTTGAACTAGACCATATATTTTAGAAAACCATCTAATCACTCCCTGGCCCCAGCCCCGAGCCCCCTCCCACACCCAAACTCATGCCCGGAGCCCACACTCCAACCCCTTGAACCAGCCCTGATTCCCCCTCCCACCCTCCGAACCTCTTGGGTTCAACTCATAGTCCCCCTCCTGCAGCTCAAACCCCTCATCCCCGGCCCCACCCCAGAGCCTGAATCCCAATCCCTTTCCCCAGTCTGGAGCTCCCTCCTGAACCCCTCATTTCTGGCCCCATCCTGGAGCCCGCACCCACAGATGGAGCCCTCACCCCCTCCACCCGACCCCAGACCAGTGAAAATGAGCGAGAGCAAGCAACAGAGGGAGGGGGGATGGAGTGAGGGGAGCAGGGCCTCGGAGGAGGGGCAGGACCTCGGAGAAAGGGCAGGGGTAGGCTCTCAGGGAAGGGGTGGGGCAGGGCAAGGGTGTTCGGTTTTGTGTGATTGGAAAGTTGGCAACCCCAGTTGTATTTTGAGACTGTATTTGTCTATCTTCAATTTCCAGCCATTGGATCTTGTTGTACTTTTGTCTGCTAGATTTAAGAGCTCATTATCCAATTTTTGTTCCTCATGTAGGCATTTAATCAAGTCACCCCTTAACTTTTTCTTTGTTAAACTAAATAGATTGAGCTCCTTAAGTTTTTCACTAAAAGGCCTGATCATTCTCATGGTTCTTTTCTGAACCCTCTCAAATGTAAAAAGAACAGGAGTACTTGTGGCACCTTAGAGAGTAACAAATTTATTTGAGCATAAGCTTTCGGCCCACGAAAACTTATGCTCAAATAAATTTGTTACTCTCTAAGGTGCCACAAGTACTCCTGTTCTTTTTGCGGATACAGACTAACACGGCTGCTACTCTGAAACCTCTCAAATGTATCCACATTCTTCTTGAATTGTTTGTTAGTGATGCTCAATGAGGGCCTAGGGGTCCACCTACACTGAACAGTTTGCAGAATGGGTGCTCAGGGTTTTATTATTTACCTATAGTGTTGTTAAACACTAAGGCCTTCATCTTGTAATGAGCCTCATGCAGGCACAGTGGTTTACCTCACAGAACATCTCACAGGACCACAGGTATTTCAAAGCAGTGCAGGTGTTAATGGAAGATGTTTAGCTTAATCTCTTGCATTGCTTTGAAAAATGTCATCCTTTTTATTTTTAGATGAAAGCCTAAAGGAATTGGTGTTGGTATAAATTAAATCTTAGTAGCAAAGGGAGGTGTTACTTTCAATTTAATATAAAAAACCTCATTGAAATATAACTTGAACACAAATTCAGACTGCTTGTTTGCTATTCTTGGAAAGGTAGTAATAGATTTCACTTACTTATGTAATTGACTTGGGCAAATATGACCGTGAACCAATGTATGTATTTAGACTTCATAAACTGTAGTCTTTATTATAATTAGTATTGATGATTTTTCAAATACAACTTTGACTCCTTTAAATACTGTCTCTTACTTTTCAGTTCACTGACTGAGGCAGAAATACTGTCCAGTTTTTTCCTCATTCAAGCTAGGGCTCAGACTACTGTTTCCAGTGAAAACTCAGCTGGGAAAGAACTGCATTCTTGAATCCTTATCAGTTGATTCTTTAACAACTTGAATGTCTTCCACACAAGTTAATGGGATAAAAGATAATGTGACCTAAATTCCCATTATCGTCTGGATGTCTAATGACAAATGCAAAAGTATAGGATTCTTTGGGGAGTGGGGGAGAGGGAGAGGATAGTTGTTTGTATAGTTGTTTGTAAGTACTTGACTTGGTAGTTTCTCTTGCTATTGCAATCCAAGTGTTTTTATAGCCATGTGCTTTTAGTCTAAAATTCTAACTTCACATCCAGATGCTTATGTACATTACCAATAAATGGGGATGGTCTTTAATACCATTTGGTAAAACTGTTATGTGGCTATTCTTGCATTTGGATATCCACCCGATGTTCTCCACCTTCCTTTCCAAAATATGCATTCCTCTGCATGACTATACTACACATTTCCCTGAAATGCTGGAAGTGAAGTTTAATGTAATTCAGTCACTGTGCAACCTTGCAGTGAAAAGCAACTCTTACGCACATGGATGTACACTTAGCAATTCCCATTGAAGCCAATGGGGCTAACCACGTGAATAAGTGCTCACCAGAGTGAGTCAGGCTTCAGAATCTCTCCCATTATAATTATATGTCTTCCTTTTTAAGTCTTTTTGAGGCTGCAAAGCCACCTGGATGTTTTGCAGGGGAAAGGAAAACTAGGCTGGGAGAGGAGAATTGAACTAAGGAATTAGGTTAATTTGGCAGTAGTGCTGGTGTTCAGTCATAAATGACTCACTGGAGTCCTGCATGTACATTTTGTAGGCAAAAGATAAGATGCTAAATTAGGATGATATAGTCTGGACAAAGAGTTTTAATCATTAGATTTTTGGGCTCTGATCTTGCATTTGGATCCCTGGGGGGGGGGGGGGGAAGTGTGTGGAACCCCTGAGCCTATAGAGAATTTGGTTGATGACAGTGGGACTCTGTACAGATGTAATGATCTTGGTATTGCAGCCTCTTGTGATTTTTATTGCAAATCTTGTGATAGTAGGTGGGATATTTGTTTGTCTGAAGCACCTGCTGCTGGAATCAAGAGAGGACATGAAAATACCAGCGTCAGTTTAAAATTCTCCTAGCCTTCATGGTTGGAGAAAAGATTGAAAACATAAACGGGGGTGTATCTCAGAGATTCAAAAACTAGAAAACAAATTCCCCACCCCTCTCCCCCAATTTGGGGCTCTGTTCACACACATTTGAGTGCAGTGTCCCGGTCTAAGTGGATGTACATCCTGTGTTTGTACACACAATAGGGCACAAAACATATTCTCTACTAGAAATTTTGTGTGCACAATAATTTTTGTGCTTCATTTTGAATGCTTGTAAACAAAAGTGGAATGGAAAGGAGTGACATTTTAAAATAAAAATAATTTATTTAATTGATGTAAGTTCATTTCTAAAAACAGTGAAATTTTGTTCCATGTATAGAGGTAGCTGAATATCACTTTTAAAGTATTTATCTTGTATCTAATTAGTACTATGTCATCTTTTAGCAGTAGTCATATCACTTTAAACATATGACTTACTGGTAATATGTTTTGTGATCAGTACTGTGTCATCCAATGATCTCTTATCACCACCTTTCTGAATACTTTTGACACAGTAAACAAATTATTTTAGTAAATTGACATATTGCAAAATGAGAAGATATGTGAAGCTTTACATGACTTCTGTGGAAAACAACAGAAGTCTAATTTATTTTGGACTTCCCTTTTCTTTTGGAAATGTAAATGAGAATTTATTTGCAGTCCATTCATTGCTAAACCAGATACTTGACAGACAAGTGCACTATGGGCTTCTTTTTCTGCCTTGCAATGACCTTAACCTGACCTGAAATGACTCACTTCTGTAAGGGTTGCATTTTCTCAGGCTTTCTGCTGATGGTCTTAGATTGGTAACTGCTTGAACTATGTGTTATTTCTTTAATTATCTGGATTATTGTCCTGTTTGGTAAGAACAGAGATGGAAAAACTCTTAAAAATCAGTTTGTTTTAAATTATTTTCACAAATGTATACAGCAACTGTCCTAGGGTCTCACCCCCACTTTGAGCTTGTGAGTTCAAAGATGGGGACCCGCAGGTATTCTCCCCCCACCCTAACCCTTAGGGTAGGTTTCCTTCTCGCTGCCACCACTCGATTTATTCGGTGAATCGAGACACCCCTCTGTTTCCCCCCTCCTCCTTCCAGAGACTTTCCTGGGGAAGCACAGATCAAATCACAGAGGGAGAAAGATTCCTTTCACTTCCCTCTCCCTTCCCTGCTTTCTCTGCTTGGAGACAACCCTTGTCTCCACAGAGTGGCGCCTAGCTTCCTTCCCCTGAATCCACAGGTAAGGAACTTAACCAAGTCCTGAACCTAAAAGAGTTTATTAAAAGAATAAAAAAAAGAAAAAAAAATACACAATCTCTATGAATCCAAGATAGACATTCATAGGGTCTAGTCTTATTAATCCCTGGAGAAATTTCTCCCTTTTCCTCAGTACAAACAATACAGGCAAAATTACGAATAATCAATACAAACACACAGAATTGCAGACACAGGATTCTTATATGAAATTACCCAGTACTTCTAATACTCACTAGCTTGAATAGAAGAAATTAGTTCAGAAAGATGCGCAGACTTGATTAAGCGTCTGGGCTGGTGTAGTTCCAGACGGCTAAGAACACAGAACAAAGAACACAGAGACCCAAGTTCCCGCTCTCTGGGATTTTCAAATTCTCTTCCCTGATTGGTCCTTTGGTCAGGTGTTTCACCAGGTCTGTGTTAACCCTTTACAGGTAGAACTTAACCCTTAACTAACTACTTATGACAGAACCCTAATAATTGTTTCCTACATCTTTTTAAAGTATGTAATTTCAAATATAGGAGGCCAGTCATTTTTAGCATATACTGGAAGAATAATAGTTTTAAGACACCTGTCCACACAATGCAAATCCTTTTTTAAATGTTGATCATAATTCATTTTCCTCTCATTCTTTCCCATATTTAGGAGTGTTACCTGTTTTTAGAATAGCCAGCTGTTTCAAATGCTGTCCTCATTTTAAAGGAATAAGAGTCTTGGCAGAAACTGGAACAATTAATTGCCTTTTTCAGCCAAGTCAGGTTAGGAAAGAATTTTGGGGGGAGTGTGGTGATGGGGAAACCGAACCTCCTGGTTTAAAGTGCAAACTATATTAACCCTTAAGGCAGTGGTCCCCAACCTTTTAGTCTGGCGGATGCCAGACGAAGGACCACTGGGGCGGTGGAGCACCTGCCGAATTCGGCGGCATTTCGGTGGCGATGCCTCTTGATGACGCCGCTTGCCGTCGACAAGCGACGTCATCGAGAGGCGTCCCCGTCGAAATTCAGGAGCGAGGCCTCTCAATGACGTCACTTGTTGGCGACAAGCGTCGTCATCGAGAGGCCTCCCTGCCGAAAAGCCGCTGAAATTCGGCGGCATTTTGGCGGGTGCTCTCCCGGGGGCCAGGACGCGGGTGCATTAGGGACCGCATTGGGGACCACTGCCTTAAGGGATGAAAGTCAGAGTGTTCCCTTTGCTAAGTATAACTGTATTGGTCTGTAGTACTTGTAAAATTTCTAGTAGCAAGGCATTAAATCAAATTATGCAATGTAAAACTAATAGGTCTTGTTAGGAGGAGAGGGACCAAAATGACTATTGCTGAATCAGAAAATGGTTTGTATAACTTCATACAAACACCCTAAGATGAAATAAGGATTTGGATGTACATGCCTACAACTACTTAGATTTCTTTTAGTGTACAGGTGATGAGGGCATAGAATGATTCCCTCTTCTGACTTCTCCATGATAGAAGTATTTTATCTTGGAATTTGTCCTGCATTCATCACCCTAGTTTGAGCCTCTCAGAGCTTTTACCAAAAATGCTTAATTGATGTTTATGCTTAAATTTGACAATTTTGCTTTCCTTTGCTTAAAAGCTACAACTGGTACTGAACTGAGAATTTTGATTTTTTTTATATCTCTGTGTAAATATTGGGATTATACTTCTGAAGTGTGTCTGAAGTAGTTGTGTTTAAAATTTTACCTTTCACAGGTCTGCAGAGTTTTCAAAATTGAAAAACTGATCCATAGCAAAGAATTTCCAAAAGTTGTTGCATGTAGCATTATGGTGTTCTTGTGCGGAGAGAGAGAGAGAGAGAGAGGATTTTTTTGTTTCAGTTGTTCTTTATGGATATATGCTACTTGTAGTTTGGACTGGAAACTGTAAAGTTAAACTTTTTGGACTTGTTACTGCTCCAAGTGGGAATATAAACCATAGTGAACAAAATTTATTTAGCCTATTAAAAAGTCAGCCTAAAACTACAGTTAATTAGTTTACACTATTACATCACTTCTAGTGGAGACTAAAACTTATGCAGAGTAAAAGGAGCTGTATCAGGTGAGCTGACTGTTGCCCATATGGGGCTTTCAGATAATGATGAGTTTAAATTTCCTCTTAGACCTAAGTGAGAATAAAACTGGAGGCAATAAATACTCTTGGCCAAAGCCATTAAATGAAAAAGCTGGGAATTCTCCAGCTCTTGACTTAAATTGTTTGTTTATCAGCTGGCGCCTAGTCTGGAGTCAAGAGCTGGAGATTTCTATCTGTGACAGAACTTTGAAACTTTTGCAGGACACTTTCATTTTAACTTAAGGTAACTTGAGTTTATAGCTTTGGCTTTAAAGATTACTAATGATTTACTCATTTCCTTACCATTTAACCAGAGTGGACTTTTTCCCAGGAAGGGATCTGTGTTTATTTAGGGCTTTTGTCTGCGGAGGGATTAAAAGGCAGCCCACCAGCATTGTGAACTTGATGGTAATAAAAGGTCACCAAAACACACCATAAAAACGTTCTTACTATGGAATTAATTATACAGTGTAATTTTACAAAGCAGTTCAGTAACCCTTCTCTAAGACTTCTGCAGCATTTCATTTTTCCTCAGATGGAAAAATTCAACTTTTGGGGGCTAATTCTAAGAAGCCTGAAGTGTGTAGACATTCTGATCCAGGAGTTCAATTTACAGGACTCAAAACAACTGTAAAATCCCAGTTTAGTTTGTGCTGTATGTATGAATTTTAAAAATTCCTCTAGAATGCAGAACACTGACAAATTAATATGAAAGAAATTGTATACTAATAAATGCAAATGATTAACTTAAATAATTTTTGCAAGGTTTAGTATTTTATAGAACATTGCATATTTGCCAAACCATTAAGCACAGTTCAAACAGAATCTGTTAGTTTTCTAAACCACCAGGTGGCATTGCAACCAAACTTGCTCAGAATAGTCAATGAATGGAATTGGAAATTTGGACTGATGTGTGCATTTTCTTTTTATTATTTTCTGTAACTTTTTAAATCCTGTTTTTAAAAGCCTTTCTGGTAGTGGTAACAAATAAGATAAAAGATGGCTTTTTAAGCATCTCTAGGAAACAGTAAGGGATTTTACTCATTTTATTAGGAGGGCCAGATAAAAACAATGTTAAAATTGCCAAGTCAAAGCTTTGGTGGGGGGGTGTGGTATTTGCTGAATATATAAGTTGAACTTAATGAGTTAACTTGGATTCATTCATTCATGTAATTATTTTCTTAAAGTGTGTGTGTTCGTTCCGGAGGCAGGCGGGGAGTGGGGTGGTGGTGGTGGGTGGTTGGAAGGGAATTATGCGTTTTCCTTTTACCAAGTGTAAGGGAGTCTGTCCATCCCTTCAACATTCTCTTAAATTCTAAGTCTGCAAAAAAATGATAATTGGAAAATTTACTTCTCTCCTTTTTTATTTAAGGAGAATTTTTTTTTATTGACATCTTAATGAGTCATTTGAAATTATTTTATAACTTAATTTTTAGGTTTTTCCCCCTTAACTAGACAAAAAAGGCTTCTGCCCATTAAGTGTGACTATAAAACTTTCACCATTTAACAACGTTAAATAGCTAATAACATTTGTCATCTGGTCTGACAAGTTTTAATTTCATTTGATAAAATACAATCAGAAAATCATAGAATAAAGAAGGCAATTTTTTCATACTGTACCTTCTGGTTTTTTGAGTCTACCCATTGGTTTTATGCTTTTACTATATAGGGAGTACTTTAATGTGCTACTCTGGTAATTTATCTACAATTTTATGAAGTGTCACTCATCTTGTACCATTGCCCCTTCTCTTACTTAGACTATTTAATGTGCGTAACCTGTTTTAAGAAATCTATATGTTTTCAAAGTAAGTGTCTGTTACCTCCCACCTTGTTGAAGTCCAAGTGTGTATGTTGCCCCAGTCTTATAGAGTATCTGCAATACAACGTAACCAAAAATCTAAAAGCTCAAGTGTTAAGAGGATAAAGAGGAAATATTATAATTTTAGATAGTGTTTTACTATTTGTTTAAAACAGACCTTGATTTCACTTGAAAATAGTGGTAGTATATGGTAATTGTGACTTTTGACCCTGGATATTACACTTTTAAACTTGATACAACAGTCTGCCTCTAAGCTTTGTTGTATGCTGATATTGCTACTTAACATCAAAAAGCTGTGGTAGTTTGCCTTTATAGATTGCGCCTGTGTTCTGGAATTGCCTCCTGCTGTCCTTGAACTGTTTCTTGGTTTAACGTGTTAGATTTTCTCATCAAAGCTTTTAAGCAAGGCATTTAGTTAACACTTGTTTTATCAAATCTGATACAGTAGACTGGTTTAGAATAACTGTTCTTTTCATTAACAAATGCAGTAGTTTGATGGGCCTCTCTTCTAGCACATCGTGATTTTTGTGGCATAATGATATGCACATGCAGATTTTACATTGTGTGTAATCTTTATATTTGCTCATTTTGCAATCATTGCTCTAGGACTGGAGTAAATGACTGTTTGTTGCCAAGATTCCAAAAGTAAACTAGCCTCATTAAAAATAATGGTTGCTGAGAGTGGGGGTGGGGGGAATCTCTACATGTTAAATTGTTCACTTATAGAACTATTTAATCATATCACAGTTTTGATTCTGGCTCTACTGATTTCAGCTAGGAATGGCACCAGTATTAGTGGAAGTAGCTGTGGGAACCTTGCATGGAGTGAAAAACAAAGAGGACTGGGTGAAAGGGAAAAAATGGAATAATCGTTCCCAGCCTAAGACATTAGGCACTGATGGGAAATGGGAAGAAAGCAAACAACTTACTAAAATAAGACTTGTTTTTTTCATTGAGTTGCAGAGTCCTCTTTGACTCTTCATTTATATTAGTAATGTCTATATTTTGTCACACCCATATCAAAGTTGTATGCCACTTTGCTAATTTTATAAGTACCTGGAAAAATACATTTCTTTGTTAAACACCAATTTTACTGTATGTTGAAATTGTTTAATTACTAAAATCTGTTCCAGTAAGCTACAATTTAGAATAAAATATCTATAGAAAAGATGTACCCTTCAGCCTTGCTGTAAACTTTACAGGATTATGATTTATTTCCTACTTGGACAGTTTTTGACTTTTAACATTTTCTTTCCTTTGTTGGAAAATGTATTTTTCCAGTCCTGGGTCAGTGAAAATGGAAAAAAGAATTATACAGCATATGGTGTTAGCTAAAAACTTTTTAAAACTTTCTACTTTACATAATAGGATTTAAAAGATGCATCTTTAAGGATGAAGAAGTGTAGCTGTGTATGCAGTAGGGGGTATACGTGTGTGCGTGAGTGTTTGTGCACGTTTGCTTCTTAATATTCTGCACTGGCCAAACATTAAGGCGATGGTTAAAAATATAGCCTGTTAGGAAAGATGGAAATAAAAAAAGGATTTTTAGTTTAAAAAACCCAAGCTAACTATAGTTAGGGTTTTTTAAACTAAAAATCCTTTATATATATATTTCAAACTCCAGATTTTTTTTAAAATAACATAAAAATATAACTTTATTAAACACAAGTCAATGCAGCAAAATAAAGACAAGACGCTACACTGACAATGATTAACATCATTTTCTGTAATAGTTACAAATAGTGTATAAGAGAGTCTAGAACAGCAGCATTTCAAGATCAATTTATACTTACCTTAGTAAATATAGAGGAAAAATTAACACTGCCTCTGTGGAAAACACCCCAAAACTTTTAAATTACAAACTCTCTGTAGCATTAGTTCCAACACTCCCAGGAATGCTGAAATTTAAAATGAACAGAATGAGTAGTGGAATTATACACTATTTTAACTCTTCTTGCAAACATAGCTGTCTTTTAGGATCATCAATCTGTAAGCTGTATATTAAAAAGAATGGGGAGAGAGTGTATAAAGTAAAGTAGTATTTAGAAATGAAATCTGCAGAAATTAAAGTGATATGCTGTAGAATCTGAGTTCACAGCTGAGATGCATTGGGCAATAGAGCATAAGTGAGAACAGTTAAGAACAATCATGTTGAAGGGAGGTCATTCTAACTGAAATACAGCAATTTTTAAGGGTGCAGACATCTCTTCTATAGCTGTAATGTATTTCAAAAGGCTTATTCAAGTAAATGCATTTCCTTGTATTCTGAACTATATCTCATTGCAGTGTAAACTGTGGGTGATTTATGTGACGTCCTCCTGTGTTCCAAAGAAAATGAATAACAGTAACAGGAAAATCTTCATTCACAAGATTGTGGTTCTCAGGAATGTATTGTTCCTCCTTGATTCTGACAAATGTTAAATTAGTACTATCACAAAATCCTGAGGTGAGGGGAAAGAAGAATTAAGCAGTGAAAGAAGGGTGTGTTACTGACATGTTTGTAACCGGGAAATCGGAAGAATGTTTATTCCTCTGGAGAAATAAAAAATGGAAGAAGAAAAAATACAATTGAAATAGCAGGGGTAGCATGGAGAGTATGTGAAATGAATAAAGGGAGTGTGCATGTTGAAAAGTGAGATGAAGCATACATAGTTATTAGGTTAAGGGATTTAAGTTCCTTACTATATTTAGTTTCCTTATAGTTATCCTGTGTCTCTGTATGCTTGATAAAAAGGGGAGGGGTGGACATGGCAGAAAATGATTGCTCCAGGGCTAGTCATATAGCTGGTTACTATTGGGCATGTCATTCAGTTAATGGATTAAAAATTATTTGCTAGAGCAATAGAGACTTTCTCCCCTCTGTTTCCCTGAATCTCAAGTCATTTTTCTGCCATGGCTTTTACTGTTTCATAATCAATGAGTCTAATCAAGAGGGTTTTTTGATTTTTTGTTCCCTTTTAAAAATGAAACCTTTAATACATCAACTAATAAATGAGGTAACTGAATTAATGTGATCCTAAGTTTTATTTTAAATATGAAACATATCAGGGAAGGTATACGTTGGGTTAAGGAGGATGAGGAATGCCAGAAACATTTTGAGCAAGAGGACAGGGCCCTGCGAGTATTTAGAAATCTCCACAGTTTAGTTTAAAGCCTGCAGTATTAGAGTGACAGTGGAGAGGACAAATATTAAATCAAGTATTTTCTTTTTAAACCTCTTCTCCCTCATCTCTTGTCTTACAGTGTCCTGTTTCTCATGTCAGAAGTTCAATAGAATGAAAAAATTAAAAAGCTTTTAAAACTTGCTTACAACAAAAAAATACCCATTTTATAATACCAATGAGGCACTTCAGGGTGTGCATTATTGGGTAATAATGCATTATCTGATATGTTTATTGCACTCAACCTTCAGCCTCATGCCTAACAATGCATCACAGCCATAAAAGTGGCAGTAAAATCCAGTAGCACACCTCTTCTTCTCTTATTGCTTAAATATTTAAATTACATTAATGATTATTCTAATTTTGTTGGCAATGCTGCTGTAATGCGGTATAGAAAGCATTAATCGTCTACTGTAAGAATTGAGTAGTTTTTCAACTTGCCTGAAATGATTAAACTTTTGTCATGCCTTCACAACCTTTGTCAATCTGAAGCCCTTCAGAGACTCTTAAGTGCTGTGAACCACCATAGTGTAATGGCTGCGAGAGAGGGCTTTAAATTTTATATTTGGGTGAAATGATTTTTTTAATAATTTTTAGAAAAAATGTTATTTCACAAGGAACTTTTTCACAGGAATTTAAGTACAATAATTAATAGGGCTGTCAATCACAGTTAACTCACACGATTAACTAAAAAAAATTAATCGCCATTAAAAAAATTAATTGCACTTATAACAATAGAATACCAAATTTATTAAATAGTTTTGGATGTTTTTCTACATTTTCAATATTGATTTCAATTACAACACAGAATACAAAGTGCCCAGTGCTCTCTTTATATTTTTGATTACAAATATATGCACTGCAAAAATGATAAATAAAAGAAATAGTACTTTTCAGTTCACCTCCTACAAGTACTGAAGTGCAATCTCTTTATTGTGAAAGTGTAACTTTCAAATGCAGATTTTTTGGTTGCATAACTGCACTCAAAACCAAAACAGTGTAAAACTTTAGAGCCTACATGTCCACTCAGTCCTACTTTTTATTCTGCCAATCACTAAGACAAACAAGTTTGTTTACATTGAAATACTACTGCCTGCTTCTTATTTACAGTGTCACCTGAAAGTGAGAACAGGCATTCGCATGGCACTTTTGTAGCCAGTGTTGCAAGGTATTTACACGCCAGATATGCTAAACGTTCATATGCCCTTCCATGCTTTGGCCGCCGTTCCAGAGGACATGCTTCCATGCTAATGATGCTTGTTTAAAAAAATAATGCATCATTTAAATTTGTGACTCTACTCCTTGGGGGGAGAATTGTATGTCTCCTGCTCTGTTTTATCTGCATTCTGCATATATTTCATATTATAACAGTCTCTGATGATGACCCAGCACATGTTCGTTTAAGAACCCTTTCACAACAAATTTAACAAAACGCAAAGAAGGTACCAATATGAGATTTCTAAAAATAGCTACAGCGCTCGACCCAAGGTTTAAGAATCTGAAGAGCCGTCCAAAATCTGAGAGGGAAGAGGTATGGAGCATGCTTTTAGAAGTCTTAAAAGAGCAACACTCTGATGTGGAAACTACAGAACCCGAACCACCAAAAAAGAAAATCAACCTTCTTCTGGTGGCATCTGATTCAAATGATGATGAAAATGAACGTGCATCAGTCCGCACTGCTTTGGATCGTTATCAAGCAGAACCCATCATGAGCATGGAAGCATGTGCTCTGGAATGGTATTTGACGCATGAAGGGATATATGAATCTTCAGCGCATCTGGCATGTAAATATCTTACGCAGTGCCCTGCGAATGCCTGTTCTGACTTTCAGGTGACACTGTAAATAAGAAGCAGGCAGTAGTATTTCCCGTCAATGTAACCAACCTTGTTTGTCTGAGTGATTGGCTGATCAAGTCCACTCAGTCCTATTTCTTGTAGTCGCGAATGTTTTACATTTGTTTTATTTTTGAATGCAAGTTTTTTTGTACAGAATTCTACATTTGTAAGTTCAACTTTCATGATAAAGAGATTGCACTACAGTACTTGTATGAGGTGAATTTAAAAATAATTTTGTTTTTCACAGTGCAAATATTGGTAATAAAAAATAAAGTGAGCACTGTACACTTTGTATTCTGTTGTAATTGAAATTAATATACCGTATGCACTCGATCATAAGCCGGTTTGTTTATAAGCTGACCCCTCCACCCCCCCAAGATGGATAAGTAAAAATGGAAAATTTTTATAACCTGTTCATAAGCTGCCCCTACAATTCAGGGGTCAGCAAAGTTTGGCTCCCAGGCCATCAAGATAAACCGCTGATGGGCTGAGATGGTTTGTTTACCTCAAATGTCTGCAGTCACGGAGGTAAACCTAAGTAAACAAAGTGTCCCAGCGCACAAGCTGCTTACCCTGATGGACCAGGACAGCAATTGGTGGGGAAACTTTTTTTGGCCAGGGTGGGGGAGAAGCTGGGAGTCAGGGGAGTAACCCCTGTGACCACACCCCACCTGACCTGACCCCCCCCCCCCCCAGCCCAGGACCCCCACACTCTCCCCTTCCCACATTATCTGGGAGAGCCAGGGGAGGATGTCTCTGGCCTGGCTTCAGCTGCTCTGGCGGGCCAGTCCGGGTGACGCGGCACGGCTGCAGCCTGCCAGCCCCGCGGCTGCAGCTGCTTCGGAGGCTGTGGGGAGCAGTGTGGCCAGAAGCAGAGAGACTCTGGCCCCGCCTCTTTCCTTCTGGCTCTGCTGGCTGTGCTCAGGGCTGGCTTTAGGCCAATTCTCGTGAATAGGGCCCCGTGCTACAGAGGGCCCCTCAAGCTGCCGAGGAAAGACCCTCCGCCTAGGGTGACCAGATGTCCCGATTTTATAGGGACAGTCCCGATTTTTGGGTCTTTCTCTTATATAAGCTCCTATTACCCCCCCACCCCGTCTTGATTTTTCACATTTGCTGTCTGGTCACCCTACCTCCGCTGCGGCAACCGATTGAGCTGCTGCCGAATTGCCACCGCTATCTTCGGCGGCAGCTCAATCGCTGCCGCTGTCTTTAGCAGCATTTCAGCGGCAGCTCTTTCAAATTGGGCCCCGCATGTCCTAAAGCTGGCCCTGGCTGTGCTGCCTCTCCTTGCTCCATCTTTTGGGGGGAGGGGCTGTGTCCCACCTCTCCCTCTCTATACCTGTTCATACGCCGACCCCATTTTTCTGATGCTTCCCTTTTTTACTGTAAAAAAAATTTGGCTTATGAAGGCGTATATATGGTACTTAAAAATGTAGTAAACATCCAAAAATATTTAAAATGGTATTCTGTTTAATGACACGATTAATCACGCAATTAATTTTTTTAAATCATTTGACAGCCCTAATAATAATATAGACTGCTTGTTTCCTGGATTTCCAGGGAGATTGAAGTGCTCTCCTACTGGTTTTTGATTGTTACACTTCTTGATGTCTGATTTGTGTCCATTTATTCTTTTGTGTAGAGACTGTCCAGTTTGGCCAGTGTACATAGCAGAGGGGCATTGCTAGCACATGATGGAATATATCACATTGGTAGATGTGCAGGTGAACGAGCCCCTGATGGTTTGGCTGATGTGCTTACCGTATTTATCGGCGTATAACACGCACAGGCGTATAACACGCACCTTCATTTTAAGGGGGAAATTTCAGGAAAAAAACTTAAATTTCAAATGCAGGGAAAAAAACCACTTCAGCTCCACACTGTATGTATTTTTATATGTATCAAAGATATAACTGTTTTATGAGTTAGGTTCAGTGTTCCAAGGTTGCTTCCTTAGAGTATTGTTAGCATGTCTACTGGTCTGTTAGGGTCATGCTTTCTGAATACTCATTTTCTTTACCAAGAAAATACCACAGGTGAATGTTACAAACAGCTATGTTAGCCAAAATTCACATCTGCACGCACTTAGAAATGCAGCTCTCCTCTTTCTTTTAATAATTTCTGGCAAACTTGAAAATATACACAAGCTTTGTATAGTATGTTACACCTGGCTGACTAGTGTTTATGCCATAAGTGTTGTTGATACAACCTATAACATCTGTCACCCTATTGTTGAAATTAGTCATTAGTGCAGCCCACACAACGGTAGTAAGCATCTCTAATGTATTTATTTTTTAAACACCCTATGTCCAATATTTTTCATACTTGGGTGTAACTTACAATGCAAAACAGTCATCATATGCTAGAATAATATAATCAACTGACACATAAAATATGTAAGTATGTAAATACGCCGCTCGGGAGGGGGGCGGGGACGGGGTCTCGGGCCGCTCGGGAGGGGCGCGGGGGCTAAGGCAGCTCTGGCCGGGCCGCGCGGGAGGGGGGCGGGGGCTAAGGCGGCTCTGGCCGGGCCGCTCGGGAGGGGGGCGGGGGCTAGGGCCAGGGCCGCTCGGGGGAGGGAGGGAGGACGGGGTCTCGGGCCGCTCTGGAGGGGCGCGGGGGCTAAGGCGGCTCTGGCCGGGCCGCTCGGGAGGGGGGCGGGGCCTAGGGCCAGGGCCGCTCGGGGGAGGGAGGGAGGACGGGGTCTCGGGCCGCTCTGGAGGGGCGCGGGGGCTAAGGCAGCTCGGGCCGGGCCGCTCGGGAGGGGGCTAGGGCTGGGCCGCGCCGCTCGGGAGGTGGGGGCTCGCGCAGGCCGGGGCTCGGGGCTCAGGCCCCGCCGCTGGGGGGGGGGAGAGGGCGGGGGCTCGGGCCACTGGGGGGGGGGCTAGGGCCGCGCTGCTCGGGAGTGGGGCAGGGGCTAGGGCGCCGCTCCGCGCCGCTGGGGGGGGGGGCGGCGCTTTTCTTTTCTGCCTGGGGCAGAAATCCTAGAGCCGGCCCTGTTAAGGTTATATCGGCGTATAACACGCACACATCATTTGCCCCCTATTTTCAGGGGAAAAAAGTGCGTGTTATACGCCGATAAATACGGTAGGTCCTATGATGGTGTCCCTTGAATAGATATGTAGACAGAGTTGGCAGTGGGGTTTGTTGCAGGGGTTGCTGGGTTAGTGTTTGTTGTGTGGTGTAGCAAAAACCAGTAGGAGAGCACTTCAGTCTCCCCAGACACTCAATCACAGACTTAAAAGTGGCCATTCTTCAATAATAAAAAAAAAAAACTTCAAAAACAGACTTCAACGAGAAACTGCAGAACTGAAATTAATTTGCAAACTTGACACCATCAAATTAGGCCTGAATAAAGACTGGGAGTGGCTGGGTGACTACAAAAAGTAATTCCCCCCCCTGTTGATATTCACCCCTTATTGTCAACTGTTGAGAATGGGCCACATCTATCCTGGTTGAATTGGCCTCCTTAGCACTGACCCCCCACTTGGTAAGGCAACTCCCATCTTTTCATGTGCTGTATATTTATACCTCCCTACTGTATTTTTCACTCCATGCATCTGATGAAGTGGGTTATAGCCCATGAAAGCTTATGCCCAAATAAATTAGTCTCAGGACTCCTCATTGTTTTTGCTGATGCAGACTAACCCGGCTTCCCTCTGAAACATTTCTTTCATTTATTTTAAACGTGCTGCCTATTATACATTTTGTTGGGTGACTCTTGTTTCTTGTGTTTATCTGAAGGGATAAATAACACTACTGTATTCACTTTCTCCACACCATCCATGATTTTATGAATCTCTATCATATCCCCCCTTAGTTGCGTCTTTTCTAAGCTGAACAGTTCCAGTCTTTTAAATTTCTCCTCGTATGGAAGTTGTTCCATACCCCTAATCATTTTGGTTGCCCTTCTCTATTCTTTTTCCAATTCTAGTAAATCTTTTTTGAGATGAGGAGACTAGAAGTGCACTCAGTATTCAAGGTGAAGGCCTATCATGGATTTATATAATGGCTTTATGATATTTTCTGTTTTATCTCTTCCTTCCCTAATGGTTCCTAACATTCTGTTAGCTTTTTTGACTGCTGCTGCAAATTGAACAGATGTTTTTAGGGAACTATCACGATGACTGCAAGATCTTTCTTGAGTGCTAACGGCTAATTTAGATCTCATCATTTTGTGTATATATAGTTGGGATTATGTTATCCAATGTGCATTAGTTTGCATTTATCAACATTGAACTTCATCTACTGTTTTGGTGCCAGTCACCCAGTTTTGTGAGATACCTTTGTAACTCTTGGCAATCAGTTTTGGACTTAACTATCTTGAGTAATTTAGTATTATCTGCAAACTTTGCCACCTCACTGTTCCCACTCATTTTCCAGATCATTAATAAATATGTTGAACAGCACTGGTCCCAATACAGATCCTTGGGGGACGTCATTACTTATTTCCCTTCATTGTGAAAACTGACCATTTATTCCTATCATTTGTTTACTATCTTTTAACTAGTTGCTGATCCATGAGAGAACCTCCCTTCTTACCCCATGAGTACTTACTTTACTTAAGAGCCTTTGGTGAGGGACCTTGTCAAAGGCTTTCTGAAAATCTAAGTATACTGTTCAACTGGATTACCCTCGTCGACATGCTTATTGAAACCCTCACTAAAATACCATACATCATATCCTCCTTTCATCATATGTAACCAAGCCTTATAGAATTCAGACCTTGCTATACAATTGTATTTCATTACTGAATCATAAAAAGTCGGGTTAGAAGAGACCTTTAGAAGTCAAGTCCAGCCCCTTGGATGCAGCAGGACCAAGTAAATCTAGACCATCCCTGAAAAATGTTTGTCCAACCTGTTCTTGAAAACCTCCAGTAACGGGGATTCCACAACCTCTCTTGGAAGCCTATTCCAGAGCTGAACTACCCTTATAGTTAGAAAGTTTTTCCTAATATTGAACCTAAATCTCCCTTGCTGCAGATGAAGACTATTTCTTGTCCTACCTTAAAGGTATGCCTACATTACAATGTAAGCCCAGGATCTGTGGGACTTGAGCCCACAGGTCTGATGTTTGTAAGTCTGGATTTGAGGGTCCACACTGAATATTGACTCTAGGTTTAGGATTTCTGGACCTGGGTCTCTCACCTGCCTCAGATGTCTAGATTATATGATGTAGATCTGAGTCAAACTGGCCTATCCCAGGCTTCCTAGCACCCTCTCCAGCTGTAGCCACTTCACCCATTTATTTGTGGTGCACTGTGGGAAATCTTGACTGTCCCTCACACAGCACTTTACAGGAAGTTGTTGCCCACCATGACATCCTGCCAAGCCATCTTTTGCATGCTTCTGGCAACAAGGAGGCAGCATTATTTCAGGAACTTGTCCTGCTTGGGCTTTCATTCCTGTTTCAGGAAATGGGCAGAGCATCCATGAGATGCTGGTGGGCCTTTTGGTGCCATTTTTTGAGCTACTGAAGGCTACCTGTTTGAGTCTATCGTGTCTGTATCGTCCTCTAATTGGCTGATGCTACTCATGACTCTTAGTATAGCGACTGATGCCCCCTATATTGACAAGTGCTTCAGGAGCAGGACCACAAGCACAGACTGGTGGGATCACATTGTCATACAGACCTGGGATATTTAGTGGTGCTTCCAGAACTTGCACATGAAGAAAGCTACATTTTTGGAGCTTCGTGAGCAGGTTCCATGACTCTCTAGTATCACAACACACATGTGAGGGTGGCCATACTGGTCTAGAAGTGGGTTGCTTTTAACCATCTGGAAGCTGGCTACCTCAGACTGCTACAGGTCCATTGTTAACTAGTTTGGTGTTGGAAAGTCAACTGTGGATAGATTGGTGGCAGAGGTTTCTGAGGCAATCACATGTGTGGTGTACCCAAGGGTGGTGGACATAAAAAATATCCCTTAAGTAATTGCTGGTTTTGAGAGAATGGGGTTTTCAATATGTGCCAAGGCCATTTATGTGACTCCTGTTCACATAATTTGCCCTCCTGAAGGATCACTTGAGTACATGAACCACAGAGGGTACTACTCATAAGAACGGCCATACTGGGTCAGACCAAAGGTCCATCCAGGCTAGTATCCTGTCTACTGAGTGTCGCCAATGCCAGGTGCCCCAGAGGGAGTGAACCTAACAGGTAATGATCAAGTGATCTCTCTCCTGCCATCCATCTCCATCCTCTGACAAACAGAGGCTAGGGCCACCATTCCTTACCCATCCTGGCTAATAGCCATTATTGGACTTAACCTCCATGAATTTATCTAGTTCTCTTTTAAACCCTGTTATAGTCCTAGCCACAACCTCTTCAGGCAAGGAGTTGCACAGGTTGACTGTGCGCTGTGTGAAGAACAACTTCCTTTTATTTGTTTTAAACCTGCTGCCCATTAATTTCATTTGGTGGCCCCTAGTTCTTGTATTATGGGAACAAGTAAATAACTTTTCCTTATTCATTTTCTCCAAACCACTCATGATTTTATATATCTGTATCATATCCCCCCTTAGTCACCTCTTTTTCAAGCTGAAAAGTCCTAGCCTCTTTAATCTCTCCTCATATGGGACCCATTGCAAATCCCTACTCCATTGTTAAGCAAGCCCTTGTGGCCCACCGAGGCTGATGCCAACATGGCAAAGTTGATGATGACGGGGTTTTCTGCTGGTCAAGAGTCTACCTTCATGGGCAGGCTGGGACACTATTCCCACTAGAAGACATTGTTATAAATGGAGTAACTGTCCCCACTGTTACTCTATGGGTACCCCATATCCCCTTTTTCCTTGGTTTAGGAAAACGTATCCTGATCCAAGAGGCCTTGGCAAAAAATGGTATAATTACCCTTTGAGGAGGTGTAGAATGGTAGTTGAATGTGGTTTGGCAGATTGAAATCCTGCTGCCGCTGTTCACAAAACTGTTTGGATTCTATTGTCATCAGTGCTGTCCATGGTGTTATAGCTTGCTGGGCTTTTCATAATCTTCATTAATCCAAAGGTGATCCATCTACCCATGAATAGATCTATAACAGTAATAGATGGCTCAACACTCAACCAGACAGTGTCCCACTCATCACTGGAGCAAGATGCCCAAGGGCAACAGAAATCATGCTTTGTGCACCCACATTATGGAATTCCGTGGACCAATGGAAGAGGGAGAATAGTATGTTTATGGATGTACAGTAGAACCAGAGTTACGAACTGACCAGTCAACCACACACCTAATTTGGAACCGGGATTACGCAATCAGGCAGCAGCAGAGACCAAAAAAAAGCAAACAGAGTACAACACTGTTAAATGTAAACTACCAAAAAAAAAAAACCCAACTAAAATAAAAAAGGAAGCAGCATTTTTCTTCTGCATAGTAAAGTTTCATGGCTGTATTAAGTCAATGTTCAGTTGGAAACTTTTGAAAGAACATCCATAATGTTTTGTTCAGAGTTATGAATGGTTCGGAGTTATGAACAACTTTCATTCCTAAAGCGTTCATAACTCTGAGGTTCTACTGTATTTGTACAGCATTTTTACACTAAACAAAGTACTCTTGCTATATGCTATAAATGGGGGTGTGTGCATAATTGTCATGAATTGTTAATTGTAGATGACATGACTGCTTTAGAAGGGAGTGGACAGTAGTTTGTGCGACATGAATTGTGGACTTTCATTATGGATAGATCTAAATAGATGTATTGAGAAATTGTTTGGATATAACTTCCCAGTTCTGCCTTTATCTTTATTCTTCAAAATACACATTATATGATGTTATACAGCATGGTAATACACTTTTTAATAAGTTAAAAGCCTTTATCTGTGAACCTGACAGTATTTAAACCCCTCCTCTCAAAATAAAAAAAATAAAAAATAAAATAAAAACCATGACAGGAAGGTCCGCTGCTATTACAACACCAAAACACCAGTAATAAATTTATATCAAACCAGTAATAAAATAATGTGCATAACAGAAACACTGAACAGTGCAAAACAGCGAAACCAGTGCAAACAAATACACTTTTTACATGTCCCCCTAGACCTCCATTCTCCTTTCCCTTTCTAGCACATTTAGCATGCACTTGGTGCCACTGCAGGGTGGAATGGAGGACTGCTGAGGGTAAATTTGCCCCCATCAAATGGTGTTCAGTTCCGGTTGCATGGGCCACCCAATCCTGGTATTGTCCAAAGCACTCCTGGTCTGCAGGACATGGTACTGTGGAGGGGACTCAGGACATGGCGCGGGTGGAGCAGAAGCCTAATGTCTTGTGCCATTCATGCAAATAGCCTCTCAAACAGGTCTTTTTGCTGCACTCTATCTTTGTCCCTTGAGCAATGTTCCAGAAACAGTGTGGCAAGTCTCTCCTCACGGTCAGTAATTCTCTCCTCACTCTCTGCTGCCTGACTGTGCCTTTCCACTTGCTGTCAATCCTTTTCCCTTTGGTAATCTACCTGTTTGTTGGCCCTGTCTGGGATGTCCACCATAAATTCATCACAGAAACACTTCCTCCTTAACTGGTCCTTGACCATTCAAAATCCCAGGCTCCACCTGGAGTGTAGCTGGGCTGCTGAGGTGGAAGGGCATGAAAGCAGACCACAAACAATGAATAAAATAATCCAAAACACAGGACATGGTGGTGATGGGGGACTTCAGCTACCCAGACATCTGTTGGGAAAATAACACAGCAGGGCACAGATTATCCAACAAGTTCTTGGAATGCATTGGAGACATTTTTTTATTTTAGATGGGGATGAAAGCAACTATGGGAGAGGTAGTTGTATATTTGATTTTGACAAATAGGGAGGAATTGGTTGAGAATTTGAAAGTGGGAAGGCAGCGTGGGTGAAAGATCATGAAATGATATAGTTCATGATTCTAAGAAATGGTAGGAGGGAAATGAGCCTAGTAAAGACAGTGTATTTCAAGAAGGCATACTTTAGCAAACTCTGGGAGTTGATAGGTAGTATCTAATGGGGAAAACAGTTTGAGAGAGTTGGCAATTTTTCAAAGAGACATTATTAAGGGCACAATAGCAAACTCTTCCACTCTATAGGAAGATAGGAAATATGGCAAGAGACCATCCTGGCTTAACCAGGAGATATTCAATGGTCTGAAACTCAAAAAAGAGGCTTACAAAAAGTGGAAATTATGTCGACTTACAAAGGATGAATATAAACAAATGACACAAATATGTAGGGACAAAATTAGAAAGGCCAATGCACAAAATGAGATTAAACTAGCTAGAGACATAAAGGATAACAAGAAAATGATGTACAAATCAAGTGGAAGAAAGAGGATAACCAAGGACAGGGTAGGCTCATGTGACAGAGTGCTAGGCAAGAAAGGCTGAGTCAACACTCTGTTTACAATAGCTTTAATTAAGCAAGGCAGAATGGAGCTGACTAAGCAGAGCTGTGGCTAATTTGCGGGTGGGGCAGGGCAGAAAGGCTAATTAAGCCATTAGCCAGAGCCCACAAATAGGCACAGGAAGGAAGTGGAAAGGGGGAAGCAGGCAGCAAGGGGAGAGAAAGATTGCTCTCCCCTGCTTGTTACACGAACTGTATATGTTATGAAGGTGGTGGGAATCCATTTGTAAATGAACTGCTCAAGGTGTTGAACCAGCACAAGGGTCTCTGGGCAGTTTGTGGACCGGGAGGCCCTGTTGCAGCCTATTACTCAATGAAAGGAGAAGGGTAACAGAAAATGTGGAAATGGCAGATGTGCTATATGACTTTTTTTTGTTTCCGTTTTCACAAAGTTTAGTAGCAATTGGATGTCTAACATAGTGAACACCAGTAAAAATGAAGTCGGATCTGAGGCTAAAATAGGTAAAGAACAAGTTAAAATTATTTAGACAAGTCAGATGTCTTCAAGTTGGCAGGAGAGCAACAAAAATGTTTAAAGGTCTAGAAAACTTGACCTATAAATAAAGATGTAAAAATTGGGTTTGTTTAATCTGGAGAAGAGAAGACTGAGGGGGGACATGATAACTGTTTTCAAGTACATAAAAGGTTATTACAAGGAGGAGGGTGAAAAATTGTTCTCGTTAACCTCAGAGGATAGGACAAGAAGCAATGGACTTAAATTACAGGCTTAAAAGAAAGGTTTAGGTTGGACATTAGGAAAAACTTCCTACTGTCAAGGTAGTTAAACACTGAAACAAATTGCCTAGGGATGTTGTGGAATCTCTGTCATTGGAGGTTTTTAAGAACAGGTTAGACAAACCCCTATCAGGATTGGTCTAGTTATTACATAGTCCTGACTGCAGGGGACTGGACTAGATGACTTTTTGAGGTCCCTTCCAGTCCTACACTTACGATTCTCTATCCAAAAAGCTAGCTGTGTATTTGGCTGTCGTATGGAAACAACATAAGATCAAACTCTACAGTACCAGTACAGTAGTGCTTTCCACCCAATTGTATGTTGAAAGCCATGGGTTTGCTACCAGTATAATGTGCAAACTCCCATATAAGATCTCTGTGGTCACTCTCAGTTTTAAAATGGCAAGATAAAATAACCAACACTATTCTGGAGTGAGCTAGTCGCACTAGAATGCAGGAAAGCTGATGAAATGCATCATTGATGAAGTAATTGTATTCTCTGAATAGATGGGAAGTATAAGCGGCGAATCTCTCATGAACTAGTTGGTGAAAAATATTGTCCAAGAATGCTTAATCTGTATAATAGTGGCAGTGGCCCAGAGCATTAAATTTTATAGTTGCTGACTGACTGAACTGGTGACAAATGATGAAATGGAGCTTTCTGAAAATAGGCTGGCATAACAAAGAGCCAGTATTTACAGCAGCCATGGTATCAGCCTTACCTGCGAGAGCAACATATTTTGGCTCTGGTCAGACATGTAAGGCCTGTTCTGGCTGTGAACAAATGCATAAGCCATAAATTCCTTAATCTTGAATTATAGAGGGATGACCATCATTATGTGTATTCTTGTATTCTCTTTCCTCTCTTCATCATCTTAATATACGAGCACCTCCCAAGTATTTAATAATAGAATTTGCAACTGTCTCCTTTCCTACCTGTAGGAGAAATAGCTTGATTCGTTTATAGGGTTTTGTGTTTGTATTAGGGGGTGTGTGAGAAATATACTGTAATATACGAAACATATGAGTTCTAAACGTGTTGAGTTTGTGGTCATTCTTCTCTGCACATAGGATTGAATTCCATAATTTAGGACTAGCTCCTGTGGAACTCCTGTTCACATCTTTGTGCACCTACTTACACATTTGTGCACCTGTTGTCAGATTTGTCATTTCAGTGAAGCATATTATTTGAAGACCACAGGCATATGGAGGGTGAACCAATCTCTTGAGTAGATAGGTCCACTTCCATGAAGGGCTCTAACAATATCAGGACAGTGAATTCTGTTCAATTGGGGGGACGGGACGACTAGTGCAACTAGCAGAGAATTGGGATGGTGTACTCACAGTGACCTCCGTTGGTACATAGGTAGGCTGCTATGTTTTTTGTACCACCTAGAGCTTTTTTTTTCAAAAGGATGTGACTTCAGACCTAGATATGAGTTGTAATAACGAAACCTGGAATTCATAGAAACATGGATCACTGTCCAGCTTTGAGCCCAACAGGCCGGCTTGCAAACCTCTAGCTACTCACATATAGAAGTGAGTATGTTTTGCTACTGTAGCTATATGGGCATTTAATACATGGAGGAGTCCAAAAGGTCCCCATGGCTGTATACTGACAACAATCTGAGGGCAGATCTCTTCTATAACATCCCCCATTGTAGAGGGCAGGTTCTTCAAGTCACTTCCCTCTTCCTACCAGCATCCTCCATCTTCCCTGAATTTAGCTTGAGCCAGCTGCTCTTCATTTAAGTACTGACTCTTTTTTTTAAGCTTTGAGAGAGGTTGCTGTTTATGCTTGACACCAAGCAATTTTAACTGAGTGACATCCATGCACTTCAGCCCATGTTGTTTCATCAGCTGTCCCATTAGCTTCACAGATGTTGAATAACATATGGTAGATGACTGTGGTGGAATGAAAGCTTTGATATTAGTGTCTCTACAGCCACTCTTTGACTAATGGCTAGTGCCTCATTAACCATTTAAGAGGCCAAAGAATAAAAGAATTAGATTTTTCTGTAAGTTAATTTTGGACTTTAACGGGACTTAGGAGTTTCTGAGGTGTAGACCATGGTGATGGGCTTTTTCTTGCCCTATGACAGGAGACGTGGGTTGTTGGTTTATTTATTTTTTGTTTTGTTTTTTTATTGGTGGTGATTATTTCTGAAGGGGAAGTGATCTGGCCAGGTTTGGGGGCAAGAGGAAGCAGTTTTTATGTCCATGCCCTGCCCAAGATTCAGTCCAGAGTATGGCCAGCTGTGCGTATGCATTATGTGAGAACTGTGAGAAACTCACAGTGAAGAGTTTGGACTGCCAGTTTTGGGCCACTGTTTGTATAACTGTTGAAGCTTCTCAAGGTGAGTAATCTTATGTATTTCATTGACATGTAAAAAAAAAATCTTTATTGTTGAGGCTTTGGTGTCTTTAGGGTTTATAGATAAGCAGGATTCTCAAGCTGGCCATTCTATCAAAAACACTATCCTCCATTAAATTAATACATTTTTATTGGGATGGCTATGGATCATTCTATTTTCTCTCCTCCGCCCCCCCACTTTCCTTGGTGTAGCTTTTGCTCATTTCATTACCCAGATCATCTCCATAGCTAAATAGGCTTCTCTAGTAATTCTCCTGCCTGTCAAATCACTGCTCTTTTTGACGATTCCACCTTAGCACCAAGACCAGAACTTTCAAGTTTCAACCACAGGATTAAGGAAAGATTTGCTTGATGCTAGAGGGAGATTTGAATTTTTGTCTTTGATTTACATTCCATCCCTTCCCGTCTGTCTTTGACTCATTCTTTGACCTGGGCAACAATGTCCCAGGGAGAACTGCTTACATTGCTGATACTCTACACCTGCACCTGCTGCAGTAATCAGAGCACCCTACCTGGCCATGGGGAGCTTAGCAGAGGAGCAATTATTTTTAAACAGACCACTTAGCTGATATAGCAAGAGCAGGTACTCAACAAACAACCTGCTTAGCTGAGTAGAGAGCTGATGATCCAAGTTATAGGACGGGAGAGTTTGGATATCATGGTGATGGGTGTGGCATACGAATTTTTAGGGCTATCTGAGTGGAACTGTCATGTTGTTTGTGGCACCTTCTGCTTTTGCCCTTAGTTGCTTCCCTGCCGCACTGCTCCATGGCCCATTGTCCTATTTACAGAGTGGGAGTTTTTAAAAGAATCGGACTGAATGGCAGTGCATTTAATACTATGTTGGTGGCTTTGAAGCAAAGATGAACTTGTCAACACTTAGTTTCACTTGGAATCTTACTATCCAGTGAGCTGTGCACAAGCAGAGGAGAAAGAAGCCAGGGTAGGCAGAGGAGCTGGTAACCTCTGATACAGAAACTTTTAGAGTAGCCATAGAGGGGATCAAGAGGATGCTGTTGTACCTGGGATGATTGAGAGCTATGGCTAAAACTTTTCCTCAATGACATCCCACAAGGTTAAATTCTTCAATCCTTAGCTCTTTTGTTCCCCACTTACCTTCTCCCTCTTTGTTTTCTTATCTTATCTGTTACCACTTCTACCCTGATGATTAATTGTATGTGTCTTTTGACCTCTGTAATGACAGCGCTCCCCCCTCCCCTTCCTCAATCCATCCACTCTTGCTTTCCTTGACCAAGTAAACATGTGGCTTCATCTCAACTTCCTTCAGCTAAGTGTTTCAAACAAAAGTACTTCTCTTAGGCAAAAAAAACATCCTCAAATATAAATCTCTCTCCTTGCTCTCCTCAGGCCTCAAATATAAATCTCTCTCCTTTCTGTACTCAGGCCTTTTATCTGCCTCCTCTGACATGCTCCTTGACTTTGGACTCTACTCCTTAAACTCCCATGTTTGTAAATCTGCCTATCACCACCTCCTCAGCTTGTCTTCTTTTGCCCTTGGTATTGCAACTCCCTTCTCTATAGTCATCGCTCCAAAGCCCAGCTGTCCAGGCTCCAGCATGTGCAATATTCTACTGCCCATCTCTTTGCACATCCAAAGAAACATAACTGCTCCACCACAGTTTAGCACTTCTCCAAGCAGATTTAAACTTGTAGGTCCAGTGCTAGATGCTGCAAGTGAAGGAGGAGTAGGAAAATTAAGATTAAACATTGTCATTAATACAAGATGACTTGTCAGAAATCAGAAGTGAACCAATAATGTCTACAGGTGTTTCTACTTAATGCTATTGATTCTGAACAGAAAATTCCAGAATATTATGTCTGAGTTGCTGAAGATGCCATCCAAGAATGCAGAGGAAAAACATGACCAGGATGTCTTTGCCATTTGCTCAGAAAACAAAAATAGAATTAAAGATGAGAGAACTTCCCAGGTTCAGTCATCCAAAGCTTCTTTCATATGCATGTTCAGAACAATATTAGTTAATTATTCATTATAAGTTAATTATTAGTTAATACTGCTAACTTAGTCCTAAAAGCATATTGTGAAAGGTCAACCATATTTCTACATTACCATCAGCCTTGAGACTGACTGTCCAGAAAACTTATGTGCCAGTGTTGCAGTGACACTCAGTGGAACTCAGAAATATTTGTCTCAATATCTCCATCCATGTACCCTAAATATGTTGAAGCTTCTACTAAATATGGGTACTTTGATAAAATGCATTTTATGGAAGGAGGCCCTAATTTACCAAAGCCACTGAAGGAGATTTCAGAGGGATTTGACAGACTCTGGACATTACTGTCATAGTCTAAATGGAAATCTGATTTGATCTACTTAACTTTAAAACTGAAAATCACATAAGATTTAAAAGTTTAAAAGATGTGCACTCCTGTCCAGCCAGCTCAGCATCAATAGAGTATGGTTATGGCACTTCTGGATTAGTTTGACTGAAACACCGTAGTAAAAAGTAACTGACCCAAAACAATTTTGGGGTGTGTGTGTGTGTGTGTGAGCAAAGTGCTTTAATCATTTTAATTGTTCATTTTGTGCTATGTTGAAGATGTTGTTATTAAGCAAAGAGGGTTGCTGCTTTCTTAACAAGTTCAAGACTTTGTTTTTCAGTTGGTTTTTATGACATAATCACCAGTTTCTCCTTACCATTTTTTTGGGGTGTCTGGGGTTTGATACTCATTACAATGTTTTCATTTGCACACGTTTTAGAGGTGTATATATTGTAAGCTGTAGTGTTTTTCATTAATGGTGGTTTGGAATTTTTACACTATTCAAGTGTATGTTGCAAACATAGGTACTTTTTAGGAGGTGGCAGTGGTGCAGATGTCCTGTTGAATTATGCCTAATTCTGCAAAGTATATGTTCTGTTTTTTTCAAAGGTGCTAGATTTACAGTTGGTCTTTTGGAGAGCTCTATTAAGTATCCTTTTGGTTGGAGCAGATGTGGTAGTATATAATGAATTAGCTATGTTTGTGTTTTAGTATGTGCTGGACAGAAGCTCTCTATGTGGAAATAACTATTCCCATCTGTTGTTTTCTTTTAGAATAAATTACTCTCCATAGTTTTGTTACAAACACTTGTCATAGACACCATTCTGTTTCTGACCTGACTGTTTCAGTTTTCAAAGACTCTGAATATCACCCAATAATGACTTTTTGGGACTCTAGTATTAATCTATTGTGCATACTCTAAAAGAAAGGATTTTGAAGAAGGCATTGGCTTTCTTGCACGGTATCAATTTTATACAATTCTCTTTCTTATGAACTGAAAGGGGTGGGCATGTAGATTCTACACTCTCCCTTTTGGTTTTTATCATCTTCCTTTTGTTTTCATTCTGACTGGAATAAAATGGGCAAGATCACCTGAAAGCAGCTCTGTTGAAGTGGCGATATTGCCATTTTTTGGACCCATAGAACTGTCATTTCAAATGCCCTAAAGATTTAGGTCCCATTCTGTGTGGATTTTTTCCCTCCCATTTTTATTTTGCCCATCTTACTATGGAGTTTGGGTTTGAGTGATTTCTACTCTGACTTCTCAAGGTCTGGGAGGCAGTGACTACCTAGAATGCAGGAGAGAAACAGCAGTTACACAGAGATCGCTTCCTGACAAGATCCCAGCTGCTATTCAGGGAGCATGCTTTAGTGAAAAGGAGCCCTCGTTTCCAGTATTTCAACAACGGGAAGGGAGAAACCCTGAATCCCAGCAGTGAATGGCTGGAATAGTGGTAGGGAGGGCAGCTAGAGTGAATTCTTGCTAAAGGGAAAGGATGTAGGACCTGCTGAAAGGCTGCCGTTAAGAAAACACCCCGGAATTCCCACAAGAAAAAGAACTTGGTGCTGAGGTCCGCAGTCCCACTAGCTGAGGGTGAGAAGAAGAGAAAGGCCTCATGGTGCATGCAAGAATCAGTGTAAGGTGGGGAAAGAGAGACCACTGTTGTCACTGCTCACAGCAAGGGTCGTGGAGATACAGAAAACTCCTAATACACAGGAGGTTGAATTAAGCTTCAAAATTTCATCTGAATCATTGGCAGTGGTTCTAACAGAGCAGAGTCAATTCATCTAACTAGAGATTTTTCTCCTCCCCATTTAAGTTCTAGTTTTATTTGCAAGGCGAAGAGGCTGTACTTGATATTGATGTTTTCCCATACATCCAGCAGTAGTAGCATTACTAAAGCTAGGGTACCTGAAGGTTTTGAACAAAGAATGGTGTTACTTAAAATGTTAATCAATTATCAGAAAAAGGACGTGAACAGTTAGTTGGCAACTCTTGTGAATGACTCAATGTTATGTAGATTACGCATGACTAGAGAAGACCATTAAGAGTTTCAGGAAGACATAACAAAGCTAGGTAGTTAAGCAACATGAGGTCAGATGCAGCTTAGTGTTAATAAATACTAAGTAAGATATATTGGAAAGAATTATTTGAATTACTCCTATGTATTGCTGGGTTCCAAGTAAGTGGGAGCGGAGTTGCCTCTGTGCATCATTGTATACAATTAAATGAAAACACCTATTCAAAGTGCAGCAGCATTCAAAAAAACAGTATTAGAGTGCATGAGGAATGGGATAGAAAATACTACTTCTACCACTAGTAATAATGCTGCTAATAATACCGCTATTCAAATCAAGGGGGTGTCCTCACATGTAATACTATGTTTAATTCTAGTCACACTCCCTCTAAATTTCTTTAGCAGAAATGGAGAAGATATAGAGCTAGGTAAGCAAAATTATTTAGAGGCATGGAAAGACTTCATAGAAAGAGAGTCTGAAAATGTGGGGTCTTTAAAGAGGAGATGAATAAAAGGTAACATGACAGAAGCATACGAAATAATGGTGTAGAGAAGGTGATAGTACACTCCTTGGTTTGCCTTGTCTCATGATATGAGAACAAAGGGATGCTCAATGAAACTGAAAGGCTACAAATTTAAAACTCATCCTACACTCTTTTTTTAAATGCAATTGCATGATTAGCCCATGGAATTCGATACCAGAAGTTGTCTTTGGAGCCAAGACTGTAGCAGAGTTTAAGGATTAAACATGTGTATGGCTAATAAGAACATCCACAGATACATTCAATATTACATTAGATATTAGATTTTTTAAAAACGAATTAGAGAGAGAGAATCTTTCGTGCAACTTAGGGATTTTTGGATGTATGTGGGTATGTGGACGATAGTAAGCATCTGAGTCCATTTTAATTAAACATTGAGAACTATCAACTTTAAAACCTAGGCTTCCTGTGTGGCTTCAGAGCAGAAACTTGCATAATTAGTGACTTGTCATGAGTATTCCATGCATGGATTCCATGATTTCTCTGAGATATTCTCTGAGAACTGTAGTATAGCTTTTACACAGTTTTAAACTGTTACTTAAGTGATTTAGAACCTTGCAGTATTGACAATTCAAAGACTTGTGTGATCTGTAACTTTTGGAATGTGTTTACTCTACATTTATGACTTTTACCTATTTTTCTTACCAACAGGAGCTTTTTTTTCCCTTTACCTCATTACAGACAACCAGCTGTAACTAATGCCCAAATAACATGTTGTGATGCAGTCTCCTGAAATGTGCTAGACCATAGCCCAGAATACTCTTCAAACTTCTGGTGCTATGAATAAGCACATGTGTTTCCCTTACTACAAAGATGTGCAAGGGAAAGGATGCAAGAAGCCTTCCCTCCTCCTCATTCCCCCCCACATGTCCCTGTGCAGCAGACATGTGCAGCTCAGTCCCTGGACTCTCAGAAATGCAATCACTTGTGATTTCTCCCTCTTGAGGTCCGAGGGCTGGACAGGATGGGAGTGGGTCCTGCTTCCTTTAAGCACCAGCAAGTAGAATTGGATAGATGCACTCAGTCTGGCTCCCTGCTCCCCAGAGATATGCTCCACCAGCTACCAAGCAGCTATGGGATTTATTTTGCCTCCCTGAGTCCAAATTCCTCTGGTAACTACTCTTAAGGCAGTGCACTTTGGCTGTGCTCTGCCACTGACTTGAGGTACTGGTTAGGAGGTGTAACAGAACCTATCCTATTGTGACTAAGGAGAGTAGAAAGTCAAATGAGCAGAATCAATATTGGGCTGTATAAAAACAGTTAATCAGACTAGTTCAGTTAGCGTATATTTCAATAAAATTTGATCAAATCTCTTTTCAGACTCATGATCTCATATGTGTGCCAGGGAGATGTGGGTAGTACTGTTTTAGTAGCGTCCATTTATTTGGCCAGCTATTGATTTGGCAAAAATACTATTGCCACATAATTATGAAATAGAATGCAGTGTTGCAGAGGTTCAGTCTAATAACAATATGAACCTCCATAACAATAACTTTTTTGTTATACTTTTATGGTAAAGCTTGCCTTGTTTAATTAGCCATAAATGATTGCTGTTATGTTGTTTTGTTTGAAAAGTATCATTCAGCATAACTTGTAAAATGGAATTTCACTAATATGTTAACTTTACTGTTGCTTAACTGCATTTGTAGTGGGTAGAAACTTTGCGTGTTTGGAGTATAAACAATATTAGATTTAGAGCCTTTTTATTATTTAGACTAATCTTTCTTAGAAGTTGCAATATGACAGATAAACTTAAATGCATTTATTTAAACAAGAGGCTATGAAGGAGAAAGGTAATTCCCCACACATCCTACTCCCATTTGAAGCCAATAGAAAAACTCCAAACATCAATAGGAGCAAGGCTTCTAATATGTCTTCAACAGCAGTGTTGCTACATCAAAAACAAAGGTGGTAGTGATGTACATTTCCATTCCTCCCCATCCTACAAACCCTTTCTTGAGTTGTCTTCGTTAACTAGCCCTGATTCAGTAAAGCATTTAAGCATATGCTTAAGTCCCACTGGCTTTTAGAGAGCTGTTTTAGACTCAGCAAGTCATTTGTTCTATCACTTTCATAAATTCTTACACAAACAGTGCTTTTTCTGATACACCTGTGAAAAGAAGGGTGTATTTTCTATTTCTAGCTTTAATTTTTAAAGATTTTTTTCTTATTTTACAATTGTATGCTCCTTCATTCTATGAGCCAATTGAATTCTCCTTTTCTGATCTGTCTAATACTTTCTCCTTTCAGCCAACCTTCCAACTCACCTAATATTTAACAAGTTAGACAGATGCTAATAAGATAGATCAGTGTTCACATATAGAAAGGCAGTTTCAGTGCTATAAAAGTGGAGAAAACTCATCTAATGAGGCTTGTTGTCCTTTGTTGTGTTATCTGAATTAGATTGTAAGGTCTTTCTTACTTATTCTGTAAAACACAATGCACTCCCATATGTAAAATAGCTATATGGTAAGTTACTTGTTGTTGTTTACTTTGCCTTTTTTAATCCAGGCAGAGATCTACCAATAGCTGAAGTGTGATCTCTTATTCTGGCTTTTAGGCTACAGACATCAGATGTACTTTAAATTTAGCATATATACGCTAGACACAGACAGTTACAATAGCTTGTTCTACCTACTAAAATTCTCTTCTTTTGCTTAGTTTTCTGTGGCCATGACCAATTATTTTTCCAAATATAAATAAATGCATTTTAAAAATGACTTTGTATGTAGGAAATTATATTGATATGCTGGGGGACTCACCTCGAAAGGCTCATCATTTAACTCTTGGTTTCTAAATCTTGGCCAGATAGCTTTTATATATAATTATCATTGTATTTGCACAATGACATCCCTGAGTAAACCTTTTTGTATGTCTCCTCACCAGGCAAACATGGACAGCTAAAAGATTGTTGGTAAATTGGATCCAATGTTTTAATGTGTTAGGGAAATGTAAGGCTATTGATAAAACAGTCTCATTAATTAAACAAATCTAAACGTCATTGTGATGTACAGTGTCTGACTAAAAGATCTTGCTTGCTTTACAGAAATCACTTTAGATGAAGGGAATGTCCAAAATACAGTTCACGAGCATCCTGACTCTTTTGTTTCATGCTTTTAAAATGGATTGTCAGACTAGCTAGACTTTTGTTCAGAGTTTTAAAATTCACATTTTTGGTAGTAAAATTTATGTCTGAAATTGTTAAAGCCACAGTATCTACACAAGATCATGTTTGATTAGAAGGGTGTTGTTTTTTTTAAATTAATTTCTCTCCAAGCTCTTTGCAAGGAGCAGTAGCCCACTGCAGAGAGGTTACAGTACTGTGGACTTTGGCTCTTCTGCTTTAATGATACAAGGGAATAGCTGAGCAAGAATAAATGAGGTACTTTTAGTGAGTAAAACTGTGAATGGACTGTCAGTATGAGATTGGTTCTAGGAGCAGTTAGCCAGCAGTAATAGGGCACACTTGAGTAATTGAATTTGCATAACAAGGCTTGCTGAAGAGAACTGACAGGCGTAGAGATTTGTCTGGCTGGAGATCTCCAGATGGACGTGACCACACAGCAGCTGGGTGGCACACTGCTCAGCATGGTCAGCAACACCCAGACTGTCAGCTGGCCCGTGCAATTGCACAGCCCTGGCAGGCCAGCTGGTGGCTTCTGACAGCCAATGGCCCCGTTAGAAAATCTTTTCATACTGCCTGTCAGGGTACTGGACCTGCAGGGACGAGTGCTAGGATGCAACAAGTCACCAGTGAGAGTTGTTAAGAAGCTTCAGAAATCTGCTTCTGTTTAAGTAGCTGCTGCTTCACTACTGAGACCAAACCTTCCAAAAGCCTTTCTGTTCTTGAACAAGGACGAGACAAATGTATTTTCATGCAGTTTGTTAGGAATCTATCAATCTGAGATAGTCTCTGCATATTTAGTTCCAATACTAGTGGGGCTTTTTTGTGCGCCTCTAACCAAGCATGCAGAATCTAAGGGAATTTTTCAAGCCTTTTGTTACCTTTTCAATTAAACACCACAGCTTGTTTCCTTTATCCCTCTCACTGGCAGGTTCTGCTACAGTGAGAGGTTCGTAGAAATATGCTGCAAATGGAAAAAATAACACAAGCAGTAACCTAAATACTAGTCCATGTGCTTAGACAACAACCATTTTAGTTGCACACATTCCACATAGGTGAAAGATTAATATACACTTTTTAAAAATTATATCTTGAGTATCATTTAATAATGAAAACTTAAAACTCCAACAATAACCAATTTTTATTTGTATTTGAGAATGCTTTTGAGCTATTTTTTTTTTTTTTAGAAAGGGAATTGAATTTGGCATTTTATTATTCTATGTCACTTAGCTATAACGTCTGATACTTTTAAAGAAAATGTCTCCCAAAAACTTAACTGGAGTTTAAAAAAATAAAAGTATTTAATTAAATGCTTGTTAACTATGTTAAATGTGCAACAACAAAGTAAGTTGTGCAAGTAAGACGAGCACTGTTTAAATAGTATTTAAGAACTGCATGGCACTTGCGGACGTAAGAAAAAGTGCCTGCTTCAAAGAGTTTACAGCCAAGGGCCCTGAAATCACATTGGGATGTGTTGGCTGGGCTTGTGTGATGGTTCATTGAAGTTGAGGACACAATGGGTCCAGCCCTGTTCGGGTCTTGTTCAGCAGCATGACATCTCCAACAGTTTATACAGGAGACCTTTCCCCTAAGGTTTGGCTTCCCTTAAGGCTCCTTCAGACCAGTCTGTTCCCAAAAGCTTCCAGGGCTTCTCCTAAAGCTTGGTTCAGATATCATTCCTTTGGGGCTTCCTCCATAGACAGAGCATGAGAACCACCTATCCCATGTCTCTTCTAGACTGAGCAACAGGCCCTGCCTTTGTTTCCTGCCTTGCTCACGTGATCAGTCATATGACCTGGAACTTCATTCTGTTGATCTTAAAGGGCTCAGGACTTGTAACAGCTGTGCCGGGCCAAGCCTACCCTTACAGCAACAGAGCCATGTTACCAGGCCCAGATTAAGCCAATCTGGGGCTCTAGGTGCACACCTCGTGGGAAGACTCCTATAGCCCCACTCTGGAACCCTGGCTCTACTTCTGGGTTTGTCAGTAGCAAGGGCCACCCACATAAGAGCTGGCCGCTGATTTAATGAGGGAGCTACACTTCCCCTCTCCTTGGTCAGGCTGGCCTCCCTCTCTGGACCACTGCACCCTGTCTTCAGGCAGGCTGGGGTCTCCCTCCGAAAAAGCAGGACTCAGAACCCATCTGAGCAGAGGTGCCTATGTTTAGGATTGCCTTCCTGACAGCACCACAGAGTTATGAGGGGATGGCAGCAGCAAGGTCCCCTGAAACACAGTCCTCAGCTGTGTGATGATGGCGCTGGGGGGGCTCCCAGAGCAGCACATTTCAGAATTAAGATGAATGGGATGCTTCATGAAGCTGTTGTTTCAGGCTCTCTACACATTTAGGCAGTCATTGATTGCGCTTGGGTCACATTTTCCAGCTTTTCTTTGCGACCATGAGCACTAGTGTTTTTTAAGAAATGAAAGGTGTATTCTGCTCTCATCATGTGACATAGAAACTGCCAGCCAAGGCATGGACCTATTGTACCTATGCCTTAATCTGACTTTGTGTGTGTATCATTTTGTCATAAAAGACATGTAGAACTATAACAGTAAGATCTTCAATATAAAATTAACTCCTTTTCTCAACAAGGACATTTGATACTATTGGAGAAACTATCAGAGTGGATTTTCCACTTTAAAAGATTCTATACAAATAGAGAACTAATAAGAGAAATTGTCAAACTGAAGACTGACTTGATTTTTGAGTTTTAAGTGTTATATATTTTTTGTGACAATATTTAGAAATGTGTGTAACACTCTGTACCTCAGGGGAACATCCTTCACCCCCATGTTCATCCTTATAATATGATTGTGTGGTATCCAATGTAAAGTTTGTCATGTCGGGTGTCTTTGGAAGGCTCGTGATGCACTGAGCATTGTTGTTAGAGTAATGTTATAGGTTGTAATTTCATGTATATAATTATGAGGCTGAAAATGTGTCCTCATAGCTTAAAACAAACCCAGGCAAAACTTTCCAGGAGCAGAGGGGCAGTTCACACCTCATCAGGGCATGAATGGGACAAACCCAGCCCAGCCTCACAGGAACAAAGGGCACTGGCCTAGGCAGCAACAAAGGATCTGCTGGACTCTCAAGTGAGTCACCCCCCCCCTTCCCTTGGTCAGTTTGGGACTATAATGAAGTAATACTCACCTGACTCTGAAGAGGCGGGGCAAAGCCAAGAGGAAGAAAGAACATGATAAAAGGGAGAGATTTGCCATGCTCTCTCTCTCTCTTTCTTCCCCCTCCGTCTACAGACACCACCACCAAGCGATTGAAGCGCTGATCAAAGGGGAGAGCCTGGCTGAAGGGCAACCAACCAGCCTGTAGTGAGAAGCATCTAAGTTTGTAAGAGCATTGAAAGAGTTAAGATCAGCTTAGAATGTGTTTTGCTTTTATTTCATTTGACCAAATCTGACTTGTGCTTTGACTTAGAATCACTTAAAATATAGCTTTTGTAGTCAATGTTTGTTTATTCTACCTGTTAAACTTATCTGCCTAACAAGTTATAGATGTAACTTTCATAACAGTATATTTCCCTACAAGGAAAGACAGTTTTATAAGATTTTTGTGTTCACATTTGCTATTTCAATATTACCCATGCCTAAGATTATTTCCTTCAGGGAGAGTTCAATACTTCTCATTCCAATAATATTTTTAGTTTAAATTATTATTTTCTGCCAATCTGTCTATATTTTGGGGCAGAACCAAATTAGACATACTCAATTCTCTTTTCTGTTGCAGCTTGTCCCAAACTGCTTATGAAACTTATTAACATGGACGCGGTATAAAATAATCTACCTAATATACACATTTATACTGAGTTTCCATCAATAGCAGTGCTTCTTGTGTATGTTATTCTATGTTCATTCAACAACTTCCATAAGGAAGTTAGGTGCTTTCCCTTCCATTTATCTTTTGATTTACTTTTGTTAATTTTGTTCAAACGGCATAAAATTTTAAAAATTCTACTGGTAATTCATTTCCACTAAGAATCCTTGAATAAAAATTTTGTCCAAATCAATGTCTTTAGGTTTTCCTATTTTTCTGTGATGAAACTACCCAGAGGAAGTACAGGTACAGGAGGAAGGAAAGCTATGGAGAACCATACTTTTACTGATAATGCTCAGGGAATTAATTTTCATTCTGAAACAAATTACCATAATAGGGTAGACTGTTGTCTGCTAAACTGTAATTGGTGTTATCTTGTGTATCACTCCTAGTTTTTTCTTTTTTATATATATTTTTTTGAAGCCCACATTTCAGAGTTGCGATAGCAAAAGGATGCTTCTTAAGAATAGACTTCTTATCTTCAGACCATGATAAGCCTGAGAGAGATTGAACCAATGCAATTACTTTTTAACTTTCATTCTAGTCTGCTGCTGTTCTTAAATTTGCTGCTCAATAACATTTAAAGTTTTGAAGCCCAATGCCTCCCTGTGCTGAAGGCAATGGTATTTAAAGGCCCATAAAAATCTAGCTGCAGTTCTTTTCTAACTTTTCAAAGAAGATCTTAGGTATTTTTATAGGGCGCATATAAAACAAGTAGAAAACATGCAGAAGTCAGTTCATACATGTGGCCCATGGTCTATCCAGACACATTACAAAAGGTTTATTTCAGGTTCTTGCTTCCTCCTGAAATTTTTGTGAGGAGGAGAAAAATTAGCCTAATGAGTGAGTCTACTGAAATATTTTATTTTTGTAGACTCTTAGAATTATTGCCTGTCTGTTTTTGTCTTTGAATACCCACTTTGTAGCCCAATATTTGTCTAATGCAATCATCTTCTTCTTTCCACATATCTCATTATCTGGGGTTGGATTGTCGTGCAAGTATCTGCCATCTTCATCTGTCTAAGGCAGCACTTAGATCCACCTTCTTACCATCTTCTTTGACACAATCCATCCATTGCTTCCTCAGTTTTCCTCTGGGTCTCTTTTCTTACCACCCTCTCCTGCCATGCCATCTGCACCAGGTCCTCTTCATTTATCCTCTGTATAAGTCCAAACCAGTGAAGTTGTGTTTCCTGGGTTTTGTCAGCCACATTACAGACTTTGACCTCCATCCTAATGTATTCATTTTGAAATCTGTCTCTTCGTGTAACTCTTTTTATTGCTTGATGACATCTCGGCTTGAACACTGGTAGGTGTTTAACTGTCTCTTTACCAGCTATGCTTCTGCACCATACAGCATTGCAGTGCACACCATAATTCTATGCATTTGGGCTTTCAGTCTCAGTAGCATATGTTTGTCATACACAACCCCTGACACGTTATTCCACACTCTTCCAGCACTCCCCAGTCAGGACTGTATCTCACTTTTAAGCTCTCCATCTTCCATAACCCAGCCACCAAGGTACTAGAACTGGTCTGTCTGGCTTAATTGTACTCCATTAATCTCTATATCCAGTTTTCCTGTGACACCTCTACTAACTCACATGATCTCAGTATTAGTCATGTTCATTTGCAATCCATGCCTGCTTAGTTGGTCATACCACTGATTTAGTGTTTCCCCTAGACCTTCTTTTGAGGATGCCCTTATTGCTACATCATCTGCAAACATAAGCTTCTCATCTTTTCCTATTGAAGTCTTCCTGCTGACATAGTCCATCAGTATGATAAACAGTAGTGGACTGAGGGCCAACTTTTATGTCAAAGGAGCTTGTTCTATAGTTCCACAGTTTTAGGTGATCTATGTAGTGTATTCACCATATGACCCAGGAGCACCTCAATGCCAACTGGCAAAGAGGTTACAAGTATATCTTGACCTTGGTTTGTACTTTCTCCTTCACCAAAGAATATCATATGACATCTTAAATGAAGTCAAGGTCACACTGGTCATTAATACGGTTGTGAAATGAATGTACAGATAAGGTGGGGTGTGTGTGTGTGTGTGTGTGTGTGTGTATATGTATATGTGTGTGTGTATATATATATGTGTGTATTATGATGAAAATATATTCCCAAAGTCAGAGTTGTCAAACAGGTATTTTGTCAGACAAAAGATGTTTATCCACCTACCTCTGGGTCAGCATGTAAATTAAGCATCGTAAGCCAACCCAAACAAACCACCATTTACATATAAAGTCAACAGGGGTGTGTGAAATCAACAAAGGAAAAACAAACAATGGGGATTTTTACTGTCTCTGAAGACTGGCAGTAAACTTTGGGGCTATAAGTTGAAGGCAAGGAGGCACCCCTTTATCCTGGACTTAAGAAGTAATTGGGTGATGTAGTTACATTCATGAAAATGGGATCTTAACCAGACTTCAGTGAAAAGCTGCAAAGGACATTTGGGTGAGATGAACTTCTTTAGACAGGTTAGATTAAGTTTAGTCTCTAGAAATTGTGTTGTGATTTTTGTTGTATATGTAACCCTTTTATTTCCATGATCTTTACTCACTTTCTCTTGAATCTCAAATCTTTGGTAAAAAAAAAATCTTATCAATGTTTTCACAATAAATTTATCTCAGTGCTGTGGTGTTATACAAGGAGGTGATCCTGAGTTGAGTCATTCAAGCTGGGTGTCCACACTGTTTCTTTGGGGACAGCAGACATGGGATTTCTGAGTGTTCAGTGGAGAAGGGGCTGGACACTACAGAGGACTGGGGTACACCTAGGCAAGGCAAAGCGAGAGCTAGGATAACACAGAGGAGATTATTTGGGTGGCTAACAGGCGGGTGGCTAACAGGGAACTCACACCCAGTTAAGTACTCTTTCTTTCTGCACCATTTTCCTGTTTTGGGTTCCCCCCCGAACTTCATTGGGCCACAAACACTCCTCTTTCTTCCTTAGTTTTCCCCATCTGCATTGTCCACAAACCCCTTCTACCATGGCAATCCATGTTTTTTTGAGGTGGTTCCACTCCTCTTCAGCTAATTTGTTTCTGGGTAGTTATCCTATACTGCTTGTACAATCTTCCCCTTAATTTCCCATACCTGAATCTCAGTTCCCTCCTTGCCCAACGCTGTACCATAGTCTTTGCCACAAGAGGCTTGTGCTGCACCATTACCATCTCAGTTGGTATAACTTTGCCATCTATAACTCAACTCCACTGAGATTTCCTCACCAATATCATATCAGTCTGGCCAATACAATCTAATTCCTGTCAAACTGTAGGTATCAAGGATAGAGGTTGTGCAATATGAAGATAAAGAAATATCTCTTCTTTTTAAAAGGCTATTTTATGTTTTGTGGTTTCAGTTATAAGTCCTGTAATATTTTCATTGCTTCTCATTTCAATCACCTCCACAAGTGATTCCATTGCCAAAATAAATTTTTGTGATGCTACTGCTGATATGCTTCAGTCCTGATCTAACTCAGGAACTAATAACATTCTGTTTCTGACTGGCTGCTTTACCCCCACTGCCTTGATTGCTCTGTACTTTACTTATTGCTCCCTATTTGAGACTGCATACTAGTGACTAATTATTTACAGATTGATTCCTCCTGCATTTGCTTTTTTGTTTAATGTACCTGATCCATAACCGATTCGCTGTACTTTAGTTCATCACTTAATAAATTCAAGTTTTGTTTCCTGAATTAACTGCTTTTTGTCTATAATTAATTTTAATATGATCATATGCCACTCCCCTCTTCCCTTCAGTGCATTACCTTTGTCCTCTCCCTCATCTCCTCCTCCTCCTCCCTGCTACCTCCTCAGCATCTCACACCAGCTATGCTATCTCCTTCAAAGTTGCCACCTGGATGGTTTTTGCCAGGTGCTACAAAATATCCTGCTTTTTATTTTTAATGGCACCAGTGTTCCATCTGTAAACTGAAGTGTGCAAATACAGTAGTGCCTGTGCAGCATGTAACTTCTGGCATGCACATGTCACATGACTGGGAGGGGAGCACAGCTGGCACAGCACCCAGAGCCCTCTCTGCGTCCCAAGCACTCAGTCTTCCAGAGATGCAGTGGCTTCTCTCAGCACCAGGGACCTGGAAGCGGGATGGACCTGACGCTGGCCAGCAAGGAGGGATAAAGAGTGGGGACCAGGGTGGGGGAGGCTGGGGCTCCTGGAAGGGGATAGTAGGGGGCTCTCCCTCAACAGTTGAGTCTTCTGGAAAGGGATGGGTGTAGGGACTTATGGAGCGGTAAGAGGCAAAAAATCCTTGAACTGGTTCCCCGCACTATCACCTGCAGGAGGGTGGTAGAAGGCGGTCAGTCTGCTGATGGGGGGGCACCTGAAAGGGGATGAGGGGGCATCAGGCTGGTGGGGGGCACTGGGGTGGGCAGGGGGCAGTGGCCAGTTTTTCTGCATCTCTGAGGTAGCAATTCTACCCCCTCTCTCTTCTTCCTTACCCAATACCCTTGCCTCTAATTGTACCAACTCAACCTTGGTCCTCCTGCCATCCCCACCTTCTTCTCCTCTTATGCCTTTCCCCATCATCTGTTCTGGTTTAATAGTCTTTCCCTTTCAGATCTCATATCCCTCTCTCTAAGCTTCCTCTTGCACATCTGCAAATGGATGTGGTAAAGTTATTAGGTTCCTCCTCTTCTTCCTCCCTCTCCTGGCACTTTCAGTCCTTCTCTCGTTCCATGGAAGTGGGAAAGCATTCAATCAGTCTCCTCTCTCCCATCCCCTTCAAGCTTTTGTCATGTATTGCCTTGCAGTTCCCTCTCATCCATCTTCATCTCTGATCTTGACTCTTCATCTTCCTCTCATACCTCAGGGCCCTCATCTCCGCCCTCATCTTCCTTGACCAACCAGCTGGTTTTGCCACAGTTAATCATACTCCTTCCCTTTAAATCCTCTCAGCTTTTGACTTTTATGACTTCATTCCCACCTGGTTCTCCTACCCCTTTGATCGTCCCTTTGTTCTCTCATTTGTAGTAGTCGTCTTCTTCTTTCCCCCTGTTGGTAGGGTTCCTCAGGGATCCTTCCTTTGCACCCTTCTCTTCTCTCTTTATGCCATATCTCTGGGTGATCATATATGCAGACATAGCATTGACTTAAATTTTATGATGACTCATCTGTACTCCAGACCAGTCTTCCTGCATCCAACTGATATCTCAGCCTGTCTTGCTGACTTCTCTCTGTGGATGTGCACCCATCAACAGTAAATTAATATCGCCAAGACTGAGCACCTGATCTGTTCCCTGAGGCTCTCACCACTCTCCTTTCTCTGTCATCGTCCACAGCATTGGCATCCTCCAATTTATCTAGTATAGGCTCATCTCAAGCCTATAATATCTCTTTATCTTTGACTCTGACACTTTTTTCACCCACTTGTCTAGGCAGTGTCTAAATCTTGCTGCATTTTCCGGTACAATTTGTCCAAGATCTGATCTTGCCTGTCTGCCCATCCTAATGAAACTCTTGTTCAAGCCCAAATTATCCCCCTCCTTGATCATTGCAGTTTGGTCTTATCTGGCCTTCCTTGCCCTCCCCCTCCCCCAAAGTCTACTCACCATCAGGGCCGGTGCAACCATTTAGGCGACTGGCGCTGGGATTTGGGGGACACCATTTTCTTCAGCAGCGACCACGGCGGCCGGATCTTTGGCCGCCCTGGTCACCACCGGCATTTAGGCAGAGGAAGCTGGGACAAGGGAGCGCAGGGAGGGCCGCCTGCAGGAAGTAAGGGGGGGGCAGCACGCAGAGGAACTCCCCACCTCAGCTCACAGCTGCCCCCCGCCGCCTCCCCGAGCACGCCGTGGCTGCTTCACTTCTCCCACCTCCAGGGCCGCCCAGAGGGGGGGGCAAAGGGGGCAATTTGCCCCGGGCTCTGCAGGGGCCCCCAAGAGAACAGCGGAGGCTCCCACCTCCGCCCCTCTCCTGGAGCCTCAGCGCATCAAGTGCCGAGTCTCCGCCGGGGCCCCTGAGCCCCGCCCCGCCCAGAGCCGCGTGGGAGGGGGCGGGGCTGGGAGCTCTGGGCTGAGCTCGGCTCCCTCCGCTCGGCGGGGAGCTCCCAGCCCCGCCCCCTCACCACGCGGCTCGGAGCGGGACGGAGCTCAGGCCCCGCCGGCCACACGCTGCGGCTGTTCCGGCGAGGCGCTGAGACTCCGGGTGAGGAGGGAGCCGGGGGTAAGAGGCTGGGGCCGGGGCGGGGGGGAAGCGGGACCCGCCGCCGAAGCGCAGCCCGGTCTTCGGCGGCGGGGGGCCCCTTCCGTTCCGGGACCCGCCGCCGAAGTGCCCCGAAGACCCGTGGCGGGGACCGAATTACCGCCGAAGACCGGGCTGCACTTCAGCGGCGGGTCCCGCTTCGGCGGTAATTCGGTGGCGGGGGGCTCCCGCCGCGGGTCTTCGGGGCACTTCGGCAGCGGGTCCCAGAACGGAAGGGCCCCCTGCCGCCGAAGACCCCGGGCCCCCGGAATCCTCTGGGCGGCCCTGCCCACCTCCCAGGCTTGCGGCACCAATCAGCTTAGGCGCCGCAAGCCTGGGAGGCGGGAGAAGTGAAGCCGCCACGGCGTGCTCGGGGTGCTCATGCTTGTGCTCATGCAAAGAACAGGGGTGAGCTGGAGTGGGCAGGGTGCCTCAGAGCGGAGGGTGGGGGTTGGGGAGCTGCCGCAACGGGGGCTCAGGGTGGAGTGGGGAGCTGCCGCGGGGGGTGCCGCCTCAGGGCCTCAGGGCAGGGGTATGGGGTGGGGCGCAAGGTGGAAGTTTCACCTAGGGCGCGAAACATCCTTGCACCGGCCCTGCTCACCATGCTGCTGCTGCTAAGATCGTCTTCCTGGCTTGTTATCCTCCCTCCTTTAAGTCCATAGGTGCTAAAATTGGAGGTGCTGCAGCACCCTCTGGCTTGAAGTGGTTTCCATCATATACAGGGTTTACATTTTTTGGTTCAATGTCTCTCAGCACCCCCACTATACAAACTGTTCCAGCACCGCTGTTTAAGTCCCTCTTTTGATGCAGTGGAAGGGGGTAAGCCGAACATAAACTTGTTCTAACCTTGAAAGTCTACCACAGTTTGGCCTCATCCCACCTATCTGTCCTATTATTTTATTGTGAGATCATCTTCGGTCTCCACTCTGCCAAGGATACCAGCCTCAATGAGCCACTTCTTCAGTTCTCCTGCAAGCATCTTGATGCTTTGTCCATGCTGCCCCTGTTGCAACAGAAAGTCTCCAGACAAAATCTGTGAAGCCACCACCATTTCCTTCTTCAAGTCCCTCCTCACCTCTGCTGTAATGCATACAGAAAACAACCATCTGATTAAAGGCTAGGTAAGTGTTGGATAATGATTTATTTCTACCAGTTGGCTAAAATTGTGGAAACAGCCTGTGCTAAAATATCCTACTATTTCTGTTTGCTGTCATCCTCCTCCTCCTCCCCCCATTCCAGCCTGGACTACTCGTTTGTCTTTATTTTATAATTGAGAACATTTTGGGATGGGACCATCACTTGCTATATATTTGTACAGTGCCTAATACAATGAGGCCCTCTTCCAATGTTTGATAAAACAGGAATGTGAGAGTAGGCATCCTTTGTCTGGATTTAGTTTTCAGAAGCATTTCTGTAGTAAGATGTTAGCTTCTGATGGTAACTGTAATGTATATATTTGTTTTCTATATTTCAATCCATAGCATTCAAGGCAGCCCACTAGGAAAGGCCAGTCAACCCACTCAAAGACCTTCTGTATGTCAGGAGGTGACAAGGCAAATTCCTCTCTCTTCATATGGGCCAAATGGTTACAGTTCAATGTGTCTCATAAATTGTTTGAGGATGATCTTCCAGAAATAAAACCGGACTGTTTTGGTATTGATCTGTTTGTCAGGGATGGGCAAACTTTTTGGGCCAAGGGCCACATCTGGGTGGGGAAATTGTATGCAGGGCCGGGGCAGGGGGTTGGAGTGTGGGAGGGAGTGTGGGGTGTAGGAGGGGGTGTGGTGTGCAGAAAGGGGCTCAGGGCAAGGGATCGGGGCAGAGGAGAGGTGTAGGCTGTATGAGGGAGCTCAGGGAAGGGGGTTGGGGTGCAGGAGGCGGCTCAGGGCAGGGAGTTGCGGGGCGGGGTGCAGGAGTGGTTCAAGCTCTGTCCCGGCACCGCTTAACTAAAGTGGCTCGGTGGTAACAGCAGCGCTCACCGGGACCAGGGCAGGCTCCCTGCATGCCTGCTCTGGCCCCACGCTGCACCACTCCAGGAAGCACTGTGGCCCCTGGGGGTGGGGGGCGGAGGGCTCTGCGTGTGCTACCATTGCTGTGCCTCCAGGTACCTCCTCCAAAGCTCCCATTGGCCGCAGTTCCCCATTCCCAGCCAATGGGAGCTTCAGGGGGAGGTGCCTGGAGGCGAGGGCAATGCACACAAAGCCCTCTTGCCCCCTCCCTGCCCGGGAGCTGCTTCTGAGAGTGGTGTTGGGCCCGTGGCGCCACGGGGGGGCAATCCCGCGGGCCGGATCCAAAGCCCTGAGGGGCCGGATCCGGCCCGTGGGCCGTAGTTTGTCCAACCCTGGTTTAAGTAGTCTTATTGCCTGTATTTTGGCATAATTTCTGATGTCTGTAAGGAGAAATGAATTGGCTCATAGCACAAAGAGAGTGTAGGTCCTATCAGTGTATTAATACATACTGCATAGTTTCCTGGAGCCTACTCTTTTTTATTTCTGTAGAGAAGGTACTCAATTAAAAGGATTAATTTCTGCCCAAAAGATTTTAAAAACATAGCAGTGGAGCCATCTTGCCCAATTTTAGGTTGTTTATATTATAGCCCTTTCAACTTTAGCTTGGGATATTGATTTCTCTATTTTAATTACCAAATTTCTGATATGATGGCTAGTTTTGTTTTCCCTAAGTAATGTTGTATCTGTTATGAGGAATTTACATATTGTGAGGTATAGAAATACTGAAAGGACACTTAATAGTTCTAGGTCTTTCATCATACCCCTGTCTGCTTTAATATGAAAGAGATCTTGGAAGGAGAGTTTATAGGAAGAATTAGCCAAATTATTATCAGCTTTATTGCAGTTTGTGGTCTTAAAAGAAACTAAAACTTTTATCAGGGAGTGAAGTGATCCATAAAAATCTGCTGACCTGCTGACTAGGGCTGTTAATATGGTGTTGCAGAATTGTGGGAGCAAAATTGACCATTGTGAGGTAGATGTAGGAGAAGAATGTTTCTGTTAAACTCAATTCACATGAAGCTTTAGAGATTTTTAATCTACACCCAGTAAACTTGTTAAGCACTGCTAGGCAAAATTAACTTTTTTCTATGAGCCATACAGTTTCACTTAAATAACTGCTCCTTAAATACGGATATAGATAGATCTGTAATCTTTATCTTTTTTAGGTAATAATTTCTCTTTGCAAAACAAAAAGTCTGGATTTCAATATGAACCATTTAAACTCTGCTTTATTTTTGGTAGAAGATATGGGAGCATATTCCTATCTTGTTTATGCAGCCCCCAAATTAAAGGAAATAGAAGTAGAAAATTCTAATACACAGGCCAAATTTTGCACTGACTTGAATGTCATGCAACCTCATTGATTTCAGAGGAAAAATGAACAATTTCTTATTATTATATCATAGTATTAATGGACAGAAGCAACTCTTAAACTAAACTCATAATTCCCCTTTCAAATGTTGTTTTAATGTACAGTACAGAGCTTCTGTTGGTGAGAGAGACAAGTTTTCAAGCTTACACAGGGTACGTCTACACTACGGGACTATTCCGAATTTGCATAAACCGGTTTTGTAAAACAGATTTTATAAAATCGAGTGAGCGCGGCCACACTAAACACATTAAATCGGTGGTGTGCGTCCATGGTCCGAGGCTAGCGTCAATTTCTGGAGCGTTGCACTGTGGGTAGCTATCCCGTAGCTATCCCATAGTTCCCGCAGCCTCCCCCGCCCCTTGGCATTTCCGGGTTGAGATCCCAGTGCCTGATGGGGCAAAAATAATTGTCGCGGGTGGTTCTGGGTACAGCCTCACCCCTCCCTCCCTGAGCAGCAGACAACCGTTTCGCGCCTTTTTTGCTTGGTGAACTGTGCAGACGCCATAGCACAGCAAGCATGGACCCTGCTCAGCTCAATACTGCAATCATGAATGTTTTAAACACCTCGCGCACTCTCGTGCAGTCTATGGTGAACCAGGACCTTCAATCCGAGGCGAGGAGGAGGCGGATACGGCAGCGCGGCGATGACAGTGATGAGGACGTAGACACAGAATTCTCTCAAACCGCGGGCCCCTGCGCTTTGGAGATCCTGATGGTAATGGGGCAGATTCTATCCATTGAACGCCGATTTTGGGCCCGGGAAACAAGCACTGACTGGTGGGACCGCATTGTGTTGCAGGTGTGGGACGATTCCCAGTGGCTGCGAAACTTTCGCATGCGTAAGGGCACTTCCATGGAACTTTGTGACTTGCTTGCCCCTGCCCTGAAACGCCATAATACCAAGATGAGAGCAGCCCTCACAGTAGAGAAGCGAGTGGCGATAGACCTGTGGAAGCTTGCAACGCCAGACAGCTACCGGTCAGTCGGGAATCAATTTGGAGTTGGAAAATCTACTGTGGGGGCTGCTGTGATGCAAGTAGCCAAAGCAATCACTAAGCTGCTGCTACGACAGGTTGTGACTCTGGGAAACGTGCAGGCCATAGTGGATGGCTTTGCTGCACTGGGATTCCCTAATTGTGGGGGGGCGATAGATGGAACCCATATCCCTATCTTGGCACTGCAGCGCCAGGGCACCCAGTACGTAAACCGGAAGGGGTACTTTTCAATGGTGCTGCAAGCACTGGTAGATCACAAGGGACGTTTCACAAACATCCACGTGGGATGGCCAGGGAGGGTTCATGACGCTCGCGTCTTCAGAAGCACTACTCTGTTTAAACGGCTGCAGCAAGGGAATTACTTCCCAGACCAGAAAATAACAGTTGGGGATGTTGAAATGCCTGTCGTTATCCTGGGGGACCCAGCCTACCCCTTGATGCCATGGCTCATGAAGCCATACACAGGCAGCCTGGACAGTGGTCAGGATCTGTTCAATTACAGGCTGAGCAAGTGCAGAATGGTGGTGGAATGTGCATTTGGCCGTTTAAAGGCGCGCTGGCGGACATTACTGACTCGCTCAGACCTCAGCCAAACCAATGTCCCCTATGTTATTACTGCTTGCTGTATTCTCCACAATCTCTGTGAGAGTAAGGGGGAGACCTTTATGGCGGGGTGGGAGGCTGAGGCAAATCACCTGGCCGCTGATTACGCGCAGCCAGACACCAGGGAGATTAGAAGAGCACACCAGGAAGCGGTGCGCATCAGAGAAGCTTTGAAAACGAGCTTCATCAATGGCCAGGGTACAGTGTGACTGCTGTGTTTGTTGATGAACACCCAACCCCCTTGATTGACTCAGGGCTTGGCTACACTTACAAATTTGCAGCGCTGCAGCAGGGTGTGAAAACACACCCTCTGCAGCGCTGCAAATTGCGGCGCTACAAAGCGCCAGTGTAGTCAAAGCCCCAGCGCTGGGAGCCGCGCTCCCAGCGCTGTCCGTTATTCCCCACAGGGAAGTGGAGTACGGACAGCGCTGGGAGAGTTTTCTCCCAGCGCTGGCGCTTTGATTACACTTAGCGCTTCAAAGCGCTGTCGCGGCAGCGCTGCCGCGGCAGCGCTTTGAAATGCAAGTGTAGCCAAAGCCTCAGTCCCTGTAAGCAACTCCCCCTCCCCCTTCGAGTACAGCTTACTTATGCAAATAAAGTCACTCTCAATTAAAAAGCATGAATTCTTTATTAATTCATTATAAAAAGAGGGAGAGAAGTAAGGGTGTGGTTTGGGAGGAGGATAGGAGGGATGGAGAAGGCCATTAAAAAAAATTCACAGTAACGACATCCTTCTGGTTGGGCTGTCCATGGGGGTGGAGTGGGCGGGTGCACGGAGCCTCCCCCCACGCGTTCTTACACGTCTGGGTGAGGAGGATGTGGAACATGGTGAGGGTTGAGGGTGGTTATACAGGGGCTGCAGCGGCACTCTGTGATCCTGCTGCCGTTCCTGAAGCTCCACAAGACGCCGGAGCATGTCAGTTTGATCACGCAGCAGCCCCAGAGTTGCATCCCGCCACCGCTGATCTTCCTGCCGCCACCGCTGATTTTCCTGCCGGTCTTCCTGCCGCCACCTCTCATCTCGGTTGTCCCTCCTGTCCTCACGTTCATCCCTCCTGTCCTCGCGTTCACTGGCCTCTTTCCTGTAATTTGATACCACGTCCTTCCACTCATTCAGATGAGCTCTTTCATTGCGTGTAACTTCCATAATATCCGAGAACATCTCATCTCGCGTCTTCTTTTTCCTCCGCCTTATCTGTGCTAGCCTTTGGGATGGAGGAGGGATGGTTGAAAAATTTGCAGCTGCATGAGGGAGATAAATATTTAGAAAGATACATTTTACAGAACAATGGTTATACTCTTTCACAGTGAACAGCACTATTCACCTAGCACATGTGATTTCCCTACAAGGTCGCATTTTTCATCTTAATAGTGAGTGCTTGCAGCTCTGGAGTTACAGATCTCACAGACACAGGTCCAGGCATCAGAATTCAGCTTGCATGCGGCCATGGTAAGCCACTGTCTTTCGGCTTCTGTAGTGATTTACCCCCTCCCCCCCAACGCATGGCTAATACCACGCTAGCTCCCTGCTAATCAACAACCTTCCCACCCCCCACCCACTGCGTGTCTGGTAGCTTGGGGAAGATCGCCGGTGACCAAACACAGAAAAGATCATCGGCATTTCACTCCTCCCCTCCCCCCGCTTCGCTACGTGCAGGAAAGTTTTTTTTTTAAGCTGCTGCAGTCCACGAACCCAGTAGAAAAATGGCCACCCCCCTTACTTAAATTCCTGATTTTTAACCAGGTTATCCTGAACGATATCACTTTGCTGAGGATAACAGAACAAGATAAAGAGCGGATGCTTCTTGAATGCCAGCAGTCACCGGGACCATACGCTGCTATGCTTTGCCACGCAATGATACCTGATTACTTGCTACATGCATGGCATGGTAAAGTGTCCTACCATGGTGGGCGGAACAAGGCTGCCTTGCCCAGAAACCTTCTGCAAAGGCTTCTGGAGTACCTACAGGAGCGCTTCATCGAGATGTCCCTGGAGGATTTCCTCTCAATCCCCGGACATGTTAACAAACTTTTCTAAGTAACTATACTGTCTGCGAATGCATCCCAAGTCCTCAGGGCAAATCAATCATTAAAAAAGGCTTGCTTAAAAAACAATGTTTGCTATTTGCAAAGGTACACTCACCAGAGCTCCCTTCCATGGCGTCATTGTCTGGGATAGTGGCTTGTGAGGGCTGGGAGGACGGTAATTCCGTCAGGGTGATAAAAAGCTCCTGGCTGCTGGGGCTCACGGAGTGCTGTGTGCTCTCTGCTAGGTTTTCCTCCTCTTCTTCATCTTCATCTTCCCCGTCTGCATAATCCTCAGCCATGGCAGAGATTACAACCCCCACCTCGGAATCCACGATCAGGGGTGGGGTACTTGTGGCACAGCCCCCTAAAATTGCATGCAGCTCAGCATAGAAGCGGCATGTTTTTCGACCTGCCCCAGACCTTCCGTTTGCTTCTTTGGTTTTCTGGTAGGTTTGTCTGAGCTCCTTAACTTTCACTCTGCACTGCACTGAGTCCCTGCTGTGGCCTTTATCCGTCATAGCCTTAGAAATTCTTTCAAATACTTTTTCATTTCGTCTTTTGGAACGCAGTTCTGTTAGCACTGAATCCTCTCCCCAGATAGCGATCAGATCCAGTACCTCCCGTGCAGTCCATGCTGGGGCTCTTTTACGATTCTCAGGAGACTGCATTGTTAACTGTGCTGATGAGCTGTGCGTGGTCACCTGTGCTCTCCACGCTGGGGAAGCAGGAAATGAATTTCAAAACTTCGCGGGGCTTTTCCTGTCTACCTGGCCAGTGCATCCGAGTTCAGAATGCTGTCCAGAGCGGTCACTGGTGCACTGTGGGATACCGCCCGGAGGCCAATACCGTCGATCAGCGGCCACACTAACCCTAATCCGATATGGTAATACCGATACTAGCGTTACTCCTCTCGTTAGGGAGGAGTACAGAAACCGGTTTAAAGAGCCATTAAAATCGATATAAGGTGCCTCCTAGTGTGGACGGTTGTGGCGTTAAATCGGTTTTACGCTCCTAAAACCGATTTAAACGCCTAGTGTAGACCAGGCTACAGAACTGTTCTTCAGGTCAGTGTAAGCTCTGTGTAAACTCAAAAGCTTGTGTCTCTTGCTAACAGAAATTGGTCCAATAAAAGATATTACCTCACCCACCTTGTCTCTCTCATATCCTGGGACCAACATGGCTATAACAACACTGTATATTTTAATGTATAGTGAGGCATATCTTCTAAAGGGTTGCATTCTAGTCTAGCAGATGAAATGCATTTTATTAAAAACATGTTATTTTGTGGCTTTGCGTATTTTAAGGCATACAGCAGAGCAAAAGCAAATAGATTTTATTTTAAAGATTTTGCTTAATCAGATGTTTATATTCTCTGTGTATTTTTAATATATAAAATATTCTGACAATAAAGTGGCTTTTCTTTTCTGAGGTCAGCAGTATTTAGATTAATCAGCCTGACATTTCGTGCTGGTGGGTCATGAACTGTTGATAATAGCATTAAATGGTGATTCGTTTGCTGTGGGAAGCCCAACTCATTATCCAGCCACTATATTAAATCATAGTCACAAACAACTGGAATCTTAAGAACAGTCTACAGAAATGGCGAATCAAGGAAAGTGGGTTCCATTCCTACCCCCCATGCTTTCCACTCCCTATGCATGCAAAAATTGTTCAAGCTGACTGTGGTATATGAAGTCGAGAGAAGTATCCCCTATTTGAGAAGCTGGAATGGTCCTGGGTGAAAAATCTCTGTTTTGTATGAAACAGGAACCTGAACACTTTGCATTTTCTGCTCTTCCTAATTAAGGGATATTATTTTCATAGTCAGTCTGGGTGAAAGGCTTCACAAACAATCAAAACAAAGATATATTTTCTTTTAGCTCTGGAAAATGCAACTTGATGCAAAACTAAAACAACTAATTAAAAAGCTGTTTTTCCTATATATTGTAGAATGTATGTTCTCATTAAAAAATAAATTTTGTTGCGGGCTTCTAAATTATTCTCTTGCTTGCCATTCACTGTTGAAATAGATGGCAAAATATGTTTTTATCTTAACTCCGTCATTGTTCTAGAGATGAGAGAGAGCAGCATATCATAATGGATAATTTAAAAAGAGGTTTTATAAATGGCTTAACATTAAATTATTAATTAAGGTGGCTGAAACAAATTCCATTCTTGAAGGCTTAGAGGATTTTGCAACTAAAAGAAAATTTTACTTGACTTTTTTTTTTTGAGGAGGGGGAACGGAAGAGATGCGTGCTTTTGAAGTGCAGGTCAAATGTGTATTGCAGATTTACAGCTAAATGGATGCCTTACACCAAATAACCTGTGGTTATTCTACTCAGAACAGATCTGGGAGTATATGAGTCAATCTTCTGGTGCTTAGCAGTTCTGTGCTCCTGATATCAAGGATTACTTAAAAAATGAGCTAGTCTAATTTCTACATCCAGCACTAGATAACTGATTATTCTAATACTGTTGGAAGACATGCTGTCCATATGTTAATTGGTATATAGATATTCATTAATGTGAAAAACATGTTAACTGCAGTGCTGAATTCTTTCAGACTGAGTTAAACATTTCCTGTTCTTTCAGCTAGAATATACATTTGTATATTTTATAAATGGTCACAGTAAGGTAAACATTTTTCTAGAACTATACTTTGCACTGTGCATATATTTTAGGAGTACAGGAAGAGGAAAAACTGACTAGAATGTGCAAGAAAAACATATTTTAACTCCTCAAATTAATTGCCTTTTAGGTTAAATACCAGCTGAAAACTGTCTCTTTAAGAGAACAAGAGAGCATGAGAAAATTCTGGGCCACTAGAGGTCACTGTTTGGTAATCAACTTCTAATGAACCAGAACTGTCAGGAAAGCCAATAAATTACACTGTGGATTTTTCTAATTATGAATTCCTATTTAATCATTCAATGACAAGTTAACTGTGGCAGTGGTTCTATGTACTTTGCATACACAGTTATGCTAATGTACTATTATATTTCTTGGGATGCAAGTCCTCCATCATTAGAGCAGTTCATTACCAAAGACTCTCTTATCTAATCATAATTACTGATTATGAGAAATAATTAACTTTGTTACCCTCTTAATTCTGTTCATGGGCAAAAGGCAATTTTCCTTTTTTTCCTTTTAAGTAGAAGAGCCTGGCATTTTGTTTAATACTGTAGCAAACATTTACCTTTAAAGAAAAGTAGTTTGCAGTATTTGTTTTTTTGCAAGTGAGTTAATGCAATAATGTTGGGGAAACTATATTTGTTTTAAAAAGTTGACAGTTTTGTTGTGGGGCTTTTTTGAACTTTGATTTATTATATTAAACAAATTGAAAACATTTTCATTTCCATGGAAATGAAGTCTATGGAGTGTATAAAGATTTGTAAAGCTACAGTGTATTTAAGTAGAAAGATGAAATCTAATGATATATTTCTGCTTTCTGCTCTAAGATTTTTCAGTCTACTTTTTATATTTCCATGTTAAACTTTATATTAAGAAGTATTTCAAGAGTTCAGTGTGATTTTTTTTTAATTATACCATAGCTGCTCAAAATTAATGTCATCAAGTCATTTTTGAGGGAATTGATGAATGCATTAAAGTTTACACTGAAGTGCAGTATCCTGAGATAGGGTTCTGTGAAATAAGAAAACCTAACTATTCTGCAAGAGGAGTAATAAGGGAGCTGTGGCTAGAGGATCCAAGTAGGATATTTTTGGTAAGAGAGAATTTTATAATCACAGTCAAGTAATTCATCAAATGTAAGTTCTGTAATATTTCTCTTTGTGTTGCTTTCGTAGCATTTGTTCATAGGCTTGCATTGCTACATCACTTGGCTCTTCCACTGCTGGATAAACACTTCTGTAATTTCCTTTGTTTGGTTAAACTGAAATTATTTGAGGAAAATATTTGATTGCATTATGGATACAAAATTAAGTGAAAACGCACCTTCCAAGTAAATTTGTACTTAGGAGGAGAAGTTGAAAGAAAGAATAGAATGTGGATTGTTTACTGTACCCTATAAAGATCAAAAGTTAAGATGGGTGGGAGTAAGGATAGCAGCGTCTAAAACACATTTTTATGGTGTCTCAGATTATCCAGAAAGTTCTAAATCTTAGCATCCTCTATCCCATTTAGTTTAGTATGACATAGTGGTTCTCAAGCTTACAATGTAACCAGCAGTTCTATATTTTTAAAAGCTTTTCCTTTTTGATCCAATAAAATTCTATTAGATATTAAGTCATAGACTACTCCACAGTTAAAATTCAAAGTTTTTTGGTGGGCAATCCTCCAATAGAAAACGTCAGCACTGGATTTCTTTTGACGCGTATTATGTATCACCTTTCAGGTTTTATATAGATCTAATGTATATAAAATTTGTTGTATTGTTTGAGAATTTAATTATTGCTACTGTTGAATGCTCTTATTTTACAAAAAGCATAATTATGTACATATGTACACTTTCTTCTCGTCACTTTTTTTTGCTCCTTGAAGTTGAAACTATAAATCTGGGAGCTGGGAGTCTCCCTCCCATCTCCCTCTTCTCTAAGTTGTTCAGTGTTTTCTAAAAAAAAAAAAAAAAAATGTCATTTTCTGTTTGAATGATTTCCTTATTCCCGCCACACAATTAGAAGTGGCTACAGATACCTGGGCAGACTTCAGGACTGTGCAGCTGTTGTTGTTGTTGTTGTTGTTGTTGTTTTAAGTGAGTCCATGATTAAACAAAATACTTAAGTATATCCTTAAGTCTGTCTCTGTTGAGGGACTTAAGCACATGCTTAGGACCTTTCCTATTCAACTGCATGTAGTTGAGCTTTTTGGTGAATGGGGGCCTATATGGGGATGCCTTGAGAGAGAAGGGGAAGGGCAAAGGCACCATTTCTGAAGCATAGGGAATAGTTTTGTTCTCCTGTTGGTATTAGACAAATTCTTTTGCTGTGTCTTTTTGGTATTGTGTTACTCCTGTCATGCTATTACTGGAAAATACTTTAAAGTTAATAAAAATAAAAATTCTAAATCCTTTTTTCCTTGAAAGAGAAAAATCACTCATTTCTCTGTTCTAAAATTGAGGTTTAAACTCTTGAGTGGACACCTGTATTCTAAATGGTATTAATGTATTTAAGACTCATAGAATCAGATAAAACAAAGTACAATCCAGTCCCAAAACGTGGTGGACTATGACCATTTGTGGACTATGGCCAATTGTTCCCTGTAAATGCAGAGAGGGATAAGTCTGTCCAACTGCAGATGTGTGTTGATGAACTTGCTATTTATATTCATCAGTCAAGATAGAGGATAGTAAAAATTGTGATGTCCATGTTGACTCTTGGTTCTGTCACTTTGCTTTTGATACCAGTAACCATGAGATTTTGACTATTCATCTGTCATGAGAGATCTTTTTCACAGGGTACCTCCCTGTGCCAGTACTGCTCTGTGTCTTGCCCTGGTTTAGTGTGAGGTCCGTAAACCCCATCATAACTGCCTTAGCCCAGTACAGATCATACTGCACTATCCTTGAAGATGGCTTTGAATCTTGGCATAATTGATGCCAGCAACATATTGGATCAGTTCTTTGCCAGTTGTACCATGTTCCTGTTCCCTGCTGGGTAAAAGTCAAGGTGTTGCCTTTTGATTTGTAAAGCCCTAAGACTTGGGCTCTGACTTTCTGAGAGACTGCCTTTCTTTCCACAAACTGCCAAGGCAATTGTCATTTTAATATTTTGGAATATATCACTGTAGGTGTGCATGAGGATTTGGGCACTTGAGCTAAATGTCAGGCATTGGAGGAAAGGCAATAAATTTCAGAATTCAAATATGAAAACTAATATTTTTTGTTAGGATTTGTATTTGACCAGGGGGCTAGGGAGAACACTGGCATTACCTACTGATTTTAAATGATTCTGTACAGGTTTTAGGTATTACAAATGTAAAGGTAAAAGAATTTTCTTATACTTTGTCATCATAATTTATTTCCTTTCCTAGTGGAGCAGTAACCTTTTTACCCTATTCGGCAGCTTTTCAAGCGCTGTAATCTCTCTCTGACATTACAGTGACCAGAACTGAACACAGTACTTTATAAATTGCAGCATACAGAACAACCTCATCATAACTTTCTTTGGGCTTGTATTTTGTCACAGAAGCTACAGTAACTTCTACATATAGTTACCTTTTTGTGACCTATTTTCTTTGGCTAATAATTTCTGAGGTGTCAATGACTTCTTGAAAGCTTCTTGTAAATTTTGTCATGACCTATTCCTTTCATATTAAACTTCCTTGAAAATAGCTTCTGCTCTGTCTTTTGTACTGTAATTAGTAAGAATGCATATTGTTTTCTGTGTTTCAGCATCTCAGTATAACATATCTAAATTAGTTGAAGGTTTTATTACTTTTTTGGTGTCCCTGACTAAGTTAATGTACTGATCCGTACGTAATTTCACTCAACATTCCCTTTCAGAGCATAAATCTTCCCATTAACCATTCCGATTTTGGTTTTACCAGTTCCTTATCCTTCCATATGCACCACGTTGGATCCCTGGTGGTATTTAACTTAATTTCATCTGTGCCCTACAGGCACACACTGTATTACTGCAACACCCATATGGATCTATGGCTTATATCCATATATCCTTGCAATGCATGCAGCATGCATGCATGCATGTGAAAGGCAATGCATTAGAATCCCTGAATATCTCTATTGAAGTCAGTGGAGCTCTGAGCAGGCACAGCAGTTCTTCACTAATTACCATGCAGGATTAGGGCTTTAGACAGTATACATTATTTAGGAGTGGGACTGCTATTATCTTTTGTATTTGTATAGCACCTAACATAGTTGGGCCTGATCCCGATTGCAATATAAGTATTAAGAGATGCAACGTTCACTTCTGCATGCTTGCATCTTTTTTTAACATGCTTATAGAAAACAAAGTCAGATATTTTAATACTCCATCTCATGCTGGCCCACCCAGAATGGAGATGCTAACAAACTGAGCACCTCATCCACACACGTTCTCCTTTTCAATCTGCTCTACTTTCATTCAAGTATCTGGTTTCTGGGGGTTCTGTTGATAATGCACACTGTCCAATCCGGTCTTCCTTTTTATACTTGTCCATACTTGGAAGGAGGAGGTGGAGAGATTATTATTCTACTGCTGACACAGGAAGAATGAGAGTGGCTTGATGCAAAGGAAAATTACGTTCCCTGAGGATAACAAACAGAAGGAGATAAATTAGGAGAGAGGATAATCCTGTGTATACATATACATTCCTTAATTTTGATTCAATTTTGAAAAATATGCAAAACGGGGCATTTAGAAGTATAATTTAAACCATTCTAAAGCGTTAAGATGTTTACTTTTTTAGACTTTAGAGTAATGCTTCATGAGTTGAGAATTCAGATACACAAATTTTGTCATAAACAGGAATTATGGGCCATGGTGGGGAGATTGTGAAAAGAATCGCTTGCATCCCCTTTTCGGGTTTTTTTAAAAATACACCTATATACTGTACTTACTTCAGTTCTTTAGATTTCAACACAGTCTGATGGTTCTGAAGTCAGAGCAGCTCACCTCTTACAGCGTTCTGTTGCTCCTTTCAGCAGAAGCTGGGCCATTGTGATATTTATCTGAATTCAAAGAAGGCTAATTAAAAGAGCTGCTGACAGTTGTTGTGATTTGACTTTGACTGGAGCTTGATGGTCATTATGGGTAAATAATGAACCAGGTCTGCAAATGTAGCAGCTGCCAACTTGGGATAGAAGAGCAGCTATTGCTTCCAATTTAGGGATCTATCGACCGCTTCCCTTCTCCCTGCAGATCTTCTGCACAAAATGAATGTTTTCTGCTGCTGTGTTTTGTGGTTTCAGCTATTTCAGATATAGCCTATAATTTCCTTCTTAAATATTTAATTTACCCCATTATTAGCTTTCACAGTTAACAACTTTTCTGAATTTTTTAATGAAGATTTTTTTTGTGCACAATATAACTAGATACACTATTGTCAGTATGTAGTTAGTTGACATGTTATCCAAGAATCTGCTAGTTAGTCTTGTCTGTGTAGACGTATTTCAATAAATCATATAACTAGATTATTCCGTAAAAAGAAAAAGATATATATGAATGAGAGAGAGAGATTACTGAGGTTTCCTTATAACAAACTCTTTTTCTTAGGAATCAGAATACTGAGCACAAAGACATACTTCTTCAAAGCACTGACCTAACCCTCAGTTTTCATTTTTGTTCAGACATCAATACCTTATGAAATATTTTGATTCAGAGTTCTATTTATCAATACAGAGAAACTGCAGTGACTTTTATTAAGGTGCACTTGTGAATACATTGTCGCTTCATCATGAGCTTTGCCTTGTCCCATTAGCAAGCAGGAACTGGTGCGTTAAAGGGAGAAAAAGGCAAATTGTAATTACAGATTAATATAACCTTCTCTAGAATTTTATATACACCAGCACTTACTGCATCTATCCAGCATTTGTTCAGCTGCGATTAAAAGGGCCATGTGCATTTTGTAAAATGTAAGAACATTCTTGTGCATAATGCAGCAAAACTAGAGATCTTGCTGGGAGGAAATGATCCCAAACGTGCCCCTAAAAGACAAGTCTTACTTTTGAGAAATAATGATGAAAAATTGTCCATTTATGTGTCCATGTTTCAGCAGAAACTAAACTCTGTATTGTCTGTAGAACCACCTCAATAGTTATTTGTGGGTATATTTTTATGTGTGCGTGCGCACACGTGTGCATGTTGTTTCCATCCTGGATAAGGCCAACAATATGGTAACAAGGGGTTATGTTATGCTGGTTTATGTTAAACCAGATCACACCCTAACATGTGCAGAGCCATTCATCTGTGTCACCAAAACCCAAGAGAACATCTGACATGGACTCTGAAACAGAAACAGTGATCACTTACAAATCAAACATGGCACGCTCTAAACCAATTGTGCACGGCAATCTTTTCTAGAAAGGACAACTAATTGAACATGATAAAGTGTAAAGTTAATTAACACCCTTAAATTTGTTGATTACTTTCACGGGATTATATTGTTCGTTGAGTAGCAGCTTTCTGTCCCAGCTGTCGCCTTTTTAGCGCATGTCGCTGGTAAACAATAGAGACACCATAACAAGTCGTAAATGGTCCCTGTGACAGCAGCCCCTTGTGAGGCTGCATCTGTAGAAAATGATTAGAACAATTGCATTTTAAAGACGGCTCACATTGCAGCCCAGGTCCCATCGGCCCTCTTCTTTATCTCTTTTGATGGCAGACTGGTTAAAACCTTTAAGTTCTTTTGAGTAAATTAAGTGATTTACTGTGTTTAGTTATATAGCCATAAAATAGCTTTGTATGGCTGCCTTAGATGCTGATTTTATAATATTAAGAAATATACTTACTTTTGTTGGAATTCCTAGGAGCATTCTCCTTATTTCCCAAGTCTGAGACATCCTAAGTCTATGTTTAGCAAACTAGTGGAAGAAAATGGTTCCCTTATTGTCTTTGTATGATTATGTGACATTTAATCTGCTATTGTACATATCAGAATTTAAATAATTTGCTTTTAAATTTGATTGAGGTTTATAACTGGCATTTCCTCTACATGCTTTTTGTTTGGTTTGGTTTTGCATATAACAAAACAATGGTAACCTTCACAGAATTTTTCTTCCCGTATCTTGGTGCTTAGTGTGTAACTTGTGCACTGCTTAAGACAAAGTTTTTCATGTGAGCTGGCAAGAATTTTAATAAGAATCACATAACCCTTAAAAGAAAACAAACACATGCAGCTCTCAAGTTAAGCCCATGTGAAAGGCGGCAAAGAGATGACAAGAAGCTACTTGTTTTAGGGGATTATAGTCCTTTAACTGTATTTTTGCAAAAATACTGGAATAAGGAGCTAGTGTTCTCTTACATTTTCCAAAGCATAACAGTCAAAGCTTAAACTCTCACACTAGAAGGTACGGCATTGTAAAACAGGAGAGGATTAAAACTCTAACCCTGTTTCTTTTTTGTTTTTAAATCTGTTTCAGATCATAAATTAGTTTTAAATACAACATTGTTCAATCCACTGTATACATAATAGAACAAGGAGGAAATAGATACTTATTTCTAAACCTCTCACGGTTCTAAAAGGCAGGGTGAAGGTGGGAGCTGCAGTCTCCAGAACAGTCACAGGATCATACAGTTTTCATAATCAATGGATAAGCCAAATTTAGTTTTTCTTTCTAACTTGTCAACAAGAAAATCATTTACAAAGTGTGTTTGTATGTGTATGTATATACAACACACAGCAAGAGTCTGATTATCTTGGTATATGCATACCCCCTAGGTGCAATGGGAAGCTTTGTGTTTTCAACGATGTAACTGGATAATGCACACCCTTGGAATGTTGGTCTATTTTTTTTTTAATGTACTACGTTTTGTTTGGGGAGACGGTGAATGGTGCTCTAAAGTAGAGCACATAATTGACATGTAAATGCAACTGGATATTTTTTTTAGTGATTTTCAGTTCACATTCCTAAATAATAAACAAGCTGGGTATTATCAAATTGCTCTTACCATTGCAAATGTTTGGAGAGTGCTGGTTGTAAAAAGCCTAGCTCTTAGAGCTGGAAATACTGCCATACCAGTAGGCCTTATGCACACCTCAGGATTTTTCAAGGTATAAGATGCTGTGAGGTTTAAAAAAATGAGGCTAAATTAATTGGGAGAAATAGGTGTTTGGGGGATTACTGATTAGGTACAGAGCTTTTCACTTGTAGGTCACTTAGCACAAACCTGTCCCAAGTCAGTAGTGGCCTGACTGGCCCAGGTCAGTAGTGACCAGTTACCATCTAAAGGCTCTTGGGCCCCAGTGAAATGAGCTGGTGTTCTCCATCCTGAAGGATGGAGCTCAGCTGTTCTCAGTGGTGGCAGATGACAGAACAAGGAGCAATGGTCTCAAATTGCAGTGGGGGAGGTCTAGGTTGGATATTAGGAAACACTATTTCACTAGGAGGGTAATGAAGCACTGGAATGGGTTACCTAAGGAGGTGGTGGAATCTCCATTCTCAGAGGTTTTTGAGGCCCAGCTTGACAAAGCCCTGGCTGGGATGATTTAGTTGGGGTTGGTCCTGCTTTGAGCAGGGGATTAGACTAGATGACCTCCTGAGGTCTCTTCCAACCCTAATCTTCTATGATTCTATGATCCTGGTTTTAGTAGAGAAGTGTCCATATTGCCACTTTTAACACTAATTGGCTACACCTCTGGTCATGGAAACTGAACTAATTCTCACCCCATAAGTGGCCCTTCTCTAGATATGGCTGAGGTACATTGCATAACAATGTTGCTGCTACTACCTAATATTGTACCTGTTCAGTGTACAAATAGAGGACTTCAGACTCCAAAGCTGTCAGTCCAACATCTTACAGGCAGCTAGATAGAGAAACCCTGACACATATCTTTCTCCATTCCGCCAGGTTGCACCCCTCTTCTGGCTCCTGCTGAACATCTTGCTCTGGTTCTGGCTGCAACATTTTCCCACTTCTACTCTCTCTATGTACACCCCATCTTTGACTCTATGAAGTTGCGAGACATCCCCATCAACCTTCAACTGGCAATGGCCAAGATAGCCATCTACCAATTCAGGAGGTGGAAGCTTGATGGGGAAGCTCTCTGAGAATGTGTGTCTTATTTTCATTCCCTGGTCAATTCTCTTCTCTATGCAGAGTTTCTCTGGGTGACCGCTGCTCGCTCCTTGGATTCCTTCAGGGAGCAGTGAGTGCTGTGTGGGGTTCTCTGTTCAGCATCCCCATACAGTTCCCTCATTTTTAAACCTTTGACCTCCACCTCCATTGCTGTTTTATCATTTTGTTATTCCCAGTGTTTAGTTGATTCCCATGTTTAAGGGAGTAGGTCTTTTGTTCTAGAGGGCTCCACTTTCAGGATTTCAGATTAGCCCATACCTTCCAGCGGCAATAAATTATCTTAGATTTTAAATTTTAATTTGTTAATATTTTTGTTATAGGAAAAATGTTTTCCCTTCTCACACACTCTCTCTCTCCATTCTGTACTGTTATAGTCATGTGAATATATAGTAAGAAAAGTAGAAAATGGGGCAGTGTACTAAATTGGTTCCCGATCCTGCTTTGCATTCTGCTATCAGGACTTCAGTAAGACTTCAGAGACACGACAGAGGCAACTCTAGAGAAACCCAGTGCAGTATTGGGGCCTTGTGGGTCCAATGATGTTGGTTCGCTGGAGGGGAGAATCTTACAAGTGAAATCCTGTGCTGATCACAAATGTAATTTCTTATCAGCCATTCCCTAAGGACCAATGCTCCTCCTTTAAATTCAAGCCACTGTACCTCCTTGATACTCTCTCCTCAAGTAGTGTTAAGAAATATAGTGCTGACATTTTATTATACTCCAAAATAATGAAATGAAATTAGTGGTGTGCATGTCCTATGCCCTCTTGCTTCCGTTTGGAGCTGAAGTAACGACATCTTGAGGCTGAGTTAACCACAAATTACCAATACTGTGTGTTTGCTGGATTGCTTGTTTGTTTCTGATCAGTTGGCTGACAGTTGGTAAGGAATCTTGATGGAAAAACCCATCATGATATAAATGGTTTTTTTGTTTTTAAAAGTAGATATTTCCAAGGCTTCCTCATTATAAAACAAATTCTTTTTCTTTCTTTTGCTTAACTAATTTAATTTTTTGTACTTGAAATGTAAGCATTTGGATGAGTGAGCGAGTACAGCTGTCAAAAGCTTAACCAGCTGAAAACTATTGTCAGCATTAATTTTGTTCTAATAAATGACTCTCTGAAGCTATTTAGCAGTCTGTAATCTAGATACAAGGCTATTGACCTATGATGGATAGTGTTGGATTTTGTTTGTAAGCTTTGACTTAAATTGTCCACTTAATTTGCTGCAGGTCAGATCACAGGATTAGTAATAAAAGTCGTTACGTGGTTTGCATAAAAATAGCTAGAGGAACAGGATGAAAATCATTGCAAAGCATTTATTAATGTAGTGATCTTTGCAGACATGTTGCATGGTAAATTAGTAGCCAACAAGATGACAATCATCTATTCACTTAGGCCCCAAATCCAGGCTCCTGTCCCAAATTTCTGGGAGTAAGCATTGAGAGTTACATAAAGAAAGAAGGTGAGAGGAAATCCTCTATCCAGTGGCTGAGGAGTGGTGGCTGCAATGCTGAAACTTTGGAGTTTATAGTGTTGGGAAGATCTTTACAGTGGCGGATACTCTTGCAGGGCCACACTGTTAAAAAACCTATGATGCCCATCTTACCAGGGAGGTGGGCTGTACATACAAAGGCAGTCTAATCCCCTACTCCAATCCTGACCCTTTCACTGTGTAGCAGTATAGTACAGGTTCCATTGCCTTGGGGCCTTTTGCACCTGCTAAGGTAGGGGCATGACTTACTAGGAGAGTGGCTCAAGGTAATGCACTGCTACCGACCAATTCATCAAAAACCTCTGCATTGTAACTGGGTTTTCAGTTATTCTGATGGTTTTGCCATAGATTTCATTGAGATTGAGGTCCAATCATCCTCTTATAAAAGTCAAATGCTTCCGAGTAGTAGGAAAAACTAAATGGAGCAAGTGTCCCATTGAATGTCATTTTAAACGAAGGATTTTTGCTCTGATGGCTTTTTCAGGTTAGTTTTTAGGTAATGTTGATTTGCCTTAGGCTGTAAGCATTTTGGGATTGTATCTTCATATGTTACAACATCTAGCATAATGAAGCCCGAAGCCAATTAGACCTCTACTACTACTACTACTGCAATTCAAACATTTAATAATAGTTGTTGTTGTAACTAATTGGTTAAAAGCTGTATGGACCCTAACAGAAAGACAGTTTGATTTTTTGCAGAAACAAAATAGTTAAATGTGGAAGAAAAATGAATTCCCTCGTTTGGATTTTTTATTTGTAAAAACACTGGAACTGCTTGAATATATTAAATTCAGAAGTAGGCCATTACTTGCAGCAGTCTGTTCTAATAAGCCAAGGTTCGATGCATAGGGTAGACAATTTATGGTGTCTAGGTTCCTAGCTGTATTGCAAAATGAATTGTAAAGCTAAGTTGCTAATCACTTTTCCAAGTGGTCTCCTTGGGCCAAATTCACCTGGCAGTTACATCCGTTAAAATCCAGTTTTGGCTGGGAGAAGTGGTTGAAGAGGATGCAATTCACATCAGAATTGTTTATTTCCCCCTAGAACAAAAGATACTATAAGCTAAAAGTTGATGTATTGCCATTTTGAAAATCTGTAGCCAATGAATTATCGTCTTTGTTTGCTGACCCTTGATAAAGGTGGGACAGATTTATAGGAATGAAGTTGTAAATATTTTGTGTGTTTAATCATTTTTTCCCCTCTGCCTGTTTAAACTTTTTTACATTGCTATGCAATACATTTTCCCCTTATAAATTATATGTGGGAAATTGGTCTCAAGTTCCCTTAATTCAGAGAAATAGATCTTCTATTCTGATTAAAAGTATGCAAAATATTTGTAACGAAATGTTAATATACTAAAAAAAAATCAAATCTTGAGCCTTTTTTGTCTCTGTTTTTTGGATTTCATTATAAATTTGAAAATGGGCCAACTTTTCACAAAGTTTACTAAGTTATATAATAGTCTGATCAAAAATTATTTTGTTTTTGAGCAAAGATAGCTTCCCATCAATAACCTGGAGGATTGTGTTTTTGATTCCAAAATAGTCATTTCTTTAGAATATTAAAATAAAGTTAAATTCAGAGAGATACAGAATTGCACAAAATGGTGCCTATTTTTATGTGAAACTATACAAACTTAAATTTTGGAATTTCACGTAAGTTTGATACATGACTATACTTTACCTCTCAGCATTAATACATTGTTCAGAAAACAACAAACTCTCCAGTAATTTTAGATGAATGCTTTGCTGGGTTTTTATATATACCCTGATTATGTGTTTAAGAATCAAGGTCTTGATCCTGCAGAAACTTAAACCCAAACTTAACTTTGCACATGAATAGTACTATTGACTTCCATGGGATTATTCACAAGTACAAAGTTAAGCACATGAGTGTTCTATCCTTTAAAAGGTTGGTATTGAATTTAATGTTTTCCTCTCAATTCAGGTGTTGGAGCTGCTCGAGCTGGGAACCTTACGTTCATGGTTGGTGGAGTGGAACAAGAGTTTGATGCTGCCAAAGAACTGCTGACATGCATGGGTTCCAATGTGATCTACTGTGGAGAGGTTGGAACTGGACAGGTAATGCTTACTGAATGTTTGGTATTCAATCAGCCTGGCCTTTCCCTTTTTGTTACCATATTTGTCTTCCATTTTAACCCAATTCCCTTTAATCTACCCCAAGTAAATTATCTAGAACCAGAATCCACAATGAAATCCAGTATAAAATGGTGGTATCAGCAAAAAAGTGCAAATTCTTCTACAAAATATCTCATGGTACCATTACCCAACATCTTGGATTGGTAACCAATAATACACATCTGAACTAACATTTTCTCAGTTTGGCTTGTTAAGATTGTACTTTTCAGTGATCACAAATTTTTTTTTTAATTGTGCAATAGAAATAGATTTATGGTATAGTCTGAAAGAGTAGGTAGCCTACACACTCAAAGCAAAGCAAGTGGAGTTACTGTGCTAGCAAAACAAAAATATTTCACACTATCTGAAGTATCCATAGGTCAGCCTTCATTGACCTGATGCTATAGTACATTGGTACTTACAGGTGTTACATTTAGGGAAAGGTTGTTTAAACATATACAGTCAAAATCCCGTTGGAGCTGGCTGAAAAAAATCCGATGTGATATCTACATGGAAATGGAGAACCTTACTAGGTATTTAATTTATTTTCAGGCTGCAAAGATCTGCAACAACATGCTCTTAGCTATCAGTATGATTGGAACTGCTGAGGCTATGAATCTTGGAATCAGGTTTGTTGGTTTTTATGTGTTTTTATATTAGCAGTTTTTATGTGCAGTGCTGGTTGACTTTTTTGTGGCTAGAGAATGATGATCAGAAGAAATAGATGAGATTCTGCCAGAAAAAAGGTAGAAGTGTTTCATTATTAGAATGCAATAAGGCTTATTTATTTGACCAAGAGTAGGACTCTTGAGAACATGAATGTTCTTTGCCGTGGCCATAAAATATTACAAATATTTAAAGTTACATTATATTTTTTCTATGATGTCTCAGTTTCTTCTGTTGTGATGATACATGCACTATAAAATGTAAATGTACTTAGAAAACATGGAGATATATTTGTTTGAAGCATAGGCTAATGTACCGTGTATCACAAGTGTTATGCTCCCACATGGCTCCATTTGGCTTTATTTGCCCCAAAATGTGCTAAAAAGAAACCTCTAGCATTTTTTCATATCTCAAAAGAGACTAGGATGCAGTCATAAAATGTCAGTTTACCCTCCTGTCAAACTTAACTACTGTTGTTTCTCATGCTAATCACGGATGTTTCCTTGTGAAAAATCCAAAATATATTCCATTACTTAGCTTTAACTATTTCCTGTTTTAAGAACAACATTTTTCTGTAACAGGTGATGTATCTGACTTGTAGGTAGCAACATTTTGAGATTTTAATTTCTAAAACCAATTTTTCTGTATTTTAAAGTATTCATTTTGTTACAAATTTTTACGTTTCCAGTCCTGTGTGAGCCTCTACATATAACAAGCCATTTAATTAAACTTTGCAATATTTTACCTTTGATTCCCTTGCCCAAGCTTGCATCAAATAGAAATACAGTTTGTAGGTTTATAAATAGAAAAGTCTGTGCTTCTGAGAAGATTATCCTGTAAATGCATAGCTTCTTAGGGTTTTCATGAATTATTCATCTCTTTTTAGATACACCTTTACAACCGCCCACTAGAAACTACAGATACTGCAGATATTTGTCAGTTCTCTATTGCATGTCCTACTATGGTTTTTGATATAAACTACAAAAACAGTAAGAGGGCTTCAGAAATTTAAATAAATAAAAAAGTGCATATGCACACTCGTGCGTGCACACACTCACACAAAAGGCAGGGTAATGGATTCACATTTCCTCTTAATTACCATATCAAGATGCAGTTGTTTTATTGAATTGCCCTTGTCTCAGATGTTAGACTATCTTGACCTATTAAGTTGTCATGTTGTAATTGAGATAAAAGAGGAATTTGCTTTGCATCAGTGCTAATTGGTTTATCAATATCCTGTACCATTTACATTTTAAAATTGAGTGTCTGTACGATAGATAGTGAAGCATATCAGTACCAAGCCATAATAAAATTGGTAGGGTTGTATACAACTATTATAATTCAGGATGGTAAAGCTGTATCATGGTAGTTTTAAGTGTTGGTACACTTAATGAAATATCAATTCCATATGACTTTGTTATATATTTGTCCACATTTCTAGGGATTATTTTACTTGTTCGTTTGTTTTGTTTTATTTTAAGAGGCCTTGAACACAAATTCTTGGCATCAAATCCCATGTGAAACTAATAGGTGTTTGCAGCCGCTATAGCCTGCAAGTGTCTGGATTGTCTTATTACAGGTTAATTTTTTCTCTCAGGAGTGTTGAGTGAATTTGGGTTGTATGAAAGTAGCATTCTGATCGTGCATGCTAATGCCAGATTTTAGTGAAGGCAGGCATTGTGCAAGCTTCCTCACCTCACAGCAACGGTAATGCAGCTCAGCTTGAACTGCTATTCCTATACTGCGCATTGCTTGAGTACAGACTGTTCATCATACCAAATAACATGAGGGTTTGTTATATAGGCCCTAATGAAAGACCATGGAAATAAATGGTAGTCTTTCCATGGGCATTAATGGGCTTTGGATTAAGCTCATGGAGGGCACCTTTTCCACTTTTAACAAAAGTAGGATTTTTCCATAGGTGAAATTCTTGTGTGTATAAATCCATTGTGTGACCTAGTCTTGTATTCCAAGTTATGGAGGTAGTGTCCTTCTTCAAAACAACTTGCCTGACTCGGTTTAATCACAGTTAATTGGCATGATGCTGAGCACAATTTGTTGCAGTCAGTTTGTTATACTGGCCACTAGGTTGTGGTCCTCATCATGATGTCATCTAACTGGATTATTCCCCACAGTGTTCAAACAGGATGAAGTTGTTTGTTGTAGATAAGCCCAAAGGATGGTAGTGGCTGGGGGTTAGAGAAGTGGAAATCTGAGTGCAACTAATTAAGTTGATATGTGTCTGGCATTGAAAGTCCAACTTCTGACAATGGGGAAAGCTTATTGGTAGTTTTACTAACTTGAAACTGCTAGGGCTTTTTTGTGTGTGTTGGGCAGGGAAGGTTGGCTATTGAGCAGGGGTGCGAAGGAACAAGGAAATGTCCAGCAGAAAAAGAGAAATTGAATACGCACATGAAAACATCCTGCAACCAAACAAGGTAACTTCGCTGGGTTTCTCTTTCCTAGAAGAAAGATACTTCAGTAACACAAGCCCTCATATTTGGGCTTGTGTTAATGAACTTCTGCTCCACTACAGAATTTGCCAACAGTGCTGCATTGCTTTCATTTTCTTACAGGCAGAGGGTCTCTTTATATTAGTTTAGAATCACTAAAACAAGTACATCTCTTATTTTCTATGAGATTTACATATGTATTTTTGAAATGACAGATTTGTTCCATAATACAGAATACTGAGAGCTTCCCCAATTGGTCAGGGGTGCTGAGTCATTGAATCAAACTGTAAACCCTGTATATGATGGAATCCACTTCAAGCCAGCACCCCTAGTTCAAGCACCTATGAAATTGGTATCAGTGAGCATAAATTTCCCAGTAGAAAACTCCCACAAAAAGCAGTATCCCAATCACTAAAGGACTACTATATTTATATTCAATTTGCTCCTCTGGGTTTTCTTTTTTTTTTTTCTTTCTTTTAATTTAAAAAAAAACTGTGGGAACCATATTTCTTCTTGCATGATAACTTATTTACAAATGAAGATGGCTCGTTTTATTAGAAGCGTTTACTTATTAGTTAGTTTGAGATTTATAATTTGGATTTTTAAGTGGCTTTTATTTGTTTTGATCATTGAGTTCTGGCAATTCTTAAAATTGTTGAATTGCCTTTTTAATTTATTTTTTTCTATTCACTCCATGGCCCTTTATGAATGTTGATAATAAAAGGTAGTAGAAAGATGTATGGCAAAAATACTGGAAAGTAACATACATTTTGATTTAGAGCTTTTCTTTTCCCATTTTAGTGCTGCAGTCTGATAGTGAAAGTGTCTAGTATGAGAGGTTTAGCACGGGTGTGTGGATGTGCATGTGTGTTCGTACATATGAGTGTATATGTATATTGCTATAAGCTATAATATATTGCTGCCAAAGCAATAGACAGAATGCACCTAAATTTCATTAATGAGAAATTAGAATATATATTGATACTGTCAGCAACATCAGATTACTGTTTTTCTTCTTCTTTCTACTTGGGTTGCTGACCATCTCAGTTTGTAGTGGCCTCCTTTTATTGATCTTTGGGTTCTCAGGTAAAAAAAAAAAAGTAGTAGTATTAGCAAGATAAAGCTTGAAAATTTAAAGCAACTATTGTGGATATCTGACTTGCAACTAAGTCATGTGGAGATTGCTGCTGGGGCTGCCTGCGCAGTCTTAGGGTATGTCTGCACTGCAGTTAGGCACTCATGGCTGGCCTGTGCCAGCTGACTTCAGCTTGGGCTAAGGGGCTGTTTAATTACAGTATAGATGTATTGGTTCAGGCTCAAACTCTGTGACCCTCCCACCTCACAAGTCCTAGAGCCCAAACCTGAATGTCTACACTGCAGCTAACCAGCCCCTTAGTCCAAGCCCCACAAGCTCGAGTCAGCTGGCATGGGCCAGCTGTGGGTTTTTAATTGCAGCGTTGACATACCTTTAAGGAGAGACCATGTAGTGGTGACGATAGGTAGCACAGGATTTTATAATTAGTTTGGGAGCTAGAGAGCCACAAAAGAGCTACAAGGTTTGTCTATATCAGACGTCTTCATAAAGAATTCCCTTTATATTAATTACAACCAAGTCCATTCTCCTGTCTACCATGAGAGAGACTACAGTGGCCACCACAAGTGTAGCAAAAGATTATTTTTTCTCCTATAGAGTTTTATTATGGGCCAGGTTGTGCCTGGCTGCTTTGTGGGTGTACAGGTGGGTCTGAGGATACAAGAATTTCCTCTTCCTTTTATGCCATTGTTTAGCAGCCAAGCACAGTTGTTGTCCTTGCACTCCAGTCTCTGGATTGCTGTCTCTGTGTGCATCTGTGGGGCACAAGATACCACAAGGTGGAGCTGAGGGGGTGGGAAGGACAATCACAGAAGAGCTGGGCAGGCATGCAGGAAAGAAACATGCTATGTCCCCCTGTGGGGATGTAGCACTGGGTGAACACTGGGAAATTTTGGAAGGAATGGCTGGAGACACCTAGGTCGCACTCTGGGGCAGTGTGACTGTGCTGCCCTCGAAGTGGTTCTGTACCTAAATGGCATGATCGAGCCCTGTGTGAATATTAATATTCCATTCAGAGTACGTGGATGATAAAAACCACGCTGGTGTACACATTTCTACTAGTGATGGGTGAGTCTCAAAAGCTTCTGTCTGAATAATTTATCTGAAAGATCAGATGCTGCTTACCCAAAGCACCTCAGGCTGGAAATTTCTCAAGAGTTTTTAGCTACTTCCTAGTCTCATTCAGAAAATCCCAGAACTGCCTTTCTTGGGGGGTGGGGGTGGGGGTTGTCATGTCTGACTGCTGATTTGTTATTACTACAGACTGAAACAGGGAAGAAGTTTGTGAAATTTTTAAAATAAGTTGGTAAAGACTTTTTTCAAACTTCAGTGAATGTGGTTGGGTTTTTAACAGTGCTTAGAATTGTTCTTATTTTTATCCAGATCTGTGTGTCCATCTTTATTTTCTACCTCCCTGGTAGCTCATTAGTATTTCTGTTGAAGATGCATTGATTTGCCACAGCAATTGTTTTTGTGTTACATTATTAATAATGTTGGGATATTGGCTGCTTTCTCTGTGTCTGGAAGAACATTTTGGCAATTGTAAATGCACACGCGCGTGCATATACTCTTGCCACGTCCAGTGGCAAGTTATTATGGGGACTGACAGACTGTCATCATTTTGATAGTTTGAGCAGTATATCTCTGGAACAGCAATGGAGCTCTTATGCAGAAAGTATCATATGTTCCTAGCCAATTTACAGGGAAACAGCAATAACATTTTATCATGGTTGAGAGCCCAGTAGCTGCTTCCTATTAAACTTGCCCTTTCAGATACCTGTCTTGGATTAATTTGTTGATTTCAAATGGAAACTCAGTCTTCTCCACTGAAGCATGACTTTCTAGGATAGACTCTCACTGAATGACAATTACTGTATATTCTAGCTGGTTTCAGACCATTACAAGCTTTGAGCGCAGTGGAAGACAGAGGATTTCTTCAGTAACTGATTTTAATACATGTCTAATTTTAACTGTCAGTTATATATGCACCAGTAGATGAATTCTCAGAAAGATGAAATGCAAAACACTTCTAACTTGCTCTTTTTAATGATACACTTGCTGCCAAAAAAAAAAAAAAGTATTGCAGGTCTTCTGAAGTGAATCTGCATGGTGCATAAGAGCATCAAAGTTTAGAAAATAGAGATTCAAACTGACACACACATCTTTTCCCCCACCACAAGCAAAAATCTTTTTACATTGCCTTTCCACATCTGAAAATTCATTCAGTGTATATTTACAGTGTCTGTATTTTTTAAATATATTTTGTTCAAGGAACTGACTGGAATGCTAGCAGGACAATACTCATTTTGTGAGGAGGGATTATATGCATTTTAAGATTTCGCCTCTTCCTCTCCACCCCAGTCTTGCAGTGTAAACTCCATTGAAAGCTGTAGCTAAGGTCCAGTGGAGGTGCTGGGCTGCTGAAGGGACTTACCCTGGAGACAGAACAAACAAACCAGTGTGCTGTGTGGCTCAGGGATCAGGAGTCCTATATGTTCTTAATATTCTTTTTAGTCAATGTTCCAATGTACAACTTATTTGAATGAGAACACTTTTAATAATATTTTTATTCATAAAGTGCTCCTTGCTGAGGCCTTTGATGCACTATAAAAGATAAAACATGATTTAAAATGCAATCAAAACATAATGGTGGGGGGGAAACACTTTCAATTTAAAAATCAAATCAAATGAAATAAAAATTGAAAGCTCAATTCAAAAAGGAGGGAGAGGAGAGTATAATAAGGCCCTGATGCAAATGAAGTCAATAAGAAACTCTCCACTGACTTCCATGGGCTGTAGCATCAGGCTGTAAATATGGGACTAGCAGTGTTAATTCTAAAAAGCATCTTTGAAATATTGGGTATTTTTAAAAGGAGGGGGGAATATTTGAGACATATTTCCAAGGGAGCAGGATCCACACCTTAATACCCACCATATAAAGTGTCATTTTATATTTGCGAAGTTGTAACTTACAAATTTAAAATGTAACATTTATTTATTTTTGCAAATTCCACTAATAAATGACCCTTAATCTCTCATATATTAAATATTGCATGCTACAAACAAAGTTTCCTATGATTAGTTTGGATACATTGTTGATCTGTTGTTGCTACAATTAAAGAATTGGTGCAAAGAGGAGGAACCTTCTCTTTGTGAGAAGGTAAAACCAGTACAGGATTAAGGCATAAACTAAGTTACAGCTTAGGTCCTCGAAAATGAGGAGACTCTAAATTTAAAAAAAAGAGAGAAAAAAAGAAAAAAACTGACTCCATTTCAAATTTATTTATCAACCAATTTTGATAAAAGGAGGTATGGGAAAAAGAAGATTCTCTCTAAATATAGACATTTTCGTTCAAATATGACAAAAATATACACATCTGGCTACACAAATACCCTTACCCTACCCTTATCCTTCAATGATTGTTCATTATTGACAGGCGGGAGGCCAGGGCTGAGAAAAAAACGATAATTGCACTTGTAAAATTAGTATTTCTACAAGTAAGACTGCTATCAGTCTCCTAAGGCAGCGTTTTGTTGGCCAGCTGCTACTGGTAAAATTCTGATCTGCCTCCATAATTTATTTAAATAAATAATCTCACTGCTGATAAAATTGGGAAAAATGTGAGGTTGGAGACAGCAGTGTCGTGAAGCAATCCTGCCAAGCTCATACTCTGATGGGACTCGTCCTAGGAGAGACGTTATGTATAGCGTCCCCCTTGGCTGGTAATAGCTGGAAGGCTGCCATCTTTAGTTCACGGTCCAGCACACTCAGACATATAGTGCCTTCGGTCCTGTTTTTCTTCATTTTCTTAAGTGTTGGTGTGTTCTTTCTTCTTTTGATCTGTACATACATACAGTTGTGTATTTTAGTGTGCACGACACTTTCTGCTTCATGCACTATCCATTCTTCACATGATTGAGTTTGCAGGTGATCATCTTGTGGATCTTGAGGAGGATACATTTTTGTTGGCTTCCCTCCGTCCGTTTCGGGAACCTTCACTGCATTTTTATAGCATGGCAAAAGAAAAATCCCAACAATTCATTTTTTTTTGTAGCGAAAATTAAATTGGAATAAACATTTGTAAATATATTTTATATATAGTCTGGATAAACTTTGTATTTCCCTATCAAAATAAATCATATGTTTTTTTCATTTATTCATATAAAAAGGAGGATACTTTTCCTTATTTATGGCTTTAAAAAATTATATATCCTCTCTTGTTTTCTTGTGAGAACTTTTGTGTCTATATGTTGTGTCCTTTTTATGAAAAAAAAATGAATTTATTATTTATGTTCTGGAGCTGCTTATACTTGACATAGCTTAGGGCCTCAGAATGTCATAATCCGGCCCTAGGTAAAACTGACTTGGAATTATGGTATGAAACATATTTTATGTTCAGTCTTGTCAGTTTTCCTGCAGGAAGTATATGACTATAGTAGGTTGTGCAGTCTCTTTCAAAAATTCTTGTTCTGCTTTGCATTAGGAGATACAGGAGATAATTGTGTCTGAATTCTTTTTTCATGGAGAGTGCAGCTGAATATAAACAGAACCTTTAAAAATATCGTTACCAATTATTGATATAAATGCAATTGGTGTAAAATTACATTTGCAACTTGATATTCAGCAAAAACGCAAAATAATAACAGGTCTAACAACTCAGTGTGTTAAAGTAATATCTTGACTACATTTCTTTTAAAGTCCACAATGAACAGCAGTTTATGCCATCAGCTCAGTGATAGAACAAATGATGTTTCTGCTTGGACAAGCTTTGTTTTATCAGGATCAGTAACCTTATCAGCAGTTGACCCAGAACTATAATGCATGTCTATGAACAGATAGAGAGCATATGTCACAGTTTCATGCAGACTTGCTTCCTAAGCAAGAGTATATAATGAAGATTTAATAATAATAAAAACTAGTTTGCAAATGTGAACAATAGTAAATGTTTTTTAAAAGGGATAACATCTTTCAGTCTCCTTATTGTTAATATTACATTGCTTGCATTAACGAGTAAATATATACCCATAAATTCACCAAAACATATTTCCATAATGCACCTTTTATTTGCCAAGACTTAGTTTTGAAATAGTTCATCCAGTTTCAAAGATTATCATTTGGCTGCAAGGGTATGAAGCGCAGGTATACAGTAGCATGTGGAAGAACTGAAAACTTCTTCTGGTAATAGGCATACAAGAGAACTGCTATTCTCAGAGGGCCTTCATTTTGCTTGCATTTTCAGGTGAAAGGTCTTTTCATAGAGCAGAAGGCAGAAGCTTTGAAAACATATTGCTTAAACGATAGATTGATGCCCTTTAATTTAAGATGGGGATCCCCTCCCCCTATATCAATACTCTATCATTTTCCTTGACTTATAATAAAGAGAGAGAAATGATAGTGTGGTCCTAGCATATAAAACAAGTCACCCATATCTTGTGCATTTTGACATTAATACTTCTCTTCCTTGACCTTTGACAGGTTAGGGCTTGACCCCAAACTGCTGGCTAAAATCCTAAATATGAGTTCGGGCCGTTGTTGGTCAAGCGACACTTACAACCCTGTTCCAGGAGTAATGGAAGGAGTACCCTCTGCTAATAATTACCAAGGTGGCTTTGGAACAACGCTCATGGCTAAGGTATATAAATATAATCATAAGTATAGAAAGAACTGTTTTATTGTTCTTGAGTGTCAGAATACATGAGAAATCTGTCTATGTTGTGGGTGTGGTCTCCCTGAATATCACTGATCGCTTATACCACACTTCTAACGGTGTACCACACTTCCAGTGGACACTGGATGGAATGCAATGTTCTTCCCTCAGTTAAAATTGTTAATGGTGTTTGGAATTATGTGCACTCCTGGAGAGGACCACACATTACTGTAGCTCTGAATTATCAGCTGAATCCTTGATAGGTGTGGTTGTAGGGTTTCTCTTAGTGTAGGATCAGTGAAGATTAGTGTTATGACTCTATGTTCCAAAGACTGTCAACAAAGCCACATCCTCCCTCTTTGAAGTTGGACTTCTTCCAGCAGCACATGCTCCTGGTCAGCTAGTGGCTATATAGAACAATTCCTAGCAGTTGTGTAGGATTAGATCCTCAGATGATATAAATCGGTGTATTTCTATTGACTTCAGTGGAATTATCTGATTTACACTAGCCTAGGATTTGGCCCACAGTGTCTTCCAATTGGCAATCTCAAAGGGCTTCACAATCATTGATTGACTTAACCCTCCCAACACCCCTGTGGGGTAGGTGTAAGTATTATACCTATTGATGTGGACATGGAGACAATGAGATTTAAAATTGTGACCTCTGTATTTAATTAAGAACCCTTAACCAATGAGGAACCCTAACTACTTAGCTGGGCTGTTCCAGGGTGGATTTCAACCGTGTACTTGTATCCTACAGTCCTGAAGGGTGGGTATGAAGGAAGTACCCCTCTATGCTCTGAGGCCTGCCCAGGGATCCTGGCTGGAAGCCAGAGTCTCAACCCATTTCCCTCCTCCATGCAGGAAGTAGGAGAGATGATATGAGATGAGCCATATGCTGCATGAGACATGCAGTGTCATGCTCTGGGCCCATGACCAGGCAGCCCATTGTGTTATAGGGACCTTGCATCAGACCTTTTAAATCCAGCAACTGCACTAGACCCTGCCAAAGTTGTGACTGTAATTTAAACCCTTAACCGTGCCCCCCTGAAACCAGACCTCTGAGCTGCTGGGTGGCAGGTGAGAAAATCCACATGGCAGTTTGCCACATAGGAAAATTCTCATCCAATTGGCAACTGGCCTAGCCCCTGGCATCATAAAAGATCCAGCTCACTAGGTAAGGGTGAGCAAGATGGTGATGGAATGGAGCCCAGCTGGCTATTTGCCAGCTGCAAGAGCAAACAGGGCCCAAAATGGCCACCCACCAGCAGCAAGGGCAAACAGATGCTATCCCCTTCCCCTGGCAGGCAAGAGGGCCATCAGCTGGCCCCTTATGACAGGCTGTATTACCTGGATACCCCCTGTGCACTACCGCCCAAGGAAAGGGGAGGGAACAGCAGAGAAGCAGTACTCTCCCCCTCCCTCTCTCCCAGACATATATTCTACAGGGAGGGGGGATCTCAGGGAGCAAATGTAGCACTGCCCCAGCCAGATAGATAGATGACTAACAGGTCAAATACAGATACGAACAGGCCATATTTCCTTGCCTTCTCTCTATTGGAGATGCAAGAGTGATGCTTTCATGGTGCATAGAGAGACAGTAATCTTCTCTCTCCTGTAATATCTGATGAAAGAGGTGGAAGAATGAAACTTGCAGTATCTTCCTTATTATTGCAACTGCCTCCTCTCCTGTCTCTCTTGAGGTACCATATTGCTCCTTTCCAGTACATCCACAATGCAGTACTAAATAATTTCCTCACTTGATCGACATCCCATTGTGTCATTATCTTCTCACATCTATTATCCTTGCTCCTAAATTCTTTGCACAATGCTGCTCCCTTCTCCTCCTTTGCTCTTTTCTCTTATTTTCCAACTTTCTCTCTTCCATCCCCTCTTGTTCCCTTCTCCCTCCTTGCTGTTTGTGCCTACCCTTTATACCTGAAGCTACTTTCCCATCAGTGCTCCAGGCTCCATCCCTCTTTTCATTCTATCATCATCCAAAACCCCACATGCTCCTTGTGATCTTTATCTGTCTTTATAGAATAAACTCCCCAGGGCAGGAATTTACTGTGTGTGCTGTGCTGCACAGAACACTTTGGTTTGGAGCTTAATTTTCTTTTTTTAAAAATAAATATTTGGAGCTTGCATGCCACAGGCCTCTTTACAGCATCTTCACTTTCAAGCGGAATAAAAACAGAAAGGAAGTTGTATGTGGGTTCTTCCTAGTTTCCCAGCCTTTTCTTTATTGACTCTAATACTTCAGAGTTTAAACCAAAAGCTGCAAAAAAAAAAAAAAAAAAAAACCCCACCCAAAACCCTACCCTGGCCACATGTGCGTATGTGACATAGACACACGCATTCTTGCTCTTTCATACTTAAGCTGCAAACTGATTTGTGTGGGTCAACCCTGATGCCTGCATGAAACCTCTGTAGGGTGGGAAGCCTTCCAGATCAGCTTGCGGGATTGAGGCCTGTCTAGGATTATGTATGGGATTTGCAGTGTGCAGAAGGAAGTTGTATTTTTTGCTGATCTTTGTTTTTAACCACCTCAAAATATTTCATAGTATATTAGCCTGTTAGTATTTTTCACTTGTCTCCCCTATCACAAGATTGTTTTCGGTGGGGCTCTGGACAGATGCAGGAGTAGCTTGCAGGATCAGGGCAGTTGAGATGTTAAAATGAGCACCCACTTGTCCGAGAGCCTGAAAGTGAGCAGATACAGAGCAGTATAAAACAAAACTCCTGCCTCCCTCTTCTCGTCCTTTAGTTATGCCATGCCCAATATCCTACAAGGTCAGGTAAAAGAAGAGAGACTGGAGCAGAACTAGAAAGAGAAACTGATGGGGCTAGGGTTACTATCTTCCAGGTTCCCCAAAAGAGGATGGTGGGAGGAGCTGATGGGGGGTACAGTTGAGGGGTGCTGAATGTGTACTGGGAGGGGGGTATTTGGAGGCTGATAGAAGGATGTGTGTACTGGGAGGGGTCTGGTGCCCTGGTACGATGATAGGCATTTTTCTAATGTGAATAAAATAGAGCATATTGGTGGAGCAGTAGCAGACTGGGGAGGGATGTAAGGAAAGTTACTAGGGAACAGGAAGGAGGAGAAAGATAGAAAGGAGTCAATGGAAGAGGAAAAAATGGTAGAGAAAAAGGAGACACTAGTGCAAAGGCACCTAATGTACATGTGTGAACTGTCTTTAAAATTGATGTGAGCTAACTAATTTGGCACTTCATTCTTCAAAATCAAAATTTAATTTCTGTCACTGATATAGGCCAGAGGTTGGCAGCCTTCAAGTGTCAAGGATAGCTAAGGAAAGGTTTCCCAAAGCACAAGAGTGTTCATAATATAAATCATACAGTCAGATTGCTAGCTGCCCTCATCTGCGTTTCCTCCTCCTTTCCTCCAATGAGCAAAGCTGAAATTTCTGACTGTCGTCTTCTAATCTTGAATCTGCAACACAGGAGGGAGGGAGGGGCAGTAGATTTTTCTAGCACTTCTTCAACAATCCTCAGGGGACACATTCTTCGATGCAGAGGGAACAATTACTTGAGTAAGCATTTAGCTAAGGCACTAGAGCTATCCATTACTGATACTAGCAGGTACTAAACAGTCCATTCCCTAGTCCAGGGGTCGGCAACCTCTGGCACGCGGCTCGCCAGGGTAAGCACCCTGGTTGGCCGGGCCAGTTTGTTTACCTGCCGCATCAGCAGGTTTGGCCAATCGCGGCTCCCACTGGCCGCGGTTCGCTGTCCCAAGCCAATGGGGGTGGCGGAAAGCGGCGCGGGTGAGGGATGTGCTGGCCGCGGCTTCCCACCGCCCCCATTGGCCTGGGACGGCGAACTGCGGCCAGTGGAACCCGCGATCGGCCGAATCTGCCGACGCGGCAGGTAAACAAACTGTCCCAGCCCACCAGGGTGCTTACCCTGGCGAGCCGCGTGCCAGAGGTTGCCGACCCCTGCCCTAGTCTATGTAAAGAGATTTTTGAGATGAGAATTTATCCTTTTGTTTGTTCCACCCACTCATGCCATTACTCAAATTTAGATTGTAAATTCTTCGGGCCAGGGACCTACTCCTTTATTTTTCCTGTAAACTGCACAGCACACTTGCCATAAACAATAAGGAATAATAAGAGTTTGTAGAGGAAGGGAGGGAGAGAATCGCTTGAAGTAGAGAAGATGACTGTCTACATAGACAATTATTTAAAGAATTATTTAAATGACCACAAGATAGCTGTTGTCCTAAGATGGTCATAAAACTTCATCTTCTCAGATGTCAAACATGGTGATAGTTGAAAGATTTATTAAAGTACTCCACCACTGATGGATCCCACAGACAAAGTTGTAGGCTCCAAGTTTTTTTTGGCAGCAAACTTTCTACAAAACACCTCTCTGGAAATCACCTCTCTTCTGTCTTGAAGTCTGGGGTAACCTAGTGTCTAGACAAGCTCTCTAATATGAGCCCTGGTCTGGAGATTTCACTTCAAAGATCAGATTTATTGCTTTTCCCTTTTAAGGGTCAGAGGGTTATACAGAGAAGACATTACAGATCAGAAGTCCTCTCCTCCCATTAACATTAAAGGTGTTGATAACAGCCTTCCTTTTAGGATTCCTGGAAGAACTAGATTTAGATCATATTAATCTTGACCCTTGTCAGGGGTGATTTATCCAGACAGAGTAGGGGCAGAAGTAGGGCTTTCCATTTCTTTTTACTAAAGAGTTTCTGATGCTAGGTCAGGACAGTCTTTGGGTTTTCCTTTCAATGGCAGAATCTGATTCAGGTCAGACTAGAAAATAACTAAAAATAAGTGAAGTATTTCCTTAATAACAATAACAATTCTTTTAAAAATGTTAGCCACTGTTTCCCCATAAAAGACTGATATTTCTCCAAGTCCAGCAAAAATTGCTTTAGTTTCTGATAGTAAAACATCTGGAAGCCATTGTGTCAGTTCCCAAGAGGGGGAGAGGGGCAGGAAAGTATATTCTGATTCTGCCTTTCCCAAAAGGTCAAGAAGAGCCATATCCCAGTCAGAACAACTTTGTCATCTGATGAAATTCAGAATATAAATTCTGAAGACAAGCGACTGCGCCCAGAGATTACATGTTTTTGATAACGTTACAGGATGCCTATTGACACACGGTTTCCATGATTGGGTTGTTTTAAGTAAATATAGCTCATTTTCCTTAGGTCTTCATCCCCTTACAAAAGTGCTAGTGTTGCTAGCAGCTGCTTTAAGAGGATACAACGTATATCTTATTGAATGCTGATTAGTCAAAGTTGTCTTGTTCAAGGAGCTTCAAGCAGCTACAGAAAAGAGGCTGGAAACTTCACAATCTGAAGTTTATGATAATGCTTAGCAGTCTATTATTCTGTAACAGCATCTATGCTACTTCAGAGTTCAGCATGACACAGAAGGTGAGGGAATCGCATCCATCATGGGAGAGAAGAGCAAAATTGTTTCTCATTTCTCACACTAGAGTCAGAGAAGTCCTTCTCCATTTAGGTCAGGTACACCCCCAACAACTAGCAGCTCTGTGTTTCAACAGACTTGGAGCAGGGACTCATTGACCATGCTGAATGGTCATGCCAAGATCTATGGAAATTCTGTCTATGCTAGTGAATGGTCCCTCAGAATTTAGAGTGTACCATTGGAAAATTGTGATCCTAAACACATTCTCAAGAGTTGGGGAGCCCATTTATATTTCATGTCCATTCATAGAAAAAGGTATCTCTACAAGAAAGCAGCATACTGGTTTTCTGGGGTTAGGGCAGTCTTCTGTACACTACTAGCCAATGATGTCAACTGTGTGTTGACCTCAACAGACAGCATAGTAACAGCTTTTCTGGGGCCCTGTGAGGGTGGAGGGTTCCAGGGCTTGGGCTCCAGCCTGAGCCCATATATCTACACAGCAATTTTTAGCCCCGCAGCCCAAGCCCCATGAGCCCAAATCAACTCACCAGGGCAGCCATGGCTGTGCCACACAGGGCTTTTATCCCCAAGTAGACGTATCCTGTGGGTATGATCTACACTGAAGCTGAGAGTGAGACTACCAGCTTGGGTAGACAAACTCACGAGCTCCAACCTGAGCCACAACATCCAAACTGCTATTTTTAGTATGCTAGTATGAGCCCTGCCAGAGTGAGTCTGTCTGCTCACTCCCAGCTGCAGCATAGACATACCCTTAGGCTAATGTGCCCAGGAAAGTGGAGTGATACTAGCTGAGGAGTGGGAATGGCCAGGACAGCCCAGGAACCTGGTTTATCAGAACTCTACTACAGTCTCCGTGGACAGAGCTTTTGGTGGTATTTAAAGCTGTCCCAGCTGACACAAGGGAAGTCTTAACTGGTCCCCAGGGGAGAGTTATAATGGAAACAGAATGTGCTTTCTCCTGGTATAAACTCCTCATGCAGCTCAAGAGACCAGGTTAGTCTAGGAGGGTTTGAGGTAAGTAAATACTATTATGCCCACTTGAAGATGGTTAACCTGAGGCTCTGAGAAGCTGATTTTATGCAAGTATCACATGGTCAGTGGCAGTGCCAGTTATAGAGCTCAGGAATCCTGACATTGAGTCCTCTGCTCCTGCCAGTAGGCATGCTGCCTCTACTTCTAAAGCCACAGTGATTGAGAGAGAAAGCTGAGCTCCAAAGTGGTGCCAAAAACTGATGGGTCCATTTGGTTCTTCAGCATAAATTCACCGTAAAATGCACTTTCTGTGTTGCTCAAACTATTCACTGAATGTGTGTCAAATTTGGCCCAGAAAAATAATAGGAAAATATCAAAATGTTTTGACTTTTTTTCTAAATGGTATTTCATTTAGAAATTTAACTTTTTTTTAAGGTGAAAGAGACCCCAAAAATAAAGGAAAAAAGTTGTTGTGGGTTCTTCCCCACCCCCATTTCAGGTGTTTTTAAAAATCAAAATGGATTTTTTTTTCCTGTATTATTTCCTTTGAGAAAAACTGGAAAAAAAATCAGTTTTGGTTTGAAGTGAATCAAAAGCTGTTTTGGACTTTCTGGTTCAGCCCCTGTCGCAATACCAAAAAATGAAGGCAATACCTGCCTTCTTCCAGGGCTGGAATTTTAAGGCTACAGTATTTCATTTGTTGGCAGTGGCTTCTCTTTACAAGGAAGCCAAATAGCAGGCAATATTCATATGGCTACTTAATTCCTTGTTGTTTCTCCCTGTGTTTTTTCTGCTTTCAGGATCTTGGCTTGGCACAGATTACTGCTACCAACACTAAAACACCTGTTCCTTTGGGATCTCTAGCACATCAGATCTACAGGATGATGTGTGCAAAGGGCTATGCCTTGAAAGACTTCTCAGCTGTGTTCCAGTTTTTACGTGAGGAGGAGAACTTGTGAGCTGTTATTTTGGCAATGGACACTATTAGAAACCAAACACTTTTTTTGGAACCTCCGTGTAGCTCATTTGAGAAGTGACCTTTGAGTAAACCCATATACAAGTCATGAACCGACACCGACCTGTCTGCTTTTGGTTGTCTAGGTCTCCGCAAACTCCAGGATTTTTCATCAATTCTTTAAAAAGCAGGCTGGGAGAGGGGTTGTTTATTTGGTCAAATAAAAAATACACTGACTGTTTAAGAACCATAATAGCATATTCACAAAATCCAGTTGATAAGTACTTTTTTTTTTAACTAAGTACCCAATGATTTGCATACAAAACAACTGACATTATGGCTCTAAATTGTGCAAACTAAATTGAATCTTCAATAGTAATAACATAGGGTGACAAACCAGCTTTCATTAACTTTTACTAAAGATAAAGCCTTCATGGAAAAAGGGAAGGTCCTTATAATGAAGAAACAGAATGTGTTTTTTTTCTTTTTCTTTTCTTGCTATTTATTTTTAACTATTAGCTTGGGCCTGATAATCAGTGATGGATTTTTCCTGGGATTAGTATTACAGATTTATGTTTATGGGTGTGTGTAAGTTAGTGGAAAGCTGTTACAGCATGTTTAACTGGTAGACTTAGTTAAAATAACATAGTATATATGTCTCTCTTGTAAAGCTCCGGTACTATATTTGGCTAACCCAATTTTATATTTCCTTCTTGTACCCTGTCATATATTTTCAAAAGTCAAGAATGGCACCTACTAAAAATTCTGACAAATGTACATTTGCTTTAGATAATTACTGCATTATTATAAATATAAATAAAATGAATCCCATTATTTTGAAATCAAATAAAAATCCATGTTGGTAAATGCCTGCTATAAGGTTGGTTGTTTTTTTAAATGCAAGTTTGCAAACATACAAATAGCTGCAAATTTGTGCTAGGCCATTCGTTTTTTAGGCTTCTACAGTCCATTTTTCATAAGCACTGAGTAGTTTTTATTGTCAAATGTGTAGGGTGGCATATTTGCATATTAATTTCCCTAACCATTCACCTACCCCTGATCTAGCATTCTGAAGATGAGTATTCCTGTTGACTTCAGTGGGACGACTCACGTGTAAAGTTATTTGCAGGATTGGGGTCTTAATGGTCACTATGCAGCCTACATTTTCAGAATTTTGCATGTACAGTGGTGCATCTAATAGGCGCGTGCAGGTAACACAGTTATGTGCACAACGTAGGCACCAATTGTGCATGGAAAACTCAGAAAATTTGGGCATAGATTTTTATAGATTAGCATCAACATTATACAAAATTCATTAAATATTACTGGTTGTTCTGTTTATTACTTTCCAAGCTTGTTTTGATATCTAAATAAGTATTAGACTAACCTAGAGCTTTAATTACTACTAGGTTTGGGCATTATACTGTTAAACAAGCATATGTTTCCAAATTATCAATCTGTCTATAACTAATTAGATAAAAAGTAGTTCATCTGCTCAATTGCAATGGTTCTGAATCTACCTAATATTACACACAAAACAAACTTCATTAAAAGAACATTATTAAGGTTGCAAAGTCAATTACTCAAAAGTTAGGAAATGCCAGAATTAAGATTGTTTGTGCAACCTTAATTTTTTTCCTCCTGTGCATATGCACTGTCATACAGTCTTTAATTACATGATCACATAATATTTTTCCACAGCACTCCTGTCTCATTCAGTGAATAGGATGGACCTGCTCTGGAGATGAATCAGGATTGGGTAGTGAAGGGAGACTGTTGTCTTTAAGCAGGACCGGCCTTAGGGGTGGGCCATCTGGGCAACCATCCAGGGGTGCCATGGTCAAGGGGAGCACCGTGCAGCAGCACAGAGGTGTTTGCTGCCAATGTAGAGTCGGAAGCTGCTTCCAGCTGGCAGGGGAGTGCTGTGGGGGGGAGAGGGGGCGCCCATATTTCTCCTGGCTTTGTCCGGAGCAGGAACATGGAAGGAGGAGGCAAGCACTGACGCACAGATACTGCTCTCCCCAATGTTCCTCTGTGCCCCCTTAGGGGGCTGTGAGTGGGGGAGTGAGGAGCAATACCAAGCGCTCCATGCATCCAGGTCAATTTTCCTATGTGGGTGCAGGGGTTAGGGGTGATGGGGGCACAGTGCAGGGGTTAGGGTGTGGGGCCCACACGGCCAGGGGAAATGTAGGAGGCACGCACATGGGCAAGGGGCAATGGGGGGGCACCGCACCCATGGGGGCCAGAGGTGCCAAAATACAAGTTCACCCAGGGAGCCATTTTCCCTAAGGCTGGCCTTGTCTATAGAACCCCTCCCTCATCTGTTGCACAGTTGGAAGATGTGCAGTGAATGAGGCAGGGAACTGCAGGAAGAACCTGGGCCCTCTGCATTTGAATCATACGGCTTCCTCCTCCTCATTGCCTGCATACCAGCAGGGGTGTCACTGACAGATTCCTTGCTCTTCATTTCTAGTGCATGGCTGCACGCTGGCCTGGAGTAGCCATGACAGGGATAGCCAGGCATTGCCTCTGTAGCCCTGGGCTGGAGGGAGCATGCTCAGTTGCTCTGTGTGGCTGGCTAAATGGTAGTTTGGTCACAGTAGGAGATCTGAGGGGTTGGAGCATGTGTAGTCTGTTCAGCGGTAAGAGCTGAGAGGCTCAAGCATGCTCACTGAGGACGGACTCTTCAGAGATTTTAATCTCTGCAGTTTTTCAAAGGCTTATAACTTAGGCAAATGTGGGAAGATTTTCATGGCAACAGAGAGAGAGAGAGAGTGATTCCTGACACACTAGCCACCCACTTGTTAAATTTCAAGTCCCTGCTCCAAAGAATTGGGGTTAACAGAGAAAAGGTTGCCATAATTTAACAAGCACAAAACTGTATTTTCCCCTATCCTCGTATTTGTAAGCAGCTGAATTGTTTTGGATGGGGAAAAAAAATCAGCCTGAGGCTGACACCCAACCTGGAAAGTTTCAGCCCAGACAATTAAATCTGGCAAAGTTATAAGCAACTGGAAAGAGGGTCTTATAATGGGAAGTGTCTGGCAACCTTAATCAGCCCTGCCAATAATAAAATTTATATTAGAATTTATATTTTCCTATTTCTATAGAGGAAAATTAGATATACATCTCACATTGGTATTCATATTAGAACTGTATGTACAGTATATAAAATTGTAATTTCCCCTCTGCATGGGGTTTACTATTCTATGTAAGTTAGCGAAGTAGTAAGGCTGTTATCATTTTCAACATCTGTTGCTGGCAGTCACATCTTGTTGAGCAGAACAGAAAGCATGTAAAACTGTTGAATTTCTACACTAATGACCAAACCGTATATACACCCAAATTAGATGCAATAGATTAACTGCATACTATGTAAATGTTCCAAAGGGAAACTTTAGGTAACTTATTTTTAAATTACTTTGAATATTAAACTGGCCCTTCCATCATGCTTGATGAGAAACTGCCTATATCTAATGCATTGGGCCTAACATGAAACCACTAAAGTTGTAGGGGGGCGGTTAATAAAAGTATACCTAAGCAGTCTTATTCATACTCACTCTGCCTTTGTTTCCACCTCCCCTTCATTGGGCATCAGAGATCTAGCTCATTCTCCCCTCGTATCAGGGGCCCATGATTCGAATTAGTGCCTCTCCCCATACACAGCTTGCCCCAATCACTCCTCTTCCTGCCCATGACAGGCATTTATAGCCCCACTTTTAGCTCTGCCCCCATTAAGTGGCTCAGTTAGGCCCACTTGCTCTGACACAGGGAAGCAGCTGGGACCCAACTACCCTGTGATAGGCAGCAATCGTTGTTTGGGATACTCAGCAACTGTAGTTGATATTCCTGATATTTTGCCATCTTCAAAATATGGAGATATAAAAGATATGCAGTAGACCTGAATATTTTCTGATGGTTCCTAAAAAGGGGGTGGATTTATCTCTGTATGCAAGGTCTCTTCTTATCCCCCAAAAAACCACTGTTGGAAACTGGTTAAGGTTGCTTAAGGGTTTTTTTTTTTGTGACGGGGTGTTCCCTTTAAAAGTAAAGGAATGTCCTCTTAAGGTACCCTTCTTTAATGCTCATTATCCTCCACTCATCGCTTTCACTGACTGTTTGTCTCCATTTATAGGAAATTCCCATATACCTCCAACGTATACAGCAATTCAGTACACACATCACATTCCTCATGATCACACTGTAGCATAAGGCTGTAACTCTGACGGCGTACTTAACCACGAGAATACAACACATCATGCAATTCAACGTACGTGTTAGAACTCAACACGCTGAATATAACACATCTGTATGTGGTGTTTTCCTGTGGGGAAGAATGAGGTAAGAGTTAAGGTTTTCCACTATAGCATGGTTGTCAGGCATATATGTGTATTGTCACTGTATGTGCTGGAGGTGTATGGGGAATTGATTATAGAGGAGTGGAAACTTCATCCAAATTTCAATCTCCAAAATGGTACTAAGAAAATGAATTTACTGGTTTTTTTGATGTGATGAAACACAACTGTCGAGCTAGGTTCCTTTCCGTATTATGGATTTAGGCACTGATTATACACTATAACATTGATTATACAACCTTAAAGTCAATGGGAGTCTTTTCATTGACTTCAGTCACAGATGGATATTTTTGTTAGTGGAAACCATACAAAACTGAAAAGCTATTATACAATATTGGGATGAATTTAGTTCAGTGTCCACAAATTACCACAAATGCTCTCAATCTGACAGGCTCATACCTGCAACAGTTGAGACTTTCTCTTTTCTGTGGAATGCAACAGCCTTACAGATGTGTAACCGATCTTTTAAAATCTGGTATTTTCAGATTTGGAAAGACTTGTCACTTTCACCTGTTTTATTTGGCAGAGCCTGACAAGTTTGTAGTATGGCTAGTAAAAGTTGTATAAATAAGGAAACTCTGTAAATTGTACTGTTGTTGTTGTCAGGCTGATCAAGAGAATGAATTTAATTATTTCACATGGTAGAACTGGAGTAGATTCAATATATTAAAAAGTATTTTTAAACCTTGATCAAGGTGTACATATGTTAGTTATTCTTGTGCATTATTCATGCATTCAGTGAATATTTGCGGTGTATTGAAACCTATAAATTCTAAAAAATAATAGATTTGTAAATATAGTTTCTATGTAGTTAAAAGCAGTTTGAATATTCTGTCCCCTCCCCTTTCCCTACTGATCTTAACCCTGACGTGGAGTCTTCATTCTCATTAGGGGTCAGAGCTGTAATTTATTCTCTCTGCTAATTTAGTTTTGGGTTTTACTGAGTCCAGAAGGTAGGATGGCTGTTTGGTGGTGGTGGTAACAGTAGGCTGTTAATCACCAGGCATTCCCTTGATTTGGAAATAGCAATACACTGTCTTGCAGTTTATACATCAAAAGATTTCAAAAGATCCCAAAGCACTTCACAAGTGTAACTGGTACATGACTGATACCTGTATCACTTAATTGACAATTGGAATGCAACCACCCTGAGAAATTCAGAAACTGTTACAGTGCATAGCATCATTGCACAATAGTTTAGAGAAACAATTTAATCATATTATAGCCAACTGTAATTGCAGGGTGGAACCTGGGTGAGCAGAATATTACCAGAGTTGAAATTTAGCCAGGACAAACTTTTTTCTCAAAGGTGAACTTATGCTCACAGACACTTTGCATTGGTCTTACACATGGTATAATTTCTGAAAAAAAGTATTTATATATTAGATACCAGACAGTTGGTCAAGGTAGGCACAGACTACTCACATATGGCACCAATATTCAGAGGGAAAGACAAAAGACGGCAACTGAACTAAGAAGATAATCTGACCCAGGTAGTATTTTTTTAAATTCTCTTCAGGTTGGGTACCTAGTTAGTGCTTCCTCTTAAGTCTTTCTCTTTTGTTCCAAGAGACTTGCTTTCTCCATGACTGTCTAGTTTGCGAACACATTGTACAGTACAGCATGGTAGGCTGTCCTGTTGTCCTAGGTGTTTTACAAATACAGACTAAAAGACAAGTCCTTGCCCTGAAGAGCTTACAGTTTAATAGAAGACAGCTAAACTTGTGTACACACGCTTCTAAATTCCACGCCACCTTGCCCTCTTTAGCTGCTGTGCTCCAGATCTCCTATCTCCATGTCCTGCTGCTTTATTCCTATGACTCTCAGCACTGTTGCATAGTTGGCTTTTTTTTTTCCCCTTTTGTGTAGTAAATGTCATCTTGCTTGGAAGTGATATTTTTTTATTGTCTTGGGGGCATGTCCATGCATAACTAAATTTTGCAGATTTAGGGCAGTAGTACGTTACCTTAACTATAAATTTAAACTCTTATGCTGTCATTGTATGATGGTGGTTGGGAGGCCAGCTTAAAGGTCCATAACCAGTCAAAGCACCTGAACACCTACCACAGAATATAACCAAAGAATATGTCAATGTCAGCATAACTGACCGTACCTGAAGATTGACACAGTCGTCAGTATCATTCAAAAGGGTGCTCATCAGGACTGGCACTGACAATAGTATCAGCAAATGTCTAAGGGCTCTTGGGTGCCAAATAAGACCTTAGAGCCAAACTGTGCACTGACTACAACTGCCAGGTGTTATTCCTCCAGGAGACTCGCGGGGGAATTAACAACAACTGTCCCCGGATAGGATCATAAAAGCAATAGAGCAGCACCATTTTTTGTCAATCCTGATCTTATCAACACAGCATTTATGACTAATAATAATGGCATTGAAGTCCTGACTGGTGGCATTTCCATCACGTCTGACTACAAACCACCATGCAAACAATTCAAGTTCACTACCCCACATAGTGTTTTATCATGTTCCAGGTTAACAGTTACAGCATCAAATGGGGCTACGGTGTAACTGTTGAAAATGGTGAATTAGTTGACTCATGGGTAGATGCACACAGCTTGAGCTAATTCATGACCCCACATTCCCCAATTCCTTCTACAGCAGCTAGTGGAAACAGGACTAGAACCCTGATCTGGCATTTGTGAGTAACAACATAGCTGGTTTGTGTAACAAACTTAGTTTGGGTCTGATTCCATGTTTGCAGCACTCGCCCATCCAGATCTGTGAAGGTATATCACCGAATTCACTCCCATTCCAGCACCACTTTAATTTTAAGAAGGTGGAATGGAAGACTCCACCAACAACCTCAATGACATTGTAAGAAAGAGCGAACCAATACCAGAAAATTATGATCAGTTTGTCAGTGCAGTACACGCTGCCTCAAAGAAGCATATTCCACAAGGCTGCAGAACAAATTATGTACCAGGACTAACAGCCGAGTTACTAGATTGGTATGCAAAATACATTCAGAAGTTTGAAGCAGACCCATTTGTTGAGGATACTATTGCAGATGGTGAAGAATTGGTTTCTGCGCTAAAAGAGGAAAAACAGAAGTCCATGGTAGAATCTCACTGAGCGCATGGATGTGACCCACAGCACCAAGAAAACATGGATAACCATCTGGATGCTTAACAATGACCCAAGGAAGGCAGAGTAACACCACAATATTACTGCAGACCAGGGGGCACACCAACTCATAGAAAATGGCAGGGCACTGAACAAACAACCCTAGACATAGCTTAAGTGGCAAGAAGACTAGGAGACTTGTAATTTTACGGCAGAGTACATAATGACCGAATTAAACCTCTGGAATGAACACCCTCAAGAGTTGTAAAGCTGCCAGTCTAGATGACATTCATACTAACCAAATCAAACACTTCAGATCAGCCACAAAGAATTCTTAAGTTGTCTAACACATGCTCATCCACTTAAAAAGTAACCAAGATCTGGCAATGAGCATGTATTGCTGATTCCTGAAGCTGGGGAAGAAGGCAACAGAGCTGAAGATCTTCAGGCCTATAGCACTACAATGTCACCTCTGCAAACTGTATAAGTGTCTCATTTTAAACTACCTATTGGCACTTGTTGAAAAGCACCTAATCCCAGAGCAAGCTGGATTCTGCCCAGGCAAATCATGCACCAGTCTGTATGGTAACAGACTCAGTGTTTGTCAACCTATTAGCAGCATATGACACATTGAATCACTGAAGGCCCTTCACTAAAATACAACATGATGAAAGATAACCATCTCGTACAACTGATACAATCTCTACTAGAGAACTGACTTTTTTACGTCAAACTATGCAGGAAGCAGAGTCAGGAACAGAAAAACGGCCTACTACAAGGGAGTGTACTCTCACCAATACTCTTCGATGTGTACCCGAATGATCAACCAGTCCATCTCAGCACAAAAAGTTTTCTATAAGCCAATGACTTACATATTGCTGTCCAAGCCAAGGATCTCTCTCATATTGAAGCTATGTTAACATCAGCACTGTCTGTGCTCTATTACACCAAGAACCAACTGTACACCAACCCAGCCAAAATGCAAACGAGTATCTTCCATTTTCTGAATCATGAAGCTAGGAGACAACTCAACATCATCTGGAATGGGGTATCACTTGCCCATCGCTGGAATCTTGTCTACCTTGGAGTGACACTGGACAGCACTCTCTCCTTCAAAGTACACATGGAGAAGACAAATGGCAGTGTTAGCACCCAGAACAACATACTCAGGAAGCTTGCTAATTCAAAATGGGGAACCAACCCAGCAACCATAAGACCCATCACCATTCAACAGATGAATACACATGTCCAGTGTGGGAAAGATCAACTCATGCAAAGAAGCTGGACCCTGGACTGAATGACAGCTGCCGCTTCATCAGAGGATGTCTAAAGCCAACAAATGTGAACAGCCTTTATCTGCTTGCCAGAATCACTCCACTGGATATTAGGAGAGTGGTCACAAGCAAAATGGAACAATTATGACAGGTTGAAGACAGCAGACATCTGCTATATGGCCACACTGAAGCAGTTAGCCACCTGAAAATATGAAAAATCTTCTTAGCTGCAGCAGGGCCACTTAAAAAGTCACCAGTGGCTTCATGACTGGAAATGTGGTGCACACAGCTCAAAATATTTGAGACAGACATCAACATGCACATTGATGTTACTGAAGCCTTCACCCAAGGGTGGAGAAGGATTGGTTGTGCTGGAGATATTTAAATTGTCGCTGAAGGAGAATTGGCAGGTAAAAAGCCAATATGCAGAAGTAGGGTCAGGCACACGTGACTGTGGTAAAACACAACACAAACCATGGCACATCTATTGATCTGCCAACTGATGGAGAAACCGGGCATCATGGAAGCTCTCACCAGGGCTACAGACCAGGCTGCATCATGTTCCCAACACTGGAAAAACCTCTGATTGTGGTGGAAGGATATTTGAAGTCAAAACACCAAAAAGGGTAATTTTGCTTACCCAATTCTAGTCAAGAAATGTGTTCCAGACATGTAGACTTAAGACATTCCAGGATATCCGTGCAGTCCTGGCTCTTACACAATATCTGACTCAACTTTGGTTGAACCTATATTGCACAGAGCAGGGCTCTTTGAAAAAAAATTTTTTTTTAAACCTTTCGACAAAAACTGCATAGCTGTGAATTTCTGCTTCTAATGTACTATGTTTCTCAACTAGGTTATAACACCATATATTAAACATATATATGTAATTACATCATATAATGTTTGTACAGTGCTGCATGCTCTGTGGGTGCTCAATAACTATTTGCCCTGCCAGAATTAAAAACCTGTTAAAGGAAACTAGAGCAACAGCTCTTCAGCATCCCCAAGAGTTACTACACAACAAATGAGCCCTGCTGAAAAGCCATTCAGTTGTATTTCCCAACCTCGATTGTGGGACCCAGGTTCCTGCACTTACCCCCATCTTCTTATACCAGGCTAGTTCACATGAGGGGTGGGGAACGGTTCATTCCATCAAAAGTAGGCAGGGAAGAGTAGCAACTGTCTAGCACTGGTGTGTCTTATTTGTGGAGGGATATTGGGGAATAGTGGATGGGAGGTTTCCTCTTACAGGAGAATAGGGGAACCCACAATTTGCCCAGCCAGAACCCCTAATAAAGAGGGAGGTGTTCTGAGTCCACAGGGAGCTCTAGGTCTTGCTGGAGGGCTCTCAGGAAGCAAGAAGCAGCTCCTGCTATACCCCACCCAGCACTAAAATCTGAGCAATAAACATCACACCAGCATTTCCAACCTCTCCCTGGGGCCCTCTGCACAAGTTTCGCAGAACTGTCTGTCTTGGCCCTGGCTGCCTAGAGCCTACTTACGGACTTTCTCTGGAACAGGCAGCTTTTGTTTCTGTAACCTGGCTAGCCATTGATCTCCTGTTTGTGTGGAAGTAAGATGTTAGCTCTTCCTTGTTTTCCAGGTGCTCACAATAGTGCCGGCAAATGCACAAAGTGTCACTCAATCTGGAAGAAAGGAGGGATAGTAAGTAAATATGGTTACAATCTGTGAGCCAAAATGATGGGGATGTGGAAAATTCCTCATAAACTGGCTACATAAACAAAATTGTAACATATACTTTTGAAATGGGTTTTCTCATTGCAACTTTTACATTTACCGGGAAAATGAGAAACAGCCTTTTCCATATGTAGCTACGCCAAACTACATGCTATCTTTTAAAAATTCACAATAAACTCTTGAGATTATACTCCAAATTCCTTCTGTCCTTTATCCAGTTATATAGAAATATGTGTTTTGATTTCTTTATTAATGTAGGTATTGGTTATCCATCTATCTGATGGACTACATGTTATTGGCTACATTTTTTGTTTGTTTGTTTTGTAAAACATACGTAGGGATCTATTAAGGAATGGCTGCATTTTGATAAACGAGTAAGTCTCTAGGCAAACCTGTGATAGTGCTGTTAACACATTACAAACAAGAAAGTAGTAAGTGGAAATAATGCACTCATTTAGAAGTAATAAAGCTTTTGATCTTTCTTTGAAGAAAGAGTATATGCTTAAACTACCTATTCAGGGACAACCAGATGCCCATAAAGAAGGGTAGTTTGCTTTGATAGAAAATCACTGAGGCCTGCCAGCAGCTCTGGTTTGCAAACAGATTAGTTAAGTGCTCATCAGCACTGATTTGCATAGGACAAACTTTGAAATGGGGCTAGTGCACAAACATTAATGAGCTATGAAGCCTCCACTTTCAGGAAAGCTACCAGGTTCCTGTTAGCTAGAAATCTCAGTAGATAATTATTTTGTGGGGAGAGAACAGTCATTATTTAGAAGTGAGGGCCCTTGCACTGTTCAGTAGTTAATAGGGAATTGGTGAATGACAGCTTGTCTTGTTTGCCTGAAATCTTCAATATAAGATAAATGGGGGGTTGGGCAAAATGGGTCATAGATAGAAAATTTGGAAAGAAGGTGTATCCTTTTGCTCATTGTTGCATTGGTCATCAGTTTAACACAGAATTTGCAATGTTGCTCCCATGACTGATAAATGTTGAAGTATTGTGAAATGGACCTATGTTTGGACTGTGGGGTAAGATCCATGATCTAAAAAGTTCATGGCTGGGGTTGGTTAGGCAGTAAAATACCTGTCATTTTACAATAAGAATAAGTGAGATGTGTGTGCTTGGAGGTCTGTGTGTGGAAGTTGGTGCCTGCCTGAAAACTAGGCAGTTACTTTGTCTAGTTAAGCATCATTTGATACAAGCAATTACTTTTGTTTAATACGAAGACAGAGGCTCAGTCTTTCTTTGCAACAAATACAACAGATGGTGAGGTTCGCCATTTCATAGAAAGTATAAAAGAGCTACAGTACTTCAGTGCCTTCTGCATTGTTAAGGATACTCACTTCTCATTGGATTTCTGACTAGCCAGTGATTTGCTATTCCTCTCAATAACAAAGCTACTGAGCAGCAATCATTCCCAAAAGAGAGGCAGAGGAAATCTAGAGAAAACATGTCAAATGTCACTTGAACCATTCTGAAAATTTCAGAGTAAACTTCTTGTATCTAGAAACAATATTATAATGACTTTAAACACAGCTGGCTAAGTTCTTCCCTTAATATCCACTAACACAGTAGTTCTCAACCAGGGGTACGCAGAGCTCTTCCAGGGGGTATGTCAACTCATCTCGTTATTTGCCTAGTTTTACAACAGGCTACATAAAAATCACTAGTGAAGTCAGTACAAACTAAAATTTCATACAGACAGTGACTTGTTTATACTGATCTATATACTATACACTGAAATGTAAGTACAATATTTATATTCCAATTGATTTATTTTATAATTATATGGTAAAAGTGAGAAAGTAAGCAATTTTTCAGTAATGCTGTGCTGTGACACGTTTGTATTTTTATGTCTGATTTTGTAAGCAAGTAGTTTTTAAGTGAGGTGAAACTTGGGGTTACACAAGACCAATCAGATTCCTGCAAGGGGTACAGTAGTCTGGAAAGGTTGAGAGCCACTGCATTAGCATATTGACTTCAGAAGTGGTGTGAGAAAATGAGAATAGGGATTCAGAGTGTGTGTTAACAGAGAGTCTATATGTTGGACACAGTTGGGCTAATCGTACCACTTAAAATATACCCCCACTTCTGTTACTAACATAACCTATGACACAAAGTAAGGTAATGTCTACACTACCACAGTAAGTTGACCTATGCTATGCAACTCCAGCTACGTAAATAACATAGCTGGAGTCTACGTACCTTAGGTCGAGTTACCGCGGGGTCTACACCGCAAGGCGTCGACAGGAGAAAATCTGTCGACTTACCTTATTCTTCTCATCAGGGGTAGAGTACAGGGGTTGACTGGAGAGCGATCTGCAGTCGATTTGGCTGGTCTTTACTAGACCCACTAAATTGACTGCCAGTGGATCGATCTCAGAGCGTCGTTCCCTGCTGTAGTGTAGACCTGCTCTCAGGCTCACATCCTGTGTCTGACATCTGGCTACAACCAGACTCCCATGAAGCCCATGAAGCCTTCTCATTGCTCCATGTATAATACCAACAAAATCCATCATTTCCTTCTATTTCTGCGATTAAAAATCTTGTTCACACCTTGGTCATCTATAACTTCGTTGTCTCTAGCCTTTCTTATCCCTCTTCCCTGCACTTCAGTGCTATCCAGTTTTTTGCTGCTAAAGTTACCTTCCTCTCCCACAATCATGCCAACTACAGTACTTCAAATAATTTTGCTGGCTTTCTTTTATCACATCTGATTTAAACTCCTAATTTTCCCCTTCCAAGTCCCTATTTAACCTCACCTCAGTCTAGGTCTCTCTTCTCTTTTCTTCCTACTTCTATCTCACTACTTACTTCCCTATACTCTTCTGTCTCCTTACTGCTCCCTCTGAGCCCAATATTCTCTATTGCTGTGCACCTTATGTAGTCATTTACAACCATGTTAATGCTGCCAATGAGAATGGTCGCATTTTACTCTCACTTGGCACTCGGTTTATAACTATGCAAGACTCAAGGCAGTGGAGAATCAGGATCTTTGTCTTCAACACTCTTAATTTGAAGCTTGCATCATACCATCTGCTATTGAAAGAGTTTCCCCATTAACCATCCAATACATACCCTCTCCCTCTTTCATCAAGCCTATTTTCCCACATGAATCTTTCCTGTGTGGGCCACCTCAACAATAGTCTCTTTCTACACCCTTCCTTACTTGAGCTGTTTTATCTGACATGGGATTTTCTATAGTGCCTAATACCTAAGCACTGCCTGCATCTTGTCATGTTGATGTTATAGTGTAAGTTCTTCAGGACAGAGACCAGGGGCCTGATTCATTTCTCTTTTACATTTACACCCATGCAACTCTATTGACTTCCACAGGGGGTTCTCCTGATTCATACCAATGTAAGTAAGAGCAGAACTGAAACCCAAATTGGATCTTATTCTATATTTTGTAACATGCTATACATATTTAATTTACTGCCCTATGTAAATACTGATTAGTAATATTCCCCTCTGGAAAATATAGGAATATTGGATTAAGGATAAATTTTAGTCTTAACTTCTTGAATTTCCATCTTCATGTTGGATGTAAGCAAGAATTGTAACACTGATTTAGTTTTGTATTCTTTATGAAGATGATCAATTTTGTATTCTAGAAACCAGGTAAATAAACTTGAGGCAACGAGTTGAAATCTATTTTCTTTTTGATACTGCTTTTACAATCCTGGGTTTAAACAGATTTCAAAATTATTTACTTTTATTACTGGGAAATTAGATTTAACAATGTAATGACTGATGTTGCTGTATGGATGACCTAGCTAGTTACAAAGAATACCTTTGATGTTAGTTCTAAAAGGGCTCATTAGCAGATGTTTCAGGTATATAAGAAAAAAGCCTTACTTTACTTTATCTAAAAGCATCACCTCCAAAAACACTAGGGTGAAACAGAAACTGATAATCAATGTTGAGGTGATTCTTCTACTTCCTTCTCTCCCATGTAGCTGTTAACAGTAATTTACAGTTACTCAGTTACATTTAGAAAGCCGTGATCTTCCTACCTGAAGTAATAAATATCAGGATGGGTGCAAGTAGCCTTTATTGCATGCAGTAAATTAACAAACTGCTGTACTAAAAGACCATTGCCAAAGTGTTTACCAAAAAAAAAAAAACAATTGAAGAAAGATCCATTTTCATTGTACTTCCTCATGTATACAGAGAAAATTATGATAAAACTAAGCATATTTATTAGTTTAATAGTGCCGTTTTCTTTATAGATAGAACTTAAGTATTGTACTTTTATGGCTAGAAACATAATGAAATATCCTATTCGGATTGGTTTTTTACATAGATGCCTTCATTTCTTTTCTTTGGATCTTTACCTGGCTTGATCAATGTTACTTCTCACACTTATATCAGTGTAGCTCAAGAGTGACTGTGTTAAAGTCAGGTTTCAGAGTAGCAGCCGTGTTAGTCTGTATCCGTGTTAAAGTCAGTGAGTGAAATCCTGGCTCTGTTGGTTGATCTGGGAGGTTTGCCATTGACTTCTGTGGGGCCAGGATTTCACCCAATGTAATTAGTCCCCTGTAAACAAAACCAGAATCAGGCTCTTAGTGTTTTAATGAACAACAAGGGTTTATAAAGAGCCATTTTTTTCAGGAAACTAGATTGTTTGGGTACAATTACAAAATTAGTGGATGAAAAGAATGCAATAGATTTCTGGATTTTATTAAAGTGTGATGGTGTGTCTTAATAATCTTATGCTCAATATTAATTCAAATTAACTTACATAGGAGTCACATGCATTGATAATTGGCTAATGGACCACAAAAATGTAATGATAAATGGCAATGTACTGTGTGGTAGGAAGTTCTGTGGTGGAGTGTTGCGGTTAAATCTAGTCCTAATGTTTTCATTAATGATGTGAAAGGGGATTAACAACACATTATTGAAATTTGCAGATGACAACACATTGATGGCATCACCTCACGTATACAGAAGATATCTCTTTGACAATCCACAGGTGACCACCTTTGAGGAATTAAAACAGCAGCCTGTGTTATGTGAGTGGGTCAACAGCACCTTGGTCAGCTGTCTCAAAAGTTGCTGATAGGCTGAGTAGTCTGAATATTGAGTTGTGGCCAACATCCACTACCATTTTGAGGTCATCTGTTAGTACTACTCAGGTTGTTTCCATGTCATGCTCCCATCTGAACCTGATTGCAAAGCATCCAGAATGTTGGCATATGTCACACATTGTTATTTAAGCTAGGTTTCCACTACTTGCTTAAAGTTTTTGTCTAGAAATGAGAGGTTGGAGATGGGGCGGTAGTTGGAAAGGTTTTCTGAACCTAATGTTGTTTTTTAGACCTCAAAATATAAACAAGTTAACTTCTCTGAAGCAGATGTTCATGGTTTCTATAAAAGGTGTTCTTTGCTGATTTTCACCATTATAAATGGGAGAGAACTTTGGATTCCAAACAGAAAGTGGCTGGCAACCTACCACTCTAACAGCTATTCCATCCTGAATGAAGGCATATATCAAAATATCTCCTGAGGGTCAGGACTCTTACAGAGTATATCAAAACAAAGGAGAGCACTGGCTCTGTGTTTCTTGAAGACATCTGGCATGTCAGTGCTCAAGGTGCTAACAGAAGTAATGCATGTCCGCCTAACCACTGACAATGAAAAACACCAGTGTAATCAGACATGTGTCAAGCAGGCAGAGTTCTAGAAAATGTCTTTTATTAAGCATGCTGAATAGCCAATATTACATGCTGAAGTTCTCAAGTTTGAATGCAGCAGCCTGTGTCCCAGCTTGCATTCCTGCACCCTTGGTGCCACACCAAACTTTATTTCTCCTTAAGCCTGACCCTCTTTCTTCAGTTCCACTAATCATACCACATATTTACTAGTTTATAAACAAACAATTAAGTAACTTGTAATCCCACAGAACACCCATAGTTTACTATCGCGTAGCCTAGTCCGAGTTCTGCCTTTGCCATGAACTCAACTAGACACTTAATTCCTGATATAATATGGTTTCCTCAATGGGTGACTGTACTGTATTACTCCTGCCTTTATCACCCATTTTCAAATTTATTAGCCTGTCTCTCTCTAGAGTCTCTTCCAAGACTGCAAGGGCTAGCATCAGGATTATTCTCTGGCACACTTGGCATCTCAACAGACTCACAATGGATGGTTTCCCATTCTTCCCCACTGTGTCTGATGGCATATCTACAGCTTCATCATAGCCAGGTCCTACCAAATTCATGGTCCTTTTGGTCAATTTCACCGTCATAGGATTTTAAAAATTGTAAATTTCATGATTTCAGCTATTTAAATCTGAAATTTCATGGTGGTGTAATTATAGGGGTACTGACCCAAAAAGGAGTTGTGGGGGGGTCATAAAGTTATTGTAGGGGGAGTTGCGGTACTGCTACCCTTATTCTGTGCTGCTGCAGGCGGCGGTGCTGCCTTCAGAGCTGGGCAGCTGGAAAGCGGCGGCTGCTGGCCGGGATCCCAGCTCTGAAAGCAGAGCCGCCGCCAGCAGCAGTGCAGAGGTAAGGATGGCACAGTATGGTATTGCCACCCTTACTTCTGCACTGCTGCCTGCAGAGCTGGACTCTCAGTCAACAGCTGCCACTCTCTGGCCACCCAGCTCTGAAGGCAGCAATGCTGAAGTAAGGGTGGCATGGTATGGTATTGCTGGTCTTGCTTCTGTGCTCCTGCTGCTGGGGCACTGTCTTCAGAGCTGGGCGCCTGGCCAACAGCTGCTGCTCTCCGGCTGCCCAGTTCTGAAGGCAGCACAGAAGTAAAGGTGGCAATACCATGAACCCCCCCCTAAAAATAACTTTGTGACACCTACCCCCCACTTCCTTTTAGATCAGGACCCCCAGGATCTTGAGTCCTTGGTATCTGACCAAACTCAGTTCATTCAGAAACCAGCCTCTTGTTCTTCAGTTCCAATCATCATACTACAACCTAGAGCAGCAAAACCAGGCTCCAGGTGGAAGATCCATGCCAGCAGCCAAATAGGGCACTATAAAACCATTTGAAGAACAAAAAGTGGTTATGTCCTCAGAAACTATTGCAGTTCAGAGACAGTAACTGAGAGATGTTGAGTAAGAGGCAGAGAAATCCTCTTGTCTGTCAGGAGGTTCAGGTGGTCTAGCGAGGTCTTTATCATAGACCTCTTCATTTGTGTGTTTGCCTGTATTTATTTGTGGTGATTATTTGTATTTAGTAGTGTTTTATCTGCATTTCATTTTCAAACAATGATGAAGTTGTAAAAGCCTTTGGAGTCAGTAGATGCTGACCCTTGTCATGTGATGGGGTGTATACTTTGATAACCCTGATCTGTGTCAAGTGAGTAGGACTGGAAAATAAAGTCCATCCTCATACCAGCATGCCCGTGTGTTGCACATTTATTACAGTTAAAGTGAGGTTTAGTTTTCTTCCTCAGCAAATTCCTCGTGCATGCATTTGATCTTTTCTGTGAAATAGGATGAGACCTCTTTGCACTGGTGCGTGCTTATGTCTGATGCTTGTATTGTACAGTGTGGATAAGACTGTTCACTCTGGGGTAGCTCTGTTGGATGTGATTTTTCTGGCTGTCAAGGTAAAGGAGGGACAAGCTTTGCCTTACCTCCTTAACTGTAGTATGATAGTCCTTCATAAAATCTTTGTGCTGTTGGCAGTTGAATTCAGAATACATTTTTACACTAGTGGACTTCTATTCTTCTGCCAATTAATTTCCTCTGATGTAATTCATCCATTAACCTGGGTGGTTTTGTGGGCAGTAGCCAAAAACCTTCCATTGATATGGGATAGCCTACATGATTTAATAGTTCTTTACCATTTTTAACGCAAGCCTCTGTTCCGAGTAGCTGTCACAATGCCGAATTTGGCTTAGTTCAGTCTTCAAAGTGGGACTGCGGGGCAGCAACGCAGCTGCTCAAACATGTGGTGGAGCAGGAGTTCATAATTAGAAGATTACAGTGTGGACTGCAACACCTTGCTACCCTCAGTGATGCAGCAGTTAGGTCGCTGAACAATATAGACCAGGAGTCGGCAACCTTTCAGAAGTGGTGTGCCAAGTCTTCATTTATTCACTCTAATTTAAGGTTTCGTGTGCCAGTAATACATGTTAACGTTTTTAGAAGGTCTCTCTCTATAAGTCTATAATATATAACTAAACTATTGTTGTATGTAAAGTAAATAAGGTTTTTAAAATGTTTAAGAAACTTCATTTAAAATTAAATTAAAATGCAGAACCCCCTGGACTGGTGGCCAGGACCCGGGCAGTGTGAGTGCCACTGAAAATCAGCTTGCGTGCCGCCTTCGGCACCCGTGCCATAGGTTGCCTACCCCTGATCTAGATAGACTTACTTTAATTTCAAATTTGAGAAAATAAACAAATAGTAAACGGTAAAAATTCACTTTGTGTTTTGCAACCTTTAGTGGTCTCTTTAATTCTTTCAATTCTATGAACAACATTTGGATTCAATTAAACTATTCAGATAAGGAACAATCCTCCTAAATTATTTGCTTCACCAAATAAGTAAATAAATAAGTAAAATAGAATAACGACAAAACCCTAACGCACTGACTCAAATGAGAAACTGAAAATGGTGATAGATGTGACCTTTGGAGAAACAGTCTATTTTGTTTGTCATTGTTTGAAAATAATACAATGTACCTAACAGTTGGTGAGACACACACAGCAGGAATGTCAACGTTTTCTGCCAATAGTCTATGTGCTGCACTAAAGCAATTTAAAAGGACCAATACAATTTAACAAATTCCCTGTTTTCCTTATGCATTCATAGAGGTCTAGTATGTGGACTCATGAAGGGTTTCTTTGTCATTTTTTTTTAATTGTTAGGTAGCGTTATGCCAGACTTTGATATTGCTCTAATGTGTGTTTCATTGTTGTGAGTTTATCCCTGTTGCCAGCCGTAGGCAACTTTTCAACAGCTTGTTTTCTGAATGACTTTACACTTCACTCTAGTCAAATCTGCCTCACAATAATTTCCACAGTTAGGTGTTCTTCTGTAGTGCTGTGAATTTATACCATAAGCTTTAAAGTGGAATACTTTAGCCTTTAATGTGTTGATTAGCTGGCCTTTCACCTTGTTATGTCTGATCTAGATCAAATGGGTAACTGCACCTCGGCATACCCCATTTAAAATACACTCATAAAATCATAAAAGGTGCCATGCAAATTAATTTGATATTATTTGGATAAAGGTGTGAAGGTTAAAAGTGGGGGAAACTTTCTACAATCTTTGCTCACAAATTGCATAGGAAAAAAACTCACATCACACTAAAACATACAAAAATCCTATCCTTTTTGAGATATCAGCATTGCTGCAACCTCACTGTAAGCTGGGACAGCATGCTGTGTATTGACATGCAAAAGCAAGCCAATAAATGTCCTACTGTGCTTCAGAAGTCCTATATCCAGTATCTTTTCAACTAGTGTAAGGTTTAACCAAGATTTGGGTATGCCTGATTATTTGCATGTCAATACCCAGAACAGTCTTCCAGCTCTTTCATATCAGTGCCAGTGTCTGAATTTTGCTAGTAGACTCTGTCTCGTTTTAGTGTTCACACTTTAAAAAAAAAAAGTCAGAAAACTGGAAACAGTTCAAAAAAGAGCTACAAAAATATTATGTCTGGAAAATATACCTTGCAGTGAGAGTCTTAGGGAGCTCAATCTATTTAATTTATCAAAAAGAAGGTCCAGAGGTGGCTGCATTATTGTCTAGGAGACCTACACAAAGAGACTATGTCTACTATATTAAAGGGACCGCTGTCAGATAAAGGCATAATAAGAGCTAATGGCTGGAAACTGATGTTTGAAAAATTTAAATTGAATGTAAAATGCAAATTCTGAACAGTGAAGGTAACTAATCATTGAAACAATCTATCAAGAGAAGTGGTAAATTCGTCTACCTTGTAAGTCTTTAAATCTAGATTGGATAGCTTTCCAAGAAAAATGCTATAGTTCAACCCCATGTTATTGGGCTTGACAGTAGAGAGCTCTAAAAGAATTACTCTGGCCTGTGTTATGCAGGATGTCAAATGATCATAGTTCCCTTTTGGTCTTGAAATCTATGAAAAACTGAAAGGTTTGGGCGTGTCCGTGATTCAGTTCTTTTCTATATAGTTCTTCGATTGTAACTTTAACTGAAATCCTGCCCTAATAAAAGTTAAAGACCTTGTGATTCCAGTGGCAAATATATTTTTCAGATCCTTATTGTGGCACTGCTTTAGCTGATGCTGAGGCCAAAGGATACGTGTATTTGAGATAACCGTGCCTTCCTTTGTAGAGTTTTTTGGCATCAGATGTGAAGGACTATAACACAGAAGTGAATCAGAGCTTGATTTTTCATGCCAAGAGAGTCCAAAACCCAAATGACTTCCATTGTATCTGTGGGTGCTCAGTCTTCTTCAAAATCCAGCTTTTGATTGTTTTACTGTAAATTATAAAAATGGGGGAAAACCCCCACCCCAGAATGATGTAGTGTTATTTTTATTATTTATTAATATTTGTGCTCCTGTAATTTAAAATAGCTTTCTTTTCAAATTAATTGATAGTTGTGTAGCAGGCACTTCTTGTTTGAAGATGAAATGCAAAACTATCAAGTTCCATATAAATAAACGCTGTAATTTATTTCATAGCAGAGTGATCATGCCTGTAGTAACGTTGCAAGAGTTGACATGTACTCATGTACCATAGTAATCTTTTAAGGAAGCATGGTCACCTATAGTAATAAATATGTGTGACCTGAAGGAAGTCAAGTTAACTTCCTGGTGTCCCAGTCATTGGAGCTGAAAATTGGATAAAATGCTGGCCCTTACTAGCAACCATATGTTGTAACTCAGATGAGCTTGCCTGCGAAATAAATTGCAAAAGAAGTCAGCCCATAACCACTATTTTAATGTAGGTTTTGGTGATTTAACGTGAGTGGTGTTATTGTTTCAGTTGTTACTAGGCAAGTATGCTATCCTTAATCCCAGTTGTGTTTTATGAAGAACAATGATCTTTTCAGATTTCTGGAAACTTTACATGTCCTTTTTAAAAAAAAAAAGGGGAGGGGAGAGGGGGGGAAACCAGCCATATAGTCAATGCTCAAGCTGCATTATCTCCAATTTCCAAACCATTTTTTTAAAGCTTTCAAACGGTTTAGAAAGACTTTATACTTCTTCCTTTTTTCCACACCTGCAGTGGGTGACATAACTGGAGTGGAGGAGAAGTTCATGAACTCCAGTTCATGAATTCCACTGATGATCCTCTTTCTTGTCAATTCCAGGAATCTTGATTGCTGGATTAAATTAGAGGAAACTAGTCTTGTTTGGAAAACAGAAGTGGAGATCTTAGTATTGGAAATTCTAATAATATCGCAGCAAAATGGAGTGTTGTGGGCTGTTTTACTGCAAATAAAATGCTCCCAACCCCAACCAAGAAAGCATTAAGCTTCCAACTGGGCTTATTTCACACAAGCACCCTTCAAATTTGAAAATACATATAACAAGTAGTTTATTTTTGCTTCTCAGTGTTTGGTTGCTTTTACTGTATCTATAAAGGGGGAGGATAGCAAATAGCGCTATTCAAGACGAGGAGAAAAGGTCAATAGTGGGGTGAGGAGGGAGCTTCCTTCTTCCTCTCAAAAGACTTCAAAAAGCAAAGATTTGTAAGGATTTCAAGATGACTAGGGACAGCATTGACTTCTTGTTAAATCAGATAGGGATCTAATTAGAGATTTATGAAAGCAACAAAGTGCCCTGCAGCAGGCAGTTTCCCTGCTGGGAGAAAACTCACTGAAACATGAGGCTAAGGCTAAAAATAACAGAATGGAAAACACTCAGACAAAAGAAAAAAGCATGTCCCTTTTAATCACTTCAAGCCCTCCAGCAATCAGATACTACTGATCAGACGTTAGAGGGGACGGCCTCACTTGCTTGATGTGTAGGCAGGGCTTCATGAAGATCTGTTGCCAAAGGCCATTGAGAAGGTCTGCAAAAGGCTACGGCAATCAGCAGATGAACAGACATCACACCTACAAGTAGAGGGATAATTAGCCTTCTAGTTACTAAAACACACAGCAACAAATCTGCCTAAAGACTTGCTTCCTCATTTGGGAAAATCACCTTTGAATGGATCCCCAGAGCAAGAGAAAGAGATCAAGGAAAATGTGTCAATTTGGGATAATAAAGGAAACAGAAGGGTCATAAATTAGAAGGCAGATATGCATTCTTGGGCAGCAGCCACCTTTTTATGTAATTGGCAGGGGCCCTCAAGATGCTGTAATATGTGATCTATTCAACAATTTGTTACAACAGAGCTCTTTTCAGAGACTGGCTACTGCATTTTCACTCATTTTCACTTACATAGTATAACTCATGTTCAAAGTCTGGAGAATGTTGTGATGGAAAAGTTATATGCATGGAGACAAATCATCCGTGCTCTTCAAGCAAGAGAGATCCTCTGATTGGGTGCATTTAGACTCAGATTGTTTTTTATGTACTAATTTCTATCACACCTATAAGTGTGGCAGTGAGGTGCTGCAATTACAAAAACTAAATCACAAATTAAATATGCCATTCCTCTCCACTGAAAGCAAAACAAAACCCAAACGGACTAACAAAAAGTGTTTTGCATTATGCATGGCAAGCTGCTAGCACTGTGCTCTGGTGGATTGCCAAGGAGAGCAAATTCCAAAGGCGGGGTCTTGAAACTGAGATCGCTTGAGGGCTGGCATTGGAAGAGCCAGTCAGAGATGTTCTCCAATAGAAATAGGTCTTAAACCATCCAGAGCTTCCAAGACCATAAACAACCCCTCGAATTTTATCTAGAGGCAAATAAGAGGCTGGTGCAGAGACTGGAGTCAAGATATAATGTGCTCATGGCAGCCTGCAGCACTCAGAAGTCAGGTTTCTGTGTTCACCATCAGTCATAGCTTCTAGTGTGATAGACCACGTGAGGTTTACACTATTGCCAACCACAAATGTTCACAAATCATGAGTCAGGCTCACCAAAAATCATGAGATTGGCTTTAAAATCATGAGATTATGTAAATATAATAGATTTGGTGTTTTTTATGTGCTTTGTGCTTTTTGAGCCTTTAGGTGCACTGGGGTCTCATTTTGAAGCTTTCTCCACAGACACAAGGTCACTTACTTTTTCTTTAAGAATGAAGGCTGAAATCATCACATATCCACTTGACTCCAGAAGCTGGGGTTTTAAGGAAAACAATAATTATCATGAGACTCATGACAAAATCATGAGAGTTGGAGTCCAAGAGCAGTGATGAAACCAATGGAATCCTGAGGCTGGGAACTATTTTGCTAACGGTAAGAATACACTCAGTAAATAATGCAGACACTGCTCCATCATTCCTTGGCATTTCTTGCCATCCAACTTTAGTCTTGCATGTATTTGGGTTGAATCATGGGCAGTTTTCATCCATATCTCTACCTCTGCCAGATACTGTTAGGTTAACAAGAGTTGTATCTGGGTTTGAGCAAAAGGAGGCAGAGCATCACAATTTTGATGACTTTGTAGTTTAATCCATATCACACTCTCCCCTTGTGGCTTAATATAAACATTGAACAAGAGGGTTGACTGGAGGCTGAAGACTTAGCCAATAATTCTGTGACCTTTTAAAGATAAAGGAGCAAATCCAACCCCTTGTGGATACTGCAAGGGAGTCAATAGCACCTCATGGTAATAGTGTACCTGGTTTGTGGGACAAAGTTAAACTGCCTACCCTTACTTGTGCTGCAGTTTATTGTGGGTGCAAAAATACTGGCACAGATATTTGCATGTGCAATATTGTGCCTACTGAAACAGAGACCAGTACTGAAAATCAGGTCCTGACAGTTTTTGTGATGAATAAGTAGTAAAGGTGAAGCAAGCCGGATGTGCAGCTCGATACATAGCTTACTTCAGTAGTGCTGAAGTGATAATGGAATTGATGCTTGTATGCATCATTTTAGACAAAAACAAGACTTGCATGTTTTGTCTCTAGTAAGTTTCGAATACTTTACTAATAGCTATATGCTTAAGTGATAGAAATGCATGCTCTGCTAGTTTAATTTTCATAAACTAGGTTGATTCAAATGTAGCCTTCATTACCATAGATTTTATATCCTCATCTAATAAGACTGCATGTTTATTTCAATTTTACATATTTTAGTAATTGGATTGCATACCTTAATAGTACAGTACATTATTGTATACTTTGCTGATCAAACTGCTGATGTAGCACAGTTTGTCTTACTTAATTTAGTGCTCTGGTCTCATTAAGTTTTTCTGGGCCAAGCTAAGCTATGCTGATGTTGGCTGGACAGAAGTACTTCTTATTCCATTCTTACTTAGAGCTTGTGAGAAGACTGGAAACGTGAACAAGATTAACTCTGTTCAACTGCCCTCTGTCCTATTTTTGGGAGGTACAGAATCTCATCTTCAACTTCCTTTGGTGTTGGCAAGGAATCTTTTGCTTTTGTCATATCAATCAAGCCTTCCAATTTTTTTCCCTCTGTTGACATTTAACTGCTATCTAAATATATTGGGTAACATCCTCTGACCGTGTAAGTGGCGTAGCTCCATTGACTCCAATAGTTATGTTCATGTGCACCAAATGAGGGTCTGGCCATTTTAGTTGCATTTACGTGACATAGTTGTTGTGGAGTATCAGAGGGGTAGCCATGTTAGTCTGGATCTGTAAAGTTGTTGTGGCTCACTTGTTAAACACTGGCATGAGAGTGGGCACAATCTTGACATCCTGCTCATGACCTACTACTTGGAAAGTGGAAGAGTGTTTGCAAAGCACAGGGTTGGAGTTGTAGCATGGCTGAACCCTGACAAGAGTACGGATTTGCCCTTTTTGGTTCAACTTTGGTAAGACATAGCCTAAAATTATGCACAAAGTGTTGTTATTTTAAAAATTGTGCTCAGACTTCTGGCTCAGACGTCTTCTGGAGGGAATACATCTGCAGACAGTTTCTGTGCTCATTCAGTGGCTGCTTGATGTTGGTTCAATCATAATGGTACATTCTGTCAATGTTGTTAACTCTGATAGGAGCCAGTTCTTCCCTTGAGCCATTGTCTTCAACCTTCCACTTTACTTACGCAAGCAGTTGATTCTAAATCCTATGTCTTTGTCCCTTCCCTATTCACCAGGCCCTTCCATTCTTTCTGTACTGGATTATAGTCCACAAGAATACTTTAATCTTTCTTACTCTTAAATTTTACTTTTCAACCAAGATTACTCAAAGTGATTAGTGATTTGAGGTGATTAACTTGAGATACCATAGTGAAAATCCAGAAGGCCCCTTTAATGTGTTTCAGGTTGGACATTCAAAAAATGGAGGCACCCAAAATCACTAGTCACTTTTGAAAATCTTGGCCTCAATCTTTACTAGTTAAGGTCTCTGCTCTTTGAATGTCCCTTATCTTTGTATGCCATTTTCTTTTCTGCCTGCATGACAGTTCTACCCATCTCTATAAATCAATTTTTTTCTACCTAAACCTTTTGTGATAGGAATGCTATACAAAAATAAATATCGTAGAGGTTTGGCTTTCATTTAGTAGCTACCTTTTTGAAGTCTCAATGAATATTAGTAAAAACACAGACGACTGAATTTCACCCCCATGCAGAAGATAGATTTTTTTTATAATTAGCAAAATATGCACATTGATACGGTAATTATACTATGATAATGCACTAATGATACAGTAATTGATACTGTGTAATTGATACTATGTGAAATGCATCTAATCTGAGAGAACTACCTTCTTTACTGAGTGAGTCATGCATGTCTGGATAGTACAGTAATTCAGTTATAATTTTAAATCTATACTTTCTTAGTTCATGTTTTATATCACTGAGCGAACTGCAATACTATAAAAAAGTAAGATCACGTGATCAATGGATTAATGTAATTTATTGATCAAACTTTCTGTGTTAATATTTTATAATATGTGTTTGGATTTTATGCTTCAATTATAGTTGTTTTTAGCAAATTTTGTATATATATTTTAAACAAAATGATGACTGAAAATAGATCTGATGGGTTAATTTATATTTTGACAAGAGTAATGAGTAGATTGGGTGGCAAATGTTTTACCAGTCATAATAGATGTTACTTTTGTCCTCCCCACAACCTTCTAATCAGTGGATTAATGTGCTCCAAAGGGGTGAGGAGGAGAAATTTATTTTTTTATGTGTGTATGAAAAGGATGAGGACTGGCTCCAATGGTGTCCATTTCTGCCAAGGACAGGCACTGACTCTGCTTCCTCTCTGCTCAAACATTTTTTAGTTTTATGGAGGGGAAAAATAGAAAATAATAAACATTCACTTCCTCAGATCAACGATAAAAATTCACCTCCCCAGATAAACAAGAAGAAACAGCAGCAAAGCAGCCACTTTGCATTGAATCAGGTGGAAGAAATCCCTCTACAGTGTGTTTCTCCAAAGCTGGAGTTGCAGCTGGGTTTGTGTGTGCTTGCCTTGTGTGGTGTTCACGTAATTGGAAAAACCTCTCAATCATTACCACTTTGTGGTGTATTCATATTAGATCTCACAAGCTAAGCAGGATTTGAGGTAAGTCTATACTTGGCTAGAAGGTCCCAATGAATGTGTGGTGCTGCCATAAGAGTTGGTAGTGATTTAGTACGTTGCAAGCTCCCTTTGCAATCAGAACTGAACTGCTGACCCAGTCTGCTCTTGGGGGACTAAGCTGATGGAGTCACCACATTTTGGATGAAACTTAAAACCAAGGATCTGTCCATTTGTGGTCATTAAAAATCTCCACATCCTCTCCTAAATTGCAGTGTAGTGTTGCTGTGAAACACAAGGAGATGCATTTTACTGGTCGATGAATGATCCCATTGTATAGTTTCTAAAACACGCTGGGATGTTTCAGGATGCTATAGAGAAAGATGCTATAGAAATGTAAGTTACTATAACATAAAAAAATTAAAAATATCTGCCTTCCTCTTTCCAGTGGGAGCATATCACCTTAAAAAGAACATAGCCAATCTGATATTCTTTTAGCATATGAGCTCAGATGGTGACCAGTTGTGGTTTGGGATCAGCTTTAAAATCAGGGATGGATTTCAAGTTCCAGGCTGAGTTTTGGCAGGTGTTCAGGTTCTGATTTAATGACAAAGAAATCTCATAAGGTGTTCCTGAGAGAACATGGTGAAAATATCAGAAGATCACCCATTCTCAGGAAGTTTGTCATAGTGGCCCTCATCTGCATGCAAACACCTTCTAGTTTTGAACCAGAATAGTAGGGGTGGATTTGGATTTAGCCCTTTCAATATGATTTAGCTCCAAAACACTTTTAAAATGCCACTTGGTAAGCAAAAACGTACAGGCACACTACTTTCATGGTACGTAGCTTTAGAACTGAACAATCCATGCATTATTTAAAAAATATTCACTGCTAACAGTCTGGGAACCCATTAAAAATGCATGTTTTGGACACATCACTTTCTAATACTGCAATAATCCATGTTGCTGAGTAGTTAACTTATCTTTGCACAACTCAGCATATTGCTGTCACACATGCCAGCTGTACTGAGTGGAGCAATGTAGTAGTGGGTTTGTGTTGTCTGGACCTGTGGCCTAAAACAGTGTGCGTTCTGTAATTCTGCATCTGCCCCATCCCTCCTGGGTCTGTTTTAGAACCTTTGGCATATGCAGTTGAAATACCACTGCGGTAGGTGAGTATTTACTATCTGTAAGTCATAATAAAGACTAACATTAATTCTAGGATGGTACGACTAAAAAAGTTTCTATCATGAGGTTAGAGAGCACATGATGGAGAACTTAATTTGGGGGTAATCCCAACAGCTGTAAAATAGTCTGTCTGTCTGATGTGCAAATGTTGGTAGAAATGCTCAGTTATTTGAAAACATATCTGAAGAGTTAATCAGGAACTACAGTAGGCAGATTGGTAAAAATGTGTTCAATAAAGCCAAACAGATGGCAGAATTTACCCCACATGAATCGTACCATCAGTTACGTACCCTCAACCTCATTGTAGTGAGTAGGGTTGAATGAGTGTAAATAGATGTCAGAATTTGGCCTGTAGAATGTAATTAATACAGTTTGGGTAATGGATTAAGAGTAAAAATAATTGGTAAAGTAGAAAAGAATTAGGTCCAAACTAGGTTATCCAAAGCCCACTGCAGTTGATAGGAGTCTTTCCATTCAGACCGCTCAGGCCCCCTATAAAGGTGTTGAGGGGCCTCAACTCCCATTGACGCCATTCAGAAACTTGCAGCGTTGCCCTGTATCCACTGTGTGTATAATTTGGGACCTAATCTTGCAATATGCTCATTTCCCTTACATCCCATTGGCGCCAGCAGGAATTGTGGAGGCTCAGCACATCACAGGACTCGGCCCCTCGGTGTCAATATATGCATGTAATTTAAGTTGTTCCAGCAAACTAAGGGAAGTTCTCAGAGAAGGACTGTATGTAACTTGATCTGAGTGAGTTTTCTGATGCAAGGACTTTATCACTTTCATCTTCATGACAAATGAATGCAAGTGCGTCAACAGATTTTTTGCTAGAAAAGTATGTCAACCTGATACTACACTTTGTTTAAAATGAATAATGAATGAATCTATATAAAGTTTTATAGCAAAAATAAAGTTGATGCAGTTCAGCCATGAAAGTCTATTGAAAAATGAATTGGTAAAACATGTTTTAACTCAACAGTCAGCAATGCAGTCAGCTTGTTTCTTTCTTTTTGATTAAATACAATAAAAATTGGCTGTTGAAATCCTCTAAAGAGAGTTGTTGTACTATATTGACTGGCCCTGTTATACTATACCACATACGTATGGTTGTAAAGCACCCGCTTTAATACAGCTAATGAAGGCATCAGGAGAAATTCTGAAGCAAAGAAACAGATGATTACTGTAGCAGCTCTTCCAGTTAACAGCTATTTCATAGCAGTGATAAAAGAGAAAGATGTGAGTGTGTGTTTTGTTGTTGCACAGAATTCTTTTCTACAGTGGTTTTGGCAATCACAATTTTCTTTTTTAAAATATTAGCAAATAAAGCACATACTGGGTCTTCTACATTTATATCTTCTGTGATTCTATGAAAGCAAACCCCTGGCAACTGCAGATGATGATTATAAAAGGCTGGCATAAAGGAATATGCTTAGCATATTTACGTGCTCATCACCTTATCCATGTTCTTTACAAAAATATCAAAATTAAGCTCCACCCTACCCAAAAGGGTAGCCTAAAAGCCACAAGCATGCTGCCACTAGGAAACATCTGCAGCCATATTCCTCTCTCATTGTCAGCTGATGTATTATCAATTAGCTAAAAGACTGGCCAAACACATGTGCCTTACAACCTGCCCTGAAGATTGCTGAATGGGAGCTTTACCAGACTGCCTGGGGCTTTGATACCACGGTGATGAATGTCATATAAATGCCAAAATAGACAGTGTTCTCTACTGAGAAAGCTCTGCCACCTGTTCTGGAAAGGAGCAGTGCCTAGCTAATCAGTACAATACTATACCCCAAACCTAAAAGTGTAGGAAGATTTCAAAGTATCTTTCCAGGCTGTGAACAAAGTAAAGGATAGTTCTCCAATGACACCGTTTCACGACTCTCAGTAGTTTCAGAATTCTCATTGCACTGGTGAGTCAAAGAAGCCTAATAAATAAAGTTTTATAAAATCAAATACTGAGGGATAAAAGTTTTCAGAATCACCTATATTAAAATAACCCAGCGCAATAGCTCACATTTAATAGAAGTAGGAGACTTAGGTGAGAAATTATCTCAAGGAAAATGTAAAATCTTTTAGGTGAAAAACACACATTTGCTTTGGCTTAGAGACAAAGATGAGAGACAAATGGACCTAACGTTTATTTTTAAGTGCACTCATCTTTGGCACTGCTGTATATTTGCCTCCGTACATATATATAATGATTCATACATTTCTATATGGAGAACTGCACCAGCATATCAAGAAAGATGAATTGACATTAAGTGCTGACTACAGAACAGGTTGGAAGTGATAATAATTATCGATGATCAACCTTAGCATCTATTGTAATGTTGGGAAGGAATAGAGTATTGGGAAAGTTCTTTACAGTTCAATTCTAAAAACGCTGATTAGTGGGTTTACTGTGGGCCCATTACATCTATTGGAACAGAACAGCCGTTGTAGATTTGTGTTTGGTGCAATATAGGCAGCTGGAGAACAGGAGAAGACAGTAAAAAGTGAGTATTTGCACTGTTTCCATCTTGGACATAAGGGGCCAGAACCTGCTGTTGTTGATACTGGTACATTAACTACGGTATTGTGTCAATGGTGCATATGAGAAAAGAATTTGACACACTGATCTTCCAAATGTTAATAGGACATTTCACTTAGGGCTGATTCACTGTAGCTGTTGGATGTTTTATTTTACTCCTGGATTCAGTGGTACATATAGGCAGAGTTTCTAAGCAGCACACACTATGGCATCAAGGACAGGTTCGTTGGTTCATTGCTGACCTACCAAATGTCCTGGAACTGACTATTTATTCTCCATGTTAGCTGAATTAGATAAGCAATAGTTGCCCAAAAGCAGAAAGCATGTCTATATATGAATTAATATACACAGAGTCAGTGAGTTCAGGGACATACTAAAATAATTTGCAAATCATTTTAATTTTGCCTTAATTCACAAATAAATGGTTAATGTTATATACAGATATATGGTAATTATTGCTTTTGTCTTTCCAAAAAAAAAAGAGAATAAAAACAAAACCACCTCTCTGTTGTAATTTTAAGCGGGGCTTTACCTGGAACAAGATGCTGAAGACTGCAGTAGTTAAATGGATGACATTCTTGTAGTTTAAAGTTTAAACAAGAAAAAGTACTAATAGCTGAGGTTAGGGGTTAGGGTGAAGGTTAACTCTAATTCAGTCCTAAAATATTTAGTAAAATATATTCCTCTGATTATGATGGGTACTTAATTTTAATATAAAAGGGGCTGTTTCTAGTAACATTGCGGGAATAAAATTAACAGAAAACTTTGTGTATCTATCAGGAAGAAGAAAACTCAATCAAAAGCCTCAATACATCAGAACAAAAAAAATGCCATCTAGGTGGATGAAATGTTTACTTCTCTAATCAAGTCTATTTTGATGCTCAAAAGGGAAAGCAAAAAACTCAGGGGTGTGGACATTATTCTTGAATTGGTCTATTTCTTGTATTATAGCATATTGTCTATGGTCCCAGCCTCATGACACTCTTCTGGTTTGTATCAGGCTGTGTTAGGACTGACCATCCTTGTGGAAGGTCCAATAGTTAGGAGACTAGCCTGGTAGTTGGGACACCTGAGTTCAAGTCCCTGCTTAGCCACACACTTCCACTGTGGCATTGGGAAAGTCATTTATTCCTTCTGTGCCCCATCCATAAAATGAGGCTCATAATACTTCCTTAGCTCTGTATTGTGATAAATACATTAAAGACTGGGAGGAGTTCAGATACTATAGCAATGGGTGCCGTATAAATAGACTGCCCGGGTTTTGCAGTGTGATTTTTTTTTAACATGCTTGTTGTACGTAGAGAAGGATCTGACTCATGAAGTTAGGATCTCAACTTTGATCTTACCCTGCAACTTCCCCAAGGCTTGTGGTTGCCTTTCTCAATGAAAGGCCTGACTTGCAAAGTTCAGTTCTAGACCTGGAATTTGAGCTAAACTGCTCTTGTTTGTGGTGGGAGGGGAGAGGGTTCAGATTCACTGCTCTGATTTTGGCTTCCCTCTACTTCAGGGGCGGGCAAACTACAGCCTAACTGTCCTGCCCGGCCCCGGAGCTCCTGGGCCTGGATGCTCGCCCATGGCCCCTCCTCTGCTGTTCCCCCTCCCCCGCAGTCTCAGCTCGCTCACTCCGCCACTGGCACAATGCTCTGGGCAGTGGGGCTGCAGACCCCGGCCTGATCCGATCACTGTGCTGCATGGTGGCAGTGGCGGGGTGGCCCGGCTCCAGCCGGGTGTCATGGCTCCAGCGCCGCCAGCCACTGGTGCTCCAGGCAGCGCAGTATGGGGGCAGGGAGAAGGGGTGTTTGAATGGGGCAGGGGTCCCAGGGTGGGGGCCATCAGAAATGAGAGGAGGGGTTGGATGGGGCGGCGGGGATCCAGGGGCAGTTAGGGGACAGGGAGTGGGTGTGTGTGGATGGGGCAAGGGTCCCAGAGGGGCTGTCAGGGAACAGCGGGGGTTGGGGGGCAGATAGGAGGTGGGGGCTGGGCCACAACCCCCACCCCATCAGGCCCTCCATACAATTTACGAAACCTGATGCAGCTCTCAGACCAAAAAGTTTGCCTGCCCCTACTCTACTGGGACAAAGTGAAAAATTTAAACTGACGTTTTTTAACTGTATTTTTTGGCTGTCATGGCCAGTGCCAGAGAATGAAGCAAAATTAGCAAAACTGAACTTCCCTTTAGCTGCTTTTCTCATTGGAGAGACACTAGACTGATGAAAAATAGTATATCAATCAAGTCAGCAAAGCCACGTGGAGCACTTCCTTTGACATCAATGTGGTGGTGACAGGTGTAGAGTTAATGCATTCCTTCTTAATGGAATACCATCAATCTAGATTCAACATACCAAAATAATGGCTTCAGTTCTTGCTGAAGTAGTAGGAACTATCCTGAGTTTCCATAGGCCTACAAAGGATCCTTAAACTATGTCTACACTACAGTTTATGTCAGCCAGTGTTGGATTAGCCACCAGGCCAATGGGGCCCGTGCCCAGAGGCCCTGGAAAAATGGGCGCCTCATTGCCCTGACCTGCTTTGCCTGCCTGGCACTTCTGATGGGGTGGGGTTGGGGTGCTGGGGCTTGCGCCCAGTGCTCCTGCTGGGGAATAGGGGAAGCCCCTGCACCCCAACCCCATTCCCCAGTAGGAGCACTGGAGGGGGGCGGGAGAGGACTGCAGGCAGAAGGGGTTGGGAGGGGCCCCCACTTGCTCTGGCCCAGAGTCCCACAAAAGCATAATCTGCCTTTGATGTCGGCATAATGTGTCATTCAGGGGTGTGAATAAACCACCCGCCTGAGCAACATAAGTTACAGCAACATAAGCATTCATGTGCACAGTGCTGTGTCAGCAGGAGAGCACTTTGAAAAGTATCTAAGGGCAACGTCTACACGTACTGCACTGCAGTGGCGCAGCTGTCCTGTTGCAGCGCATCTGGTGAAGATGCTCTAGGCCGACAGGAGAGAGCTTCTCCCGCTGACATACCTTCTGCCATTCGTGCAGGTAGCTTTATTATGCCAATCAGAGAGCTCGTAACTGTGTAGAAAAAGGGCAGGATGTGGATAAAATATGACCAGAGTGCACCCTAAAAGCTGAGAAACCAGAGGACAAATAAAAAGAACCCCACATGTATTGCTTTAGTTTTTTTAATCTCATGCTTATTAAACCAATTTCAAGATTTTTTGGGGCTGACTCGTGATTTTTTGCACATTGAGGGTATCTCTAGACAGTGGCTGGGAGGCACAGTTCTTGGCTTGGCTAGACATACACTCACTGGCTCTGCTCGAGCTAGTGTGTTACAATACCAATATGTCCGCGGTGGCATGGCTGGCGACTTGAGCTAGCTATCCAAGTAAAATCCCACCTGACCCCAGGAGTATATACTCAGATGACTAGCCCAAGCTGCTGCCTGTGCCACACAGCTATTGTTAGCATGCTAGCTCAAGCAGAGCTAGCACACAATTGTCTGCCTGAGCTGGGAATCTGATTTGCCAGCTGCTGCATAGACATACCCTTAGGATTGATAATGGAGAGTAAATTAACCCAATATATGCATAGGAATTATTTCAGCACTGATATCCTGTTGGCATTGAACTTAGGAATCTCTCTGTTGGTCCTCCTTTGGTAGTGTATAATAATTGCATGTATATGAGGAAAAAAGTCAACGGGGAAGGATTTTGGAAAGGGAATTCATGCTGTGGGCCATCAGGAGCTTGATCATGGTGGCTCTCTACCTTATGTCTTAGTCTGAGCTCAGTTCCATTCAAGAGAAGAACTGCAACAGCAGTGTGTGCATTTTTATTGCTCTTTGAAACATGCAGAATGTTGTTAATTTGAAGAATCTGCTGTTCAACCATTGCAAAGTTTTAGGTGCCACTAAAGCATCCAAGCATTTCTGATTCTAATTATGCCATTGATATGTTGTCACTTCAGATCTCACAAACTGTATTTACTCACACAAAAGCTGATGGTGACCTATTTTATTGGACTAAAAAACAGGCAAGCTTTCAAGAATCACAGAGAGAACAGTATGTGTGCATGTAATTATGAGAGCTGAATCAATCGACATCCTCCCAGTATATCCATGTCTCCTCTTTCTCTTTTTCCACAGCTAGTTGCAGAGCAAGTGTAGGCCTCATAAGCTTTACATCTATAATTGATTTAATTCACTTATTTTCAGTTAACACAAGAGGGGATCACCTAGAACTTCTTAGCAGGAGGAAGGCTTGTCTAGGGGATATGACATTAGTTTAGGACCTGTGAGTCCTGCATTCAATTCCCAGCTCAGCCTTCTCTTGTGGCCTTGGACAAATCACTCAATCTGATTTATATCTCAGTTCCCCATCTGTCAAAGTGGATAGTACTTCCATGTCCTGAGGATAAAAATCTATTAGTGATCGTGAAGTTATCTGATACTACAATGATGAGGGCCATTCAAATACCTCAGTAGATTTCCTGGCTTTTATTCTCTGGTTTTATTCTCAAGGTTTTATTATAACCTTGAATCGAAGCACTGAGGCACAATAGAAAGGTGTGTAGCTATGGCCTTGATTCAAGAAAACTGGGAAAAACACACTTAAATCCATCTCTAGTCAGGACAATTCTTAAGTATGTGTGATATTACCCAGAGTATAATCTGGACTGAAGAACCCCTCAATTCTCCAGTCTGGGGTGCCTTTTACACTGCTTCACTGTGAAAGCAACCACTCCTGATCTGCCCACACGCAGCCTCCAGCATATAAATCATTCCCAGCTATAATGTATGAGTGCTATAGCTAGGGTGACCAAACAGCAAATATGAAAAATTGGGACGAGGGTGGGGGGTAATAGGAGCCTATATAAGAAAAAGACCCAAAACCCAGGACATCTGGTCACGCTAGCTATAGCTAGTCAGCCACCCACACATGAATTATATTACAGAATGACACCAGAAAATGCCCAGTCCCAGACTTGTCCCCAGAAATGTGTGTCTTGTACTGCCCAGTACCCTCCTGAACAATACAAGCTCATAGAAAGTCTGTCATGTCATTAATAGAAAATGATATGCACATATCTTGTTATCCCAAATGAAGTTCCCAAACACTTCAATCAGACAATTGTTTAGATAAAACAATAAAACAAGTTTATTAATTACAGAAAGATAGATTTTAAGTGATTACAAGTAATGAGGCATAAAACTCAGAATTGGTTACAAAGGGGAAAAAAAAGGTAAAACACAAACTATTACCTAACTTAACAAGCTACGTGAATTTAAAGCTAAAGGGTCTCTCTCACCACATCTTCTGGCAGTCTTGGTTGAATCTTTCAGCCAGGATCCCTTCCCAGTCCACTGATGTTTCCTGCATCTTTCAAATGTTGTTGATGCCATGAGTAGAGATGAAGAGAGAGGTAATCTGGGGAGTTTGCTCCCTTTTCTTATAGCAATTGTCTTCTGTGAGAATCATCTCAAGATGGGTTTCATGTGACAGAGAGCCTGTTTTCATGGGAACCTCCAGTTGTTCCATTGCCAAGATGTAAACTTCTTGCTCACACCCTTCTTCCTGCCAAAGAATGGCCGCTTAACCAGGTGACACTCCATTTGATTATATTGACACCTGGCTGAGGTGTTGGCTAGTCTTTTGTTTCTGGGCAACTGGTTTGAAGCTGTTTCCCCAGATTTGGAACATGTTTTAAATAGCAGAATTTTATAACTTTACATACAATGTTGCCCCACACATTTTAGCAGGAAAACAATGTTCAGCAGATTGAGTTTTCAGCTGATACCTCACAAAGCATACTTTCTATTAAATGTATCATAATCTTGTAAAAAGTGTGAACATAAGGGTACAGACTGTCATGGTATTTACTTAATTTACAGCACATGCTTAAGTCCCATTGGACTAAAAACTATTACGATACTATAGATTGTTTGTTTATTTTAAATGACCCTAAGTAGTTGTTCACTTTGCAGCATCTCCGTAACTACAAAACAGATTTTGATCATAACTTCAGTCGCTCAATCTGCTGTAATGGGAGCACTAAAAACTGAGCATAGAAATTTAATGGTCCCTCAAGAACTCTTGCACTTAAGAATGGGGGAGGAGAAGGAATATTTGCACATACCTATATTCTGTTGCATCAATTTAATCATTTCTGTTTACAGTTTAAAATATAGCCGTACAGTGCAGCCATTTGCAAAGCATGTACAATGTGACAGATTAAAATTACTCCAAGTGGTGCTCCCTGGGGCCCGTAGAGACTGTTACACCCAAGAAGGGTTTCTGTCCTGCAGGTGCAGAGATGGTGGTTGTACTGCCATCTTTGCTTAAGGATTTCATCAGGGGATGGCAGATTTAATTTGAGGACAGGTGCCTGCTGCACGAAGCTACAAAGGGATGCACTGGCAACTTGGACCATACAATCTGTGGCCTTGTTTTATCATAATCTCCCTCCAAATATGCATTCCACCACTGGCTGTCCTGGGTTTTAATGGCAGAAGCTGATGTAACCTAGAACCGAATGTCACCATCTGCTTACATTCCTCTTTGACTGTACTTATTTGGTGAATTCAGTCAAGGCACTGCTTGAAGACATGTTACTGAAGCTCTTTGGGATGCATTGGTTTGCTTCACAATAGCTGAGTCAAACACCTAATAATTTGGATCATGGTCTGAATGGTGACTTTGTTTTAAGTGGATGAGAATCCAGGAAGCTTGCATGGATGTCCTTTAAAGGTTTCCATCTGCACCATGAAGCCAAATGTGAAATGGACATGGGACTGGAACATCTAGAATAGAAGCATTTGATTGCTCTGACATATACAATTTTCTTTCTGTGTCTTTCATCCCTTGGGCCATTTCAAATTCAACTGTGAAAAACCTGAATTATCCTTATCCTTCTCAAATCACTTATCATTGGCAAGAAACTCCAGTTCCCATTTTGGTTTGGGAGATATTTGCATAGCTTTTGGATATCTGCTTATTACTGTGGTCACCTTTCCATTCTGGGGTAAGCATCTGCCATGCTTGGGGAGGAGCTCCTCCTTCTCACCCCTCTGTGAAGAGTTTACACTATTTTAAGACAGAAAAGCCAGCATAGCATTGACTTGCCAGCTTTATTTTTTTTTAAACTAAGAAATCAATTTTGATTTTTAAAAAAAATTGTGAGTAGCAGCAATCAGAGAATAAAGTTATAGAATCATTTAGAATCAAATATGATATTGAAATTCAAGGAAATGGTGTACAATAACTATTCACATATATGCAATCACAAAAGTTGTAAGGCATGTATTACCCACATGTCCAGTCCTTTTACAAAGCATTCCTGGAAGTTATTTCCCATAATGAACTACCACTATATTTATTGGTCTGCTAATAGTTCTTCTATTTAATCCTTTGCTGCTGATTCCTTAGCCTATCATCCATTTCCTTTCCATTTAAACTCCATGGATTGTTAGGGCACATAGTCCTATAACACTGAATTAGATATATATTATCACTGGGGATTAAGACTAAATGGGGCCTAACTCTCCCCAAAATCTTTTGCCTTGCTTTGAATTACCTGATAGTCTTCTTTTAGTCTATTAAAATGGACTCTTCCTTCCAGTGCCTCTCTCTCAATTAATTTCTTGATCTTTCCCTCTTAGCTCAGTGTCTCAAATTAGGTACCCAAAATCAGGAGCCACTTTTTGAATATTTTGCACTTAGTTTCTCTCCAATTCACTATGGGAAGGCTCCCTCAGATCGCTGGAGTCCATATCCCTACAATTCTACTACAATTGCCTCCTCATGGCACTCCTCCTATAGACAATTGAAAGATTCAGAACAACAACTTGTCAGATCAAAATGTCTTTTATTTACTTTTCTGGTTACAACTATAGAATGACCACTAAAAAAACTGCTGTAGAGAAATACATGGTGTTGATGTTTCTGGCCCAGTGAGTGAAGATCTAATTTCTGTTTAATTGAACAACAGCCAATTTATGGTTGGATCAAAGTTTGAAATGTTGGTTGGTTTCTCATTGGGACGAGCTGGCTGTCATGAATGTGAACCACAACAGTTTTCAGGGGCCAATCCTATGAGATGCTGAGCAACCTCCTGCATGGGAGTAGAGACTACTCAACACCATCTGCTTAATATCTTCCAGTATCACTTCCATACTGCCCTTTTAAAGCTCTTCTGGAATTAATATACTGTCAGCATATGCAATTCCATACTGCAGCTGGAAGAGTGTGCACAGAGAAGTCATCATCATCATTGGCGAGCCACTAAAAAAAGCAGAAGATAATTACATGCATCCTATTCACCATTGTATTGCTCCAGATTTAAGTTTTCCATTACACTAGCCTAAAACTGGAATAAACCAGTGACGAACCAGGTCCAGTAACCTCAGTGAACTCCAACAACAGTCATTTAGAAGTGGCAAGAATAAACGAAATAGCTTTAGTCAGATATTTATGAATAAATCTAAACTACCTTATTCTGAGGAAAAATCCCTAGGTAAATTTAATTAGTATTAACATATTACATGAAATGATTGAGCAAATTGTTGGAAGACAATAAAATAAGACAATAGAAGACAATAAAAACAGTCTGTTTAGCTTTAAAGTAAGTTACTTTGAAAAGGTAATTAAAATTGAAGGAAATGGTTGTAAGAGCAGGATCAACAGCAATTTCATATGTAGATATTTTTCAGTCTGGTTATCGGTTATCTTGAATTATATGCAAGACTTAAAGGAGGGTGTGTGGTGGGAAGAAGATAGAGTTTTTCAGGAAAAAATTGTCCAATTGATTTACTCTCCAGCATATGGGAAATGAACTGACAGGAAACAGAATTATTCTTATTAAGGGCCAGGTCCTGCATCTGAATGGGAATTATGCTATTGACTGCAATGGAATTGCGTAGAGTCTTTAATGTATACCGTTGAGTTTCTGATTGGTGACTCAAATCTGTAAAATCACCATGTGCAGAAAACAATGCAGAGATACAGTGGGAATTCTATGAATAGGGAACCACTTCTGTTGACTCCAGTGGGCTTTGTATCAGGCCAGAGAGGTCAAGGAGAGGCAGAGTGGTCCAGAGGATTGAGCACCACGTTGGGAGCCAAGTCTGATCCTGTTCCCATCCATTGAAGTCCATGGCAAAACTCCCACTGAATCAATGGGACTGGGAGCTGGATCATGCTTGAGGGAATGCATGATTGGCTCATATATGTTTTCCACAACATAGAAATGATGTAATTAATTCAGGTGATGCTTAGGAGCTAAGTGAAGTTAAACTTTTTAGAGTTGTCTACATGCAGAACTGAAGCAGTTTTTAACTTAAGAATCATTTAGAATCAAATATGATATTGAAATTCAAGGAAAATGGTGTACAATATGCTGTGATTGGGGCAAAAGGCTGAATCTCAGTTCAGTTTAATTTCAAGTCAAACTGGGAACAGGTTTAGGCTAAACCAAAATAAGACCTGGACTGCACTGAAAACTTAGGTCAACATAGCTACATTGCTCAATCCACACCCCTGACTGCTGTAACTATCCCAACCTAACCCTCAGTGTAGATGCAGCTAGATCGATGGGAGAATGCTTCTATTGACCTAGCTAACATTGCTCAAGGAGGTGGGAGAAGGAGCAGAAAAACTCCTTCCGTTGCTGTAATCTGCATCTACCCTACAGGGTTAGAGTGGCATAGCTACAGATATGTAGCTATGATGCTGTAGCAGCCATAGTGTAGTCATGGTCTAAGCCACATTTCAACTGAAATAAGTGTGTCCACACAGGGTTTGCACCAGTTTAACTAAACTGCTGCAAATTGGCCTGTAGAAAAAGCCTAAGCACTTTCGCTGCCAGTATTCAGTGCACTAAAGGATATTGCTCTGTACTGAAATGTAGGCGCAACTCACAAAACTCCAAACTGAAATGTGTGGGAGCCACCTTATTATCCAGGCAGATTTTAATGCACATGATCTTTTCTCATAACAACTGTGATAACATGGTCACTGGGGAAGCTGGGAAAGAGGCCTGTGATTTACCATAATGATTAAATTCATTCACCCATAACTATTACAAACTACTAATGAATGTGTATTATGCTGGTTATGGGATCTTGGGCATCAATTAACTGGAGTTACTTGAGTTTTCAAACTCTATTTTAGTGAATGTTGCAACCAAACTGTTTTCTCACTAGCCTCTCTCACAAGTAGTGATTTTCCTGTATTTCATACGCTATCTACTCCCTGTCCCCCAAATGCTGCCCAGCCCACATTCTTTTATCCTTCAGTATGTTATGTTATATTCTCAATACTAAATAAGCACCATTTATATCTGGTGGTTAGAGGAGTTAATAATAAATAGAATGATACATCATTTGAAAGGGTTAGCTAATCAGAAATCACTTTTTTCTTTGTGTGTGAAGATTTCATCATTTGCTAACTGCTTCTTATACTGTATGGTTAGAAATTTGGAGGTGGATACAAATCTAAACCTGCTTTCTTTGAGTTTCAAAAGGGATTGAGTGCCAAGGGTGACATCCTGGTCCTCTGAAGTCAATGTCGGGGTGTGTGTGAGGATTTTCACCCCAGGTGTTCTGAGCCCACATACCCCTCCTACCACCAACCCATCCACCTCTTCTCAGTGGTTAAAGTAGGCCAAAACAAGAGGGAGAGCTCTGACTACATCAGCCAAGGAGATGTGGTGCTGTTCAACCAATCCAGGGAGAAGAGGGGGAGCTCCTTTCTTCCTTTGGTAGAGGAGGTAAAATTATGTTCCCCCTGGCTTCTTTTTTGTTTTGACCGCTGTCTTATGCACAGAATCTGAAACCCATGAAACAACCATGGAAGGACTTCTGTGAAATCAAAGGTGAAGTAGGAGCATGGCTCAGAGCTAGTTGTCTTCTGTGGTCTCTAAGCCATACCCTTGGTATCAAGCTCCCCTCTGCTTGTGTAAATGGAGGAGTCCACTTCTCCCCTTTCCATTATAAACTTTAATAATAAAAACTAAAAGAGAAAATAAAATGACACTTTCTTCTAATGTTCTACTTTCCCTTCCTTTCCATCTCCCTGCCCCCGTCAGTATTTTAACACAGTCACGACTTTCAATAGTTCTTACTGCAATGCCAGCTTTCAGTTTTTATTAAGAAAGCTTAATCAGGAGTTTATAATAGTCCTTTTATACTTTTAATGTTACCCATTTTACTGCTGCATTTAACATTCATTGCCCAGACGTGGCTTGTATTCCATGTTCCCAGGTCTTAACAACAGAACACCCCTATTAATTTAACTGTGTCATTTCTATTCTGATATATCTTAGGCAATGCAGCTGTGATTTTTGTCTCAATTTACCTCTAGACCTTAAACATTGTTTCAGTCCATAAATGTAATCACTGTGGGGGAGAATGTCAATGGGGGAATTCAATGTTTTCTACTCCTCCAAGAACTCAGCAACTGTGTACTGCCATTTTATCTACGGTGGGGAAAATGTGAGCTGCACTGGAATGTAGTAGACTGTTGGATGCACTCAATGACTTGGCATGCCAGAGGCAGGACTGACTAAGGTGTATTGATGACATAGGTGAAGTCTTCGGTTTCTTTCTTTCTTTCTTTCAAATCCAGTCAAAAAAGCAGATCTTCGTTCTTTTTCTCTCCACTGTTTCCCCTGCTGACCACAATATCTCCTGTCTACCCCAGACCATGCAAGGATCTTGTCTCCTCCTACAAACTATTCTTTCTAAGATAGGATCCCTTGATAGTCTTGTAGCTGTCCTCTGACTTCCTGCCCCTTGGTGTGATGTACTTATGGACAGAGAAAATCTTCTTGACCTGGCTAAACCCTTTCTTGCTTCTTGTGCTCCAGAGGTGAGACACAAGAATATTCTGATTACATAGCTTCTTCCTGCAATGGGAGTTAAGGATCTAGGTGCTTTTGAAAGCCGACTAGGTACTTATCTGCACCTAAATGATCTTTAAGTAATAAATCCCTTGTACAGTGCAATCCCTGCACATACAGGATTAAGACACAAGTACCACCTTGCTCCTAAGTGGCAATATATTAAAACTGTTATTGTATTTAATGTATTCAGAACTAGCACTAATCAGAAAAACTAGTAGCAATGTTATATTCCTTCCTTAGTGGCAGGTTTGTCAATAGAATAAAAAAAAATTCAGTCGAGGCATGTTAGCATAAATAATGGCGCCTTAATGGATTAACTAAAATAAACAGAGAGAGACAAGGTGGGTGAGGTAATATTTTTTATTGGACCAACTTCTGTTATATTACCTCACTCACCTTGTCTCTCTAATATCTTGGGACTGACATGGCTACAACTACACTGCATAAAATAAACATAGACAGAAAGGAGATACTTTTTACCAGGTAAAAAAATGTTAAGTTACAGACTTATTTATTGTAAATCTGTCTTTCTCTTTCTAATCAGTTGATAACAATCGAAGGCCACTGACCTGACTTAATAGAGCCTAATTTACCTGGGGCCAGATCTTGCATTCCTTGCACAATGCAAACTGCCAGTAGATACAAAGAATGAAGGACAGTCCACCAAAGGAAAAACAAGAGAAATGATTGTCAATGAAGATCCTTTTTTCATGAAAAAATTCAAAAATTTCCACATACATTTTTTATCAACATTAAAAGTTTTTGAAAAATGTTGACTACTTTGTACATTGGTGGAACGAAAGCAAGATTTTTTTTTTAATTGCAAAAAGTTTGTTGAAAATTTTAAGAAAAAAATTCCAACCATTTCGAACAACAGGATGATCCGGTGCCAGGGTCTATATCACACTCATTGCATTCTATAAATATTTTTGGTACATTCTTTGGAGCATGGACTCTTGCTACTTTTTGGCCTCAGAAAGGATTTTGGAGAATTTTGACCTGGCAGTGTAAAACTCTGTTTAGTAAGTGTAGGAAACAGTGGTTTTGTGGGAAAGACTGTACTCTCTGAGGCAACTAGCTTCCGTCCTGGCACCAGGAAGGATCTGGTGAGAGGTCTCTAAGTCTTCTGTCCCCTCTGCAGGAAAACCTTTTGTCTTACAGAGTCTTTAACAGACTCCCTCTTTCTTCCACTGCCAGAGAGGGGGCTCCAAGCAGGAGACTCGCAATCTTATTTTTGACTGAAACTAAGTCTTTGGAGTGATTCCTGGCATATGAAAACTTTTGTGTGTAGCCCTGAGGCCCCCTACTCTGGCCTAATGAAAGACTAGAGCTGGGTGAATAATTGGATTTTTTTGGTTCGGTGGCCAAAACAAGAAACTGAAAAAATGTCATTTAGGGTTAAACAAAGCATTGTGTTCAACCTGAAATTAAAAATGTTGTTTGGCTTTTACTCCTTTAGTTTCTGTTTGTCAGTTAAATCTAGCTAAATTTCAGAACAAAAAGTCAAAACATTTTGTTTGCAAAGTTTCAAAATGGAATCATTTTGACTTTTTCTGATTTTTTTTCTCACTTTTTTTGTTTTGGCTGAAACCATTTGCTGAATTCAACCCTAATTTGCAAATAGTTTCAGTTGACTTGAAACTGCATTTTTGGGCAAATAAATTATTCACTGAAAAAAATTTCCCCTAGCTTGTCTCAGGGTATGTCTATACTACAAGTGTTACAATGCCACAGTTGCAGTGCTCCAGCTACACTGTTGTACACTGTAGTGTAAACACTTGCAATAGTGATGGAAGGGGTTTTCAACTATCCCCATATTGACTGGATATATGTCACTTTAGGACAGGATGCAGAGATAAAATTTCTAGATACCATTGAAGACTGCTCCTTGGAGCAGCTAGTCCCTATAAGGGGAAAGGCAATTCTTGATTTAATCCTAAATGGAGCACAGGATCTGGCCAACAGCTGAACCACTCGGTAATAGCGACCATAATGTAATTAAATTTAACATCCTTGTAGGGGGAAAAATACAAAGAAACCCACCACAGTAGCATTTAACTTCAAGAAGGGGAACTACACAAAAAATGAGGAAGCTAATTAAACGGAAATTAAAAGGAACAAGTGGCGTAGAAACAGCACGCGGCATGGAAACTATTAACACCATAATAGAGGTTCAAACTAAATGTATACCCCAAATTAAAAGACAAAACAGTAAGAAGACCAAAAAAATGCCAGCATGGCTAAACAGCAGAGTAAAAGAGGAGGTTAAAGGCAAAAAGGCATCCTTTAAAAATTGGAAGTCAAATCCTAGTGAGGAAAATAGAAAGGAGCATAAACTCTGGGAAGTCAAGTGTAAAAGTTTAATTAGTTAGACCAAAAAAAAATTTGAAGAGCAACTAGCTAAAGACAGAAAAACAAATAGCAATTTTTTTTAAGTATAGCAGGAAGTCTGCCAAACAATCAGTGGGGCCACTGGATGATCAGGGTATTAAAGAAGCACTCAAGGAAGACAAGGCTTTTGCAGAGAAGCTAACTGAATTCTTTGCATCAGACTTCACTGCAGGTGATGTGAGAGAAATCCCCACACCTGAACTATTCTTAGGTGACAGATCTGAGGCACTGTCCCAGATTGAGGTATAGGTTTTGAAATAAACTAATAAATTAAACAATATAATTCACCAGGACTAGATGGTATTCACCCAAGAGTTCTACAGGAACTCAAATGTGAAACTGAAGAACTACTTACTGTGGTATGTAACCTATTGCTTAAATCAGCCTCTGTACCAGATACCTGCAGGATAGCTAATGTAACACTAAATTTTAAAAAAGGATCCAGAGGCAACTACAGGCTGGTAAGACTAACTTCAGTACCAGGCAAATTGGTTGACTGTATAGTACATACAGAATTAGCAGACACAACATGTTTGGGAAGAGTCAACATAGTCATGCCTCACCAATCTATTAGAATTCTTTGAGGGTGTGAACAACCATGTGAATCAGGATGATCCAGTTGATATAGTATAGTTGGACTTTCAGAAAGCCTTTGACATGGTCCCTCACCAAAGACTTTTAAGCAAAGTAAGCTGTCATGGAATAAGAGGTAGGGTCCTCTCATGGATCGGTAACTGGTTAAAAGATAGGAAACAAAAGGTAGGAATAAATGGTCAGTTTTCACAGTGGAAAGAGGTAAATAATGGAGTTACCCTAGGATCTGTACTGGGACCTGTGCTATTCAAAAAAGGTAAACAGTGAGGTGGCAAAATTTGCAGACGATACAAAATTACTCAAGATAGTTAAGTCCAAAGCTGACTGGGAGGAGTTACAAAGGGATCTCACTAAAAGGGGTACTGGGAAACAAAATGGTAAATGAAGTTCAATATTGATAAGTGCCAAGTAATACATGTTCGAAAAATAATCCTAATTATACATACAAAATGATGGCATCTAAATTAACTGTTAACTCCAAGATCTCTTTCTTGAGTGGTATCATGGATAGCTCTCTGAAAACATCTGCTCAATGTGCAGCAGCAGTCAAAAAAGCTAACAGAACAGTAGGATCCATTAGGAAAGAGGTAGATAATAAAACAGTAAGTATCAAAATGTCACTATATAAATCCATGTCCATCCACACCTTGAATACTGCATGCAGTTTTGGTTGCCCCTCTCAAAAAAGATATATTAGAATTGAAAAACTTACAGAAAACAGCAACAAAAATGATTAGGGATATGGAACAACTTCCATATGAGGAGAGATTAAAAAAGAAAAGAGACAACTAAAGGGGGAAATGACGAAAGTGTATAAAAACGTGACTGGTGTAGAGAAAGTGAATAGGGAAGTTTTATTTCCCCCTTCACATAATTCACAAACCCAGGGTCACCCAATGAAATTAATAAGCAGTTAATACATTTAAAAGGAATGTAAGGAGGTGGTACTTCACACAATGCACAGTCAACCTGTGGAACTCATTACCAGGGGATGTTGTGAAGGCCAAAACTATAAATTGGTTCAAGAAAGAATTAGATATGTTTATGGAGGATAGGTTCATCAAAGGCTATTAGCCAAGTTGGTCAGGGATGCAACCCCTTGCTCTGGGTGTCCCTAGACCTCTGACTGCCCGAATAGGGAATGGGATGATAGATCACTTGAGAATTGCCCTGTTCTGTTCATTCCCTCTGAAGCATCTAGCACTGGCCATTGCCTGCAGACAGGACACTGGCCTCAATGGACCATTAGTCTGACCCAGTATGGCCTGCCTTATGTTCTTACGTTAAAAAAAATTAAATATTTAAAGACAAATGCTGCTTATGAGAGTTTGCTATATCAGTCAATACTAAATGATCCATTCCATTGCAGCACTATAATTGTAGAATGAGGCATACCATTCATATTACAAGGGCAGCACACCTTATTCCCAATCCAGTTCCCCCTCAGCCTAGATCGGATCAGGCCCCATGTTAGTCAAAGCTCTGTGTGTATAGAAGGGCCTGAGTTTGGGATGGGCGCATAGAATATTTTCTGAAGTGCATGGATACCAGCAGTATTCAGGTTCAGACAAATACCCTGAACATACTAGCTCTACATCATTTGCAGATTCAAACATGCTGAGGAATCCTCAGCTGCCTGGATCTACCGGGCTGCTTATCCTGCTGTTTAGGGAGATGGATGCAAAGTGGCAATAACATGGGGGAGAATCTCTCCCATAGTTTTCAGCCCAGGGCAAATATTTGAGAACAACTTATGCTTATACTACTAGATTCTGATTTCTGTTATTCTCGTGTAAATCTGGAGCAGCTCCACTGAAACCAGTGGGGTTACACAAAAGTAATGGAGATCACAATCTGGCCCATGAACTTAGGAAAGTGGTGGTAATTCTGGTAGAACAATAACTAGTGAGAACCACTGCTATATACAGACGGCTTCATGTCTCTGCTTTAGAAAATTATCAAAGCATAACTGAACTATAACTAATCTGCCTCCATCAGTTATTGCAAATTCCCAGTAATAGAATGGGAACAGGTATTTATTTCTGTGCTACTTGCGAAACAGTTTTTTAAAAGTACTGGAGATGTTAGGGCTTTGGAATAATCAAAGTCATGCTCTTTACTGGTAGAAGTGGAATCTCCTTTGTCACAATGCACCAGCATAACCTTCGCTATCCTACGTGGGAAGGCTACTTTCAATGGGGAAAAGTCAATTGTTAAATTTTAAGGCCACTTCCTGTCATATGCCTCATTGTAATCTGGCAGGAAAGAAGTTTAAACTAAACAAATGCTCACTTTCCTTCACTTCCCTCTCCACATCAGTCATTGTCAGCTTGATCTGGAAAATATGGCTGTTAATAGCTTGCAGCGGAACAAACATTTGCATAACTGTTACCTCAGAGCCCATAACTCTGAGCTAATTGGCTGATGGTGATTAAAATGATTAAGTGACTGTAATTTATATGATTAACCAATTAAACCATTCTCCAGTGATTGGCCCAAGGTAGGCTCTGAGATGTGAGCTTGTTTCCCAGCATGCATGCTGGCAGTATATGGTATTAAATATTCTTTTAAAGACTTGCAGTTGTTTCTGCTAACGGCACTCAAGGTGCTTTAGAAGTAGTTTAATCACTCCAGATCATTTGTGTAATATAGAGACTCATAAGCTGAAGATACTACATGAATTATTAAAAAAAAAAATCCAGTGCCTGCTAGAATAACACAACACTGTAAACAGTACATAGAACAATGAGTGTAAACATCCAGGGTCAGATCCTTAGCTGGTGTAAGTGGTGACTTGAACAGAACTAGGTTGATTTATACCAGCTAAGAATCTGGCCTTCACTCATCTCAAAAGAGAAAGGTCATCCTCAGGTCTTCATAAGAACTGGAAGGAAAAAATATAATTCCTTTCATTTAAAATAAAGAAAACAGGCTTGGTTAATTTGTAACCACTTACATTATAAGTAAATTTGCCAAGGGAGTGAATGTTATTTGAGTGAGTCCTGGTTCTTGAAGGAACTAGGCAGGTGGGCAGGAAGCAATAATTAAGCATATTCTTTGTTAATCTCCTGCTAGGTACACTGAAGAGAAAACTCGCCGTGTTTCAGCCCCCCTTATTTCCCCCACCTTCCTGTGGGCTGTTGTTGCCGAAGTGAGGGACTGCTGCTGTTTCTAGCTTTTTTTTTTTCTTCTTCCTACCAGCAGACAGTTTAATTTCACCTTTCCTGGGGCTAAACACATCACCTTCATTCACATTACATTCAGCTTCAGCTGCTGTGTGACCTGAAATCTTAAGTCCACTGCCAGTCAGGCTGGGCTATCAGGGCTGGTACTACAATTTGTTAGTTTTTAAGCGAAGGAGATAATTCATTTCTCTTTTCAGTACACTCCAGCAGGGACTACAATTTGCTTTGTGTTTCTCATCTTTTTCAACTGGTTATTAAGCGTCAACATAATGAAGATCTCCAGTGTTTTACTATCACAAGAGTTAAATAGTTTCATGTGCAGTTGTGCACTAAACAGTACCCTTGGCAGATTAACAAATATTGCATTTCTTTTTTTGCTACCACTGCAATTTAACTGTAGTAAACTGGATGGTCCCAGTATTTGACTGGATGACTTCTTAGTTTAGCAGCCATTGTGTTTTTAAGGAAATTAGGTTTATAAAGTCAGCTGTTTCGTGTATGGTATTAAAATACATTCTGAACTATAGTTCTAAGCCTGTATACAGCACTTATTATCCACAATCTCAAAATACCTTGTAAACATAGGTGAGTATCATTATGCCTATTTTACAGGTGGGTAAACTGAGGCACCGTGTAGTTAAGCAATTTGTCCACAGTCATACAGTAGGTGAGTGGTAAAACCAAGAATTATACTGAGGGCTTCAGGCTTCCAGACCCTGTGCCCTGTCTGTTGGACCAAGTTTCCTCCATATTGCTAGCTGAAGGTATTCAATACAACCATGGTAGATCGGTGGGAGAGGGGTGTACATAGAATTTTGGTTCTGGAATGTTAGCTCAGGAAAGAAACGGTTTCATCTCAAAATGGACTGTTTGTAATTTGCAGTTGAACTAAAATGTCTTCTTTTTAATTGTGTGGGCTTAATGCTTGTGAAAAGTATCAAGTTATTAATATTAGAAGAAGAAAACTGTTTAAGATCCAGTGGGCCAGATCCTGTGAGGCATTGAGGGCCTTCAGCTCCCACAGAACTGGACCCTTGATTGGCAAAACAGAGGGATTTGTGGGGAAGGCACAAAGGATTCAGGAGGGATAGCTCTGTGGTTTGAGCATTGACCTACTAAATGCAGCGTTGTGAGCTCAATCCTTGAGGGGGCCATTTAGGGATGGGGCAAAAATTGGTCTGGGGATTAGTCCTGCTTTGAGCAGGGGATTGGGCTAGATGACTTCCTGAGGTCCCTTCCAAGCCTGATAATCTGTTATCTGGATTTTATTCTGTCACAGTTCTATGTGACCTTGGGCAAGTGATCATTTCATCTCTTTGCCTCAGTTCCCCATTTCAAAAAAGGGATAAAAATACTTCCTTAACTCACAGCGTATAGTGAGGGTAATTCAATTAATATGCATGGTCCCCCAGATACTCCAAGGCTGGATCCTGATTGGGCTTCAATGAGAGCTGAGGGTGCTGAGCAACTGGCAGGATTGAGCCCTAACAGAATGAATGTGTAGCCTTAAAAGGACCACACAAACAATGCACCTTAAAATAGCATATTTGAAGATCATAGCCTCCTGCCCTTAGCTGTCAAGACCTGACCTGAGGCTTTGCCTGCAAAGTGATGGCACTTCTGATGACATCAACACTGTACATTCAGGTTTTGGCAGGTAATAGCCATTCATTTCACCTTGAAAACTGTTCACCCAAGAATTTCCTTGGAGCCATGATTGACTGAGCACTTTTATGGCAACTACCCTTTAGTTTATGTTAAAAATAACCCCCTCATTCTTGCTAAAAATCTGCTGCTTTGATATCAGGAGCTGAGAAAAGCAGAGTCCCTAACTGATTTTCTGACAGGTTATAAAATATTAAAAGACAGTAAAGGTTTAAAACTCATTTTTAAGTATCTTTCTAAAGCCAAATCCAGCTGGTCTAAAGAATCAATGAAGCAACATTACATAGAAATGCTGAATTCATACTATCCTGGCTAATCTATATTTCAAAAATGAGACTGAGCTCTTAAATGACCTGCACATGGATTTGATCTGCTTCCCTCTTAAACTGCACTTTTGTATCCCGGCTTCAAAAAAAATTAACTGTTTCAGTAGTGCGGGAGCCCTCTCATTCCCACAGCTCATTCTGATTAGCTCCAATAAAACTGGGCAGCAATAAAGTTAAAATCCATTAGTGGGTACAAGACACACAACAGAATTTGCAGTGGTATTTTTTTAAAAAAAATGTAGTGCTAATTTTTCCTGAGGCCCAACTGATTTTAGCCCAGTGATTGAGAACATTGTGCATTTTCCACTTTCAAGCCACATCACACTGGGTTTCATTTTACCACACGATCCCTTATGAAATATACCACAAGTAGTCTACAGTAAGGCTCAAAACACTAAAGCACCAGGATAGAGAAACTGCAGATGACTTCTCTGCAGCCCATCTCTTGCCCCGCCGCTCATCATGCTCACAGTGTGTTGGTTGCATAGTTTTGACCGTTGCTTTAAAATATTTTTATATTTTTAGGTGTCAAATTATGAGGCACATCTAGTATAATCGTGAGGATTGCAAAACCTCAGTTATTTCATAGGGTTGACACTACCAGATCCTGGTCCCATAGAAGAGAATGGGAGTTTTTACATTGCCTTCAATGAGTGCAAGATCAGGCCCTAAACATCTATTTGAAATACCTACTCGTAGCCCAAATGGTTATTTTTAAATTACATAATGGTTATTAATAATCAGTAGACTGATATTATACCTCACATAGGTCATTGAAATAGCAAGTACCATGGCATACCTCTTAAAAAGTACTTAGACCTGAGAACTCCCCACAGAAGAAATATTAGATTCTCGACCTCTGAGAAATAGTAGGAGGTACGGCAGGTGTGTCTGTCGTAGTGCCTAAAATAAAAAATTCCATGGTGGTGCTCTTCTCTGAAGTCTTCTGGTCCTGGATGAAAAACATTAACTCTTCCCTGTGCCCTGAAGTTAATAGAAAGAAAAAAGATTAACAGCAGGAAAAAAGAGATCAGTTTTATTGTACAGGAAAGAGGATTGGCCATACCAGATCAGCCCAGTCTAGTAGCCAGCTTCTGACATTTAAATCAAAGGCATGTAAGCACATGTTTAAAGTGAAGCATGTGCTTAAGGGGTAGATTTTTTTAAGGCACAAGTGTAAGTTTGGCACCCAGCTCCCACTGCCTTGCCGTTTGTGTCTTTGAAGAACCTCTCCTCTACGTGGGATGGACTACTGATTCAGAGCCTTATGCTACTATAGATATTCTCTTTGTCCATATAAACATCTGATCTTTTTTTCAATCCTGGTAACCTCTTGGCCACAGCGATGTCTTGAGTTACACAGGTTAGTCACTGTGTGGTTAGAAAAACAGAAAAAGATTTCCTTAAACCAGTTTTGTTGCCCTTTAACTTCATCAAACGGCCTCACATTCTTGTATTATTGGAGAGGATAAACAGGAGCACTCAATTTACCTTCTCTGTACCAGTCATCATTTTGTATACCTTTATCATCTCCTTTTATTCATCTGCTCTCTAAACTAACTCATCCCAGTCTTTTCAATCTTTCATCACTTGGAAGTCTTCCCATGCCTCTAGTTATTTTTGCTGCATGTCATTGCACCTCTCTTTTTTGTTTGTATTCTTTGTGAGTTAGGGGCCCAGAACTAATTCAGTATTTCATGTGAGGACATACCATTGACTTATATCATGACATTATAATATTTTCAGTAGTATTCTCTGTGGTGTTCTTCATTTATTCTAACATTTTGCTTGCTTTCTTGATTGCCACTGCATATAATGATGCCCAGGTCATTTTCCTGAATGATTACAGTTAATTTAGAATCCAGCAATGTATATGAGTTGTTCAGATTATTCCCTACAATGTGCATTACTTTGCATTAATCAACACTCAATTCATTTATCAACATATTTATTCACCATGTTGTCTATTCACCTAATTTGACTAGGTACCTCTCTGAAGTTCCTCACAGTCTTCTCTATTATTTACTAATCTAAATAACTTGTCTCATCTACAAATTTTGCCACCTCATTACTCACCCTCATGAGGAACGACCAGTGTCCTCAACCCTTTTGGAAGGTGGGTCCCATCCAAATGCCTTCCACTCCACCTTGGTACCCTCCCATCATATGACCAGCTTTCTCAACTGCATGACTAGGGCAGTCAGCTCTGAGTTGTGCCTATTCTGCAATATCCATATAGTGACAGATTCAGAGGTTTTAAGATCAGAAAGGACTATAAAGATCATCTCATCAGACATCTTGAATAACACTGACCACAGAACCAGTGTTTTCTGCATCAAACTCAATAACTTCTGGTTGAACTACAGCATGTGTTTTAGAAAGACATCCAGTCTTGAATTAAAAGATGCACATGAAGGAAAATCTACCACTTCCGTTGGCAATCTGTTCCAACGGCTAATTGCCCTCACTTTTAAAACTTGGACATTATTTCTGGTTTACATTTTTATATCATCAGCTTCTGCCCATTGGATCTTGTTATGCCTTTCTTTGTTATTCAAGACCTGTAGTAACAGAAATCTTCTTTCTGCGTAGTTACTTGTGAATCGTGATCAAGAGTTCTTCTCTTTTCTTCAATGAGCTAAGTAAATGGAGCTTCTAAAGGCTGTCACTTTTTAAGACAGGTTTTCCAGATCTCAGATCATTCTTGTGTCTCTCTTGGGAGCCCTCCCCTATAGTTTGACTTTCTTTTTAAAACATGGACATCAAAACAGGACACAGTATTCCAGTAGTGTTCTTGCTAATGCTCTATACAGAGGTAATATCACCTCCTTATTCATATTTGATATTCACATGTATATACCTCCAAATATCACATTACCCCTTTTAGCCATAGCATTGCACTGGGAGCTCATGTTCAGTTGTTTGTCTATCATGAGGTCTGAGTCCTTTTCAGAGTCATTCCTTTTTAGGATATAGCCCTCCATGCGGTAAGTATGGCCTACATTCTTTGTTTATAAGTGTATGACCTGATATGACTTTATTCATATACATATTGTTTAGTTGCTTATCAAATTATCCAGACTGCTAAAAGTGACCTGTCCCTTTCAATATTATCTCCTCTAATCTTTATCAACAATGATTTTATATTTTCTTCTAGACCAGTGATTAAAGTATTGAATAGTTTTTCGCCAAGAACCAATCCCTGCAGGACTCCACTAGAAATACTCCCACTCATTGATGATTCCTCATTAAGAATCATTTAGCCAATTTTTAATCCATTTAGTGTGTGCTACATTGATTTTGTACTATGCGAATTTTAACCAAAATAGCTTGTGAGGCTAAGTCAAATGCCTTACATAAGTTTATGTATATTACACAAATATAGTTACCTTTATCAACTGAATCTGTAATCTCATCAAATAATTATATTAAATTCATTTCACAAGACATATTTTCCATCAAAACATGTTGATTGGCATAAATTACACTTTATCCTTTTTTTTTTATTGATTGAATCCTGTATCAGCTGTTCCATTATTTTGCCTGTTGGACTAACAGGTCCATAATTACTCGGGTCATCCTGTTTACCATTTTAAATATTGATGCAACATTGCTTTCTTCTACTTTTCTGAAACTTCTGCTTTTTTGCAAGATTTATTCAAAATTAACATGAACAATTCTGAGTGCTCATTTTGTTAACTTTTTTGTTTGATTTGGGTGCAAATTACTTGGATCTATATGCTGCCTCTGTAAATTTGACTCTCTTATCTCATCAGTTCAACAACTCTGGCCTCAAGATGATGTGCCTTGGACAGGCACAGATTAAAGAATTTTGGGGCCCTTGCCCCTGCATACCCCACCTCCCACAGATCCCTGAATGCCCGTCCCACTCCACCATACACACAGGTCCCCCAAATGGCCCTCCCATCTCACATATACCCCAACAACCCTCCACCATCTCCCATTTATCCTGCCAGCCCCACACAATCCCAGCAGTCCTGACATACATCCTGTGGACTGCAGCCTCCAGCACCTCAGCCCCACTAGCCAAAACTCCCAGCATCCCCCATTCACCCCCAACATCCCCCCCTTTCCCATACAACTCACCCATGGATCCCCAACATTCCTTGCTTGCCCACAACCTCTTATGCTGAAGCCCCCCAATACTCTGCACTCACCCCATAGCTCATGAACAACTTGCCCCCAGCCCCTCAGCCATTGCCCCATGGACCTTCCTGGCCGCTCACCAGCTCAGCACTCTGCTCACATACTAGGCTAGGGCAGTTCTGCACAGCTCTTCTTGCTCCCTTTACCCACCTCACACTCATACGTCTCCTTCTCTTTCATTGGGGAGGGGCTGGCTGAGCCAAATTTGAGCCCCACTCAGTTTTTTTGCAGGGGAGAGTGGGAGGGCTGAGATGGGAGCCCTGTACAAGTGCAATGAGTGCGCTTTGATTAATCGTGGCCTGATCTTGGGCTCTGAGGGCCATGAGCCGTTTGTACCTCAGTGACATTTTGGAATAGAAATTCTTTGGTTTTCAGCCAAAATTTTTCAATTTTCAGGTATTCAGTGTTTCAATGAAAGTTTGTCATTTTCTGAGGAAACCAGGCAGTTGTCATTAAAAATTCATTTGTTAAAACTGCAATTTTTTTATCATAAAATATTGGCCAGCCCTAATTTGCACATTCTGCACTATGATCCTGATTTGGCAAAGCATTAGAGCACATGCTTAAAGCTGTTCCTAGTCAGTGAAGCAAAACTTAAGCAAATACTTAAATGCTTTGCTGAGTAAAAATGCTTTGCTGAATCAGGGCTGCTTTGCATTAAACAATGTGCCCCCAAAATCTATTGCTGTCTGGTCCTCAACTCTCAAAGGTGAACTGTGACTGGGTACTAAATTGAATTAGGTTTTACTTCTATCTTTTAGTTAGTAGCTAAAGTCTTGTAGTTGTTTTTGATTTTGCAGTTTTTCTTTACTTTTGCCCACTAACAACTGATTAAGCTTCTTATTCCCACTCATTGCAAGCTCCCCTATGCTCACTCTGTCAGTACCTAACTGAGTGGGGCCTCTCTCAGCTTGAGAAGCATCAACAGGATAATATCACCAACAATCCAGTCCTTCAAAGGCATGCATGCACAGCACTCCCTCTTTCCCTCCCTGGGTCTGTCTTTTACACAAGTCCTTTTAAAATACTTTTGACTTTATTTTTCCCTTTAAGTTTATAAACTGGGTCATTTGGGCACCCTTCATTATCAGCTTCTCACAAAACCTGGGGGAATGTGTTGTATTGTAAACTTGGACCCCATGGGAATCCTCTCTCTTTCTCCTTTCTTTTACTTACACACACACACACACACACGCACACACACACACACACACACACACACACACACTTTCCCTCTCATCTGAGAAATTCAATTAAGATCTCATGATGTAAGGGTACTTTTTATTGACTTTTTTTTAATGCTTTCCCAGCGTGCAGACAGCAAACTACGCAGAACAGCTTCTTACAGAAGGAAAAACTCCCCAGCATGCACAGGGGACTGTGAGTTCATATATAATCTTTCAGGAAACTAGTTTTACAATCAGAGGGGTAGCCATGTTAGTCTGGTTCTGTAGAAGCAGCAAAGAATCCTGTGGCACCTTATAGACTAACAGACATTTTGCAGCATGAGCTTTCGTGGGTGAATACCCACTTCTTCGGATGCAAGGCTGCAAAACGTCTGTTAGTCTATAAGGTGCCACAGGATTCTTTGCTGCTTCTAGTTTTACAATAAGCACAGTTCAGCAGATTGTATTTTCCTCCTTTATACTTGTGTAATTTCCCCCATCCCCACCCCATGGGAGAAAAGATGGGGCAAAGCTGCAGTAAACAGAATAAACAGGTAGAGCGGGATGAACTCCAGGCTGGATTTCTATTCAGCTTCTTCTGAAGTGAGCCAAAAAGTTTTTATATATATGTATGTATGTATATGTATTTTATTTGGGCCAGATCCTCAGATGGCACAAACTGAGATAGCATCATGGATTTCAATGGGCTACATTGATTTAGATCAGCTGAAGATCTGGAGCAGAGAAATTTTAACAGAGCCCAGCCCTATGAGTAACAGGAGAGCCTCAGTCAGACTTCTACTTAGACTGGATATCAGCTGTCTCATTTGCTTCTCACTCACAAGAGCCAGTAATTTATCCAGGATACTGCCTACCCTAACAGTATTATTTTATTAGGGAGAAGGTTATTTTAAAACCGTGAGCTCAAAGAAAAGTGGTAAGAAAGTACATATCATACAGAGTCCAAGAGGCAAGATGCCAACTTCCAGGCAAAGTAACATAAAAGACAGATAGTCTCACAGCTAGAGATAGGAAAGGACAAGTAAAGGAAGCAACAAAACTAGACTGTTCCAGCCAAATAACATGGGTGGCAACTCGAGACTTCATTTATAATCCCACCGTGAACATGACATATTGCACAGGAGCAAAAGAGATGTTCTCCATACTGTTACATGATTTGCCCCCTGAATCAGTGTTTTGTACATCATCTCATTTAGGTGCTGCTAGCCAGATGGGTAATTCACCAGATGATTTCCTCCCACCCCACCTGGAATGGGTCCAAGTCAATCAGAAATACAAATCTAACAATGAAAAACCCACTTATTAATGGTCAAGCTCCCTCTCAAATGCTTATAGCTTCTATGGTCTGAGTAATTATTTTAATAGGCCCAAACCATAAAGCTAGGGGTTCTGGTTGGTATTCTAGTTTATAAAGCTAGATGATTTGATAAATAGTTCTTTGATCTTTTCCATTGTGGGCCAAGAGCTGCTTATGGTTTAAGACCTCCACAGATTGTGTTAGGTTGACAAAGACCCAGGTTTAAGTCCAGCTTTTTGTGTGGGCCAGAGTTTAGATTCTTATTCTGAGATTCTGTGAAGGAAGATAATAGCTTGAGTTGACTAGAAAAGAAAAATGAACTGACATTATCACCTAGTCATTGGGTTTTCTAACAAGGCTGCCTGGAATGAGAGAGGCCAGAACAGATTCTCAGCCTTGCAGATCCTTTATAACCTTTGATTGTGTGGGTTACCAAGAGTGGGAAAGGAAGACAGCTTAACATGTCGCAACAAGGGAGTCAGATAAGCACCTCCCCATAGAACTGTGACTGACAAAGAAATTTCTCAGAGACAAGCAGCACCCCTTAATAACATATGCTTTACTTTTTTGCAGTAGATTAATATCCAAGAGGTTATTGTGGCCACGCCTATTGTAGCAATTATTTGTATGTATGTAGGGGATGAACCAGTAGTGGGGAAATAACACATAGTGCCTCCTTGGCTTCCCAGCTGTGTCAAACTTGAAGAATGAGCGTTCTGTGAGCTGGTGACTTCCTTGTGCTGCTTACACGTTATCCTCCTTGGGCAACAACCAATTTACGTGCCACAGTACTTCATTATTTTAATTTAGCTTATTGCAAGAGTAATCATCATTGCCATCAGTATCAATCATCAGCAATATTTCCAATGATGGCTGTAAGTGATGAAGGTTCTAGCTGACAATAAATGATAATGGTGCTGGCTTGAGCTGACACTTCATTGGACTTTGCAGCCTTGCTCTAAATACTCATGGGCTTGCTACGTAAAGAACTATTTATCTATGACAAAAGCCGGGTCTACATCGTATTTGTTTTTGCTTCCCACATGGCTACGTTCATAATGTTCACAGAATTTATCCTTTGATTATGACAGCCACCATGTCTGAACCCATTTTAAAAGAAATTAGATAGGTCTTAGCCCAGGGCTGCAGAACCTTTTTGTCCTTAATGTGTATTAATTGAGTTATATATATTTATTCTTTTGCTTGAACAAATGCAAAAAATAAAGTTGTTCTGATTGCAAAATTGCTCTTGCTGTTCTCTGTTTGCAGGAGAAGTTTGTTAATAGGGGAAAAAAATCCTAAGGGAACACATCTCCATTTCACCTTTAACTGTGCTTCCTTTCCACTGGGTCAAGATATGGCTGAAATTCTTCAAAATGTAAGTAAGATTGTTTTTAATAACAACAATAGTACAGTTATTTTTGTTGCTATGTTTCTATGGTTTAAGCATTCCCGGTCTCCTATAATTTATGCTGCAAATATTCTTAATTGGGCAAAGAAATCCCTGATGTTTTAGAAATTACATTCCATCTAAAGAACTCTGGAATTCCCAGCATTTCACTCTCAGTACTGTGTGGAATTTCACTCTCTTTACTTTGCCTTAATATATTTATCCCTACATATATTATTTTGTAAACTTCAAAGGTAACTCAAGGTTCTCTTATAAAGGGGGAAGTAGTGGCTAGGACTGGACTTGGATTCAGGAAACCTGGGTTCTAATCCCCACTCTGCCTCTGAGCTGTTGAGTGACAAGTCAGTTCATCTCTCTGTGGCTTCAGTTTCCTCATGTATAAAAAGAGAATCATGATCCTTACCTCCTTGGTAAAGCATTTAGGAATATACATGTGAAAGGTGCTATCTAGGAACCAGGTATGCTTATTATATACTGTATATAAAGATTCTGTTAGTAGGTTGTACACAATAACTTGCAGTGGTAGTTTATATGCCCCCCTGCTTTACTATACAGGAAGAACAGGCTGCTGCCTACCAAAGCAAAACCTTCCATGACTTTAAAGTGTAATAGTCTATGGGTGGGAAAAGGTGGATAGTTCCAATTTGGTTAGAGCAACAAAATCCCCTGAGCCAGTAATGGTGGTAATCCATGTTATCTTCCCTTCTGGCGCAATGTGTTTTGTCATGCTGATGTTGGGTAACCAGGATCCATTGTTTCTCTAAACAACATTAACTACTAACTGGGAAGTGTTACTGTCCATATTGTCACAAGAACATGGGAAGGTTGGAAGATATGCAGGAGGGCTGGAAGCTCTGCAAAGGCAGCCTCAGCACTGCGAATGGGGTGGCTGCATTTACAGATTTTGACACCTTTTATCTGTTGACATCAAAGCAGGGCCTTCTCCCCTTCTGGGGACCTCAGCCAAAGCCCATTGCCATCAGGGGGATCTTTCCATCGACTGCAGTGGTCTTTGAATTAGGCCCATCCTTAAGAATGGAGCTAATGATTTGGAAGTGTCATTGCTGATATTTTATACCAGGGGTCGGCAACCTTTCAGAAGTGGTGTGCCGAATCTTCATTTATTCACTCTTTTAAGGTTTCACGTGCCAGTAATACATTTTAACATTTTTAGAAGGTCTCTTTCTATAAGTCTATAATATATAACTAAACTATTGTTGTATGTAAAGTAAATAAGGCTTTTAAAATGTTTAAGAAGCTTCATTTAAAATTAAATTAAAATGCAGAGCCCCCCGGACTGGTGGCCAGGACCTGGGCAGTGTGAGTGCCACTGAAAATCAGCTTGCATGCCATCTTCAGCACCCGTGCCATAGGTTGCCTACCCCTGTTTTATACCATGACTGAAGTGGAATGCAACTGCACCTCCAGAGTTTCAATCATTCAGACAGCAGTAAAATGAAAAACAAACTAGAGAATAATTGGTAGAAAATCCAAACTCTTTATATTTCAGTAACTGCTCAACCATTGAAAGTGAGGAGAAAATGCTGCCAGACACATGAAGATCTCTATGTGTGCATAGCTATCTGCATACTGTAGAATAGTCTAGGTCCTTACAAGAGGCAAAATTCTCCATTATGAGTCCCATTTATAAACAGTCTCCATTAAGTCTCAGCCATGTTCTCATTATAATAAACAATAGAAAATACAAGAGTACCCCCGGTATACAGGTGCAGGAAAGCAGTTACAATTGCCTGCCAAAAGTAACTGTGCACCTAGTGAATGGGGGAGACTATGGAAGTGAAAGCATTTGTTTCAGGTGAGTGAGAGAAGCTCATTAGTGGTGTAGTTTGTTAGGTTGATGCATCCATCACGCCTTCTTTATCCTACACATATTCCAGCAAGTAGATAACTACTGTCTATTTTGTCCTAAAATTACACACATATATTAAAACAATTCCTGGTAGTGTCACTGGACATTGTACATTATGAGGTTGACTTCAGGCGGCTTCCATTGACCTAAGTTTGTAATGTAGACCAGGCCTTAGTGATTTTAAATGCCTTTTCATGAAATTTCTTTTTCACAAAAAGAAAAGCTCAAATAGTAACTGAATGGAGATAAACCTGCTTAACAAGGTTGCTCACCACTCAGGACAGTTCCCCCTTCTCTTATCTCTGCTACCTGCAATGACATTAGCAGGCTGTAGGGAGGATTTACAGGCCTTCAAACAGCATGACTCATGTCTCATTACTTCTGCCTTCCCCCAACAAATTCCCTTCTGTCTCACTTCATGTGTGTAGTTTTCCATTTCCAGCTTCTCCAATGCTTTCCTGGCTTGTTTAGGGTTTTTTTGTATCTATTTATTTAAATGGCTCTCTGCTTCCTGGCAGGCTGGGAGTAAAGAATTATTCTGAGGCAAGAAAATTTCTCTGGGAGTGCCAGGGCTGCTGCAACCCCCTTTTGCCAAGCCAGTGTGGAGAAGGGGTGGGTCCATATTGAGCACTATTGAATAGGAGAATCCAATTTAGATCTTCCCATATGCATAATTAATTCACCAAATCCACTCTTTTGATCAACCAAACTAAAGTTGGGCACTTGCCCAAAGCTCATTGCTTTTCTGGTTTTCAAGTGCAGCATTTTTGTTTGGGCCCATCTCTAAAACAGACATTAAATAAGAGTAGAATCTTTTTCTGATCATAGACTCACCATCCCATGTGGGACTGTTAAGGAAAAAATATTATCATTGCTTCATTATTGCAAAGCTCCCTTCAACTGATAAAGTTACCTACTACCTGATTATCCACTCACTGAATGGAAGTATCTGTCTTTCTTTGGACTTTGGTTCTCTAACTCATCTTTACAGAGATGTCTCACTTTCCCAGTTTCTTATACTTACTAGAGTTGAATTTCCAAGTACCTCTTCCTATATATCATATAACAGAGTGTCACACTCCTAGGGCTTTGGGCTTTTTTTAAAATTACATTTTACACATCAGTAAACTTGTAATGTAGGAACTGCTTTCTTAGTGTTATTTATATCTCTGTGTTGCAAAAGGATTTGTCAGGGAATAATATGAATGTTATTTATCAGACAGCTCAGCTTTATTGACTGTTACATTTCACATCCTTCAGTACTCTTTGGCAAAGAAGTAAATAACAGTGCTATTAACCTCTAACACCAATATAAAAATAGGCAGTTATTAAGGGGTAAATATTACTCTGATTATTATTGCCCCAGTCTGCTTTCTCTGTGATAAATAAGATCCCTTTGTGGGTCTGCACAATCCCAAATTGTATGAAGTTATGAACAGCTATTTTGACCACTTGAGCTAAGTTGTTTCTGGTACCTTGTACATCAGAAAGGGGATATTTCACAGTCTGGCTGCCTGGCTGGATAAGACTGAAATCAGGTAAGAAAACAATAGGAATCATGCAAATTAAACCAATGTGCTCATGGCTGTCTTAACAGCTCGCTGCATTGTATCAATGGCTGCTTATTGTAATCTTTAATAGTCTCAGATAAATACCATATAGTCTTGGTAAGGACCAAATCCTGTTCCTATTAAAACTGATGACAAAACTCCCAGTCAGTTTGACGGGCATAAGGAATAAAGCCTAAACCGCCTCTTTCAGTGGGAGTTAAGGGATCTCAGAACCACACAGGGGAGTGTTCAGCACCTTGCAGGATCAAGGCCTTTGCAGGCAATTCTGTAAATTCCCTAGAGTAGCAATATTTCATTTCATATACAAGGAAAACCAATATAAGTGGCATTTCTGTTACTATGGTGATTGTCGCTGCAAGAATCATTAGGGTTTGTTCCTCTAGAGAACCCAATACCTTGTCACTGAATGTTGTTATCCTTATCAGACCTGGTCTGCTTTACTTTAAAACATTAAATTGTTAGTAACATAAATGTATTTTAAAATAGCTAGTAAATAAAATATTTGTTTAAAAAGATACTTTTCTAAATAATTAGAATAAATCAACTAAGGAGTCAGTGTTTTAAAGTGGGAGCATACTTTTTGGTGTCCCTCCGATATGCAGTTGGTTTTTTTCGTATTCCCTAGCATTGATTATGCTACATGAGACATCATTGCTGAATCAGACACATTAGTTTTTCAGACCATACAACATGTTGGATTTCTTCCTACAATGTAGCTTCATTTTGGTAGATATTTTTATCCTTTTAATTTCATTCTTCAAGCCACTGGTGATGGTGACACTTATCTTTGTGCAGTCTAAAAACCAGTGCCTGTGTGTCCCCATGAATCACCGTGGTAGAGGGATCCCCTTTCCTTCAGTAACTCGTGACAAGGTTCCGGCAATAATCAGTTCTAAGTCTGCGGCTAAAGGACCCAATGTATATCAGGATGCATACCATGAGCTCTATGAAAGCAGTCTTGAATCTATATGGTGACCTTTTACTCATATCCTTCACTGATGGCTCAGCAATGGATTTGAGGCTTTTGGGTCTGAGAGCAACAACCTTGTGCACTATGTAATCTAAGGGATACGAGTAGTCCTTGGCTACACTGGTAAGCAAGGCTGGGGAAGCAACTATGACATAGTGAACCTCTTTGCCTTGTACAAATGGCAGGACAGGATTTTGCCAGAGTGCTCAAATGAGCACTAGGCTCACGATTCAGTACTCAGTGAAATCAGTGGAGTCATTCGCTTGATTTCAGTGGTAGCTGAATTAAGCTGTAAGAGAGACCCCACTGACTAACACTCTGGCCAGTGTACCCTATACTCAGGGGTGAATGGTCTATGCTCTAGAGGGATGTCTAGGCCTCCCATCATAATAGCACATATGTTGGAGTAAACAGCAAACTTCAGTCAGCAGATGGGAAAGTGTGTGCTCTGCTTCTGCTCATAGGAGCAACCAAATGTACCCTGGCTTATTGTGTGGAAACCTGTTGTGGTCTGTAGGACCCTGGAGCAGAAAACGCACTGGGAAGTATCCTGACACTGTACTGATTAGAGCTTGATTTGGCTCTCCCTGTTATAAAGGGAACGAGGTGGAAGTTAAAGATCTTGTGAGATTTTTTAAAAGAGTTGGGGATATTGTTACTAGCATGGTCCAAAATTGCCTCTTAATAAAATCACTTACCGTCAGCTTCTGCTCCCAGTTACACTGCTATAAAGCTGAAGTAAATGGACACTAGTCATAATTACCCCACCCTCACAATTCAAACAAGTCATTTGAAAAAAAGGAGGAATGGCTGGAGAACTAGACTGAAGCCTTTGAAAGCAAAATTGTAGGATAAAAAAAACATTTTAGGGGGGCCCTTTATATTTGACCCAACTTACTGAATCATTGCAGTGAGGATGAGGAACTTTAGTACACGTTGTTAATACATGCACACTCATTATGTGCCTTAGGTTCAGATAAAAGCAGATGGAAAAAGAAAACTTTGAAAGAGCAGCAGCTAAAGCATTTTGTTCTCTGTACGCACACTTGCTTAATGAGGCTATATCTATTATGAGTTTACTTGCTGCAAATCCAACCCTCTTCCTTTCCAAAAACAGATTAGTCACAATTAATAAGAACAACATATGTAGTTTATATTCTTATTGAGCCAGCCTGACCCAGAGAGGGCATTTTGCAGATTCATTGTTTTACTGATTAATTATAAGTTAAGCAAACCTATTCTGTGCTGTAGCCACTCCGTGATTAGGAGTTTAATATATATACAGTTTTTAAACCATTAAGCGGATTTTTTTTTTACATGTTGAACTTTTCAACCTCCCTAATAAACAGTCAGGAATTAAACATACCGGCAGATTTGCAGTGGAAGGAGATTGTATAGAGACAGGCACTGTTTTAAAATTTAATTTAAATGATTTTTATATGCAAACAGGAGGATGGTAATACTGGGGGCTGCATCTTTAAAAAAACACAAGAGATGTTGTCTGAATAATTTGGATACTTATGCAAATGAGGTAGGGCACTGATCCAGATATTTGTTTTGGGTGTAAGTTTGTACCTGTATCATGTGCCATATGTACACACGTACATGGGTCATAAACCAATATTTTTCTTGTAAATAAGATAATGAGTAAAACTCACAATAAAGAATTTGGAAGGGCAAGAAGACTTTATTTTCACTACATTCCTATAAGCTGGAGAAAGAGAGGGGAGATTTTTTTTTGGGCTTGGCTACACTTGCAAGTTGCAGCACTGGTAGAGGCTTTCCAGCGCTGCAATTAGTAACTGTCCACACCTGCAAGGCACATCCAGCGCTGCAACTCCCTGGCTGCAGCGCTGGCTGTACACCTGGCCAGGTTGGGGTGTAGTGATTGCAGCGCTGGTGATCCAGCGCTGCTCATCAAGTGTGGACACACACCAGCGCTTTTATTGGCCTCCAGGGAATAAGGAGATATCCCAGAATGCTTTTAACTAAATTACTCTCTTTGTTTTGTTATGCAGCCTCTCTTTGTTTTGTTGTGAACTCCGATCGGAGCTCCGTTGAACTGCTTATCTAAAAAACAAACACTGATCACAGCAAACAGGAGCTATCTGTACCTGGCTGTGAACGATCAAATGAGAGGCAAGCAGTTTGCTTGACAGAGAAACAGCGTTGGATGCAGGCTGTTTGCAATTAAGACTAAGGGTTCGCGAACATTTTGTGATTTTTCAATCCAGGGAAGCTAACACACAGTGTTGGCTCCAAAAATCCACTCTCTCTATCTTCCCCGCTCCCTGTCACAGTACACCACAGGGAGTGAGTGAAACAGCGGGGAGTCCGTGTTGGATGCAGGCTGTTTGCAATTAAGAGTTAAGACTAAGGGCTCGCGAACATTTTGTGATTTTTCAATCCAGGGAAGCTAACACACAGTGTTGGCTCCAAAAATCCACTCTCTCTATCTTCCCCGCTCCCTGTCACAGTACACCACCCTCCACCCCCCTTTTTTGAAAAGCACGTTGTTGCCACTTGAATGCTGGGATAGCTGCCCATAATGCAGCACTCCCAACAGCGCTGTTAATGCTGCAAATGTGGCCATACACCAGCGCTGGTAGCTGTGAGTGTGGCCACACACCAGCGCTGGCCCTGCACAGCCGCACGACCAGCGCTGTAACTCCCAGCGCTGCAACTTTCAAGTGTAGCCAAGCCCTTTCTTTCTTTTTAGCTTTTATTAAGTGTCCCTAATCCAAGTTCCCATATCTACACTTAGAGTGCTCAGTGCTTTTTCTCTTGTACTTATCAATTGTGATTCCTTTGTTTTTAACACCTTACACGGTTAGAAGGTGAAGAATTAATCGATATTGCTGAGTGAATTATTATGTGTGTGTGCAGCTATAATACAGTGAGTGGCAGGGAATTGCAAAAGGCCACACATGGGAACAAATGCCAAATTCATCTCTGGGAGTTGGTCTTTACTGACCTCACAAATCAGTGACGTTCTTTTGAAGCTCTGAAACTCACATTCCTGCATGATGGCTTTTTGGCCTACAGGAAAGAAGCTGGTGAAGTCTAGTGTCTTATGGACTAATTTTGTGGATTCATCAAGTTTTAACCTCTGTTTTGGAAATGGTACTAAAGACACTTTGCCTTTGTCTATAGTTGTCTATACAGTTGCACCCACTGCCAACACCTGTTGTCAACACTGGGTCATTTTTGTAGTGTAGGCCAGGCCTAAAAGAGTAAGTCTGAAAGCAGTGAGAAATCTAGAGCAAAAGGAATGTGTGACAGGCAGAGGGAGGAATAAAGTTCAGAGAGAAGCTACATGGAAACTTTTTCAAACACTGCAGTTCCATTTTTGAGCAAGAGTGATCCTTGAGAGAACATCACAACATAGCTCCACACACTTCACTGCCTCCCTGTTAGATCCTAGGTACATGGCAGGGTCCTAGACCTGCTGTTTAAGACCCTTTATCATCATCCTTGAATGCAGACATCAGATCTCATTGTCTAGGTTCCATTACCATGGGGTAACCTCTGTATCAAGGGAGGCTAGGCATTGTAATCTGCCCTCCAGATGTCGAGTTGGGCACTCCTCCACCACATGAGATATTGTCTGCAATGCTGCTCCACAGTCAGTGTGAAGAGGAAACCAGGACAAGCTGGTACATGTTTGTGGCGACTCTAGATTAGCTAGTGAGTAGAATATTGAGCCTGGTCCAGGATCTAAAATCCAGTGAACAAGGAATCAGGAGCAGCAATGGACTATTGAATTTACTTAGTGTGTTAGACTCTCTTTCCCACCAATGATTCCACTCTATAAGAACATAGTTTCCAGCTCCCTGATGGTGCTGATCATCCATGCCTGGTAAAGGGCCAGTAGAGCTCTTATCCAGGAGTGCATGAGCTGCCACAGAAGAGGGGTGTTGAGAGATCAGCCGTGGTGTCACATCCTGGTCTACAGGAGTGGGAGTCCTCCCCTGGATACAATCAGACCTTCGAGTTGGCACTGTGTGTTTTTCCTATCTGAAAATGGAGCATTGGTCAGCCGGAGCTATAGTAGCTTGGTTTCATCTCTTACAACTCTTCAGGCACACTCAACAGGAACGGCATCTCACTGAAGGTCTGGCAGAGCTGTGTGTACTAGCACATGCAAACTGGAAGTTGGTATATAACTCAAACAGCCGCTAATAATATAATGGCTGAATTCAGCTCCATGTCAGCAAGCTGAGTGTGGTGGCTGTGCCCTGAGACCACAAAGCAGTATTCAGAGGAGCAAACAGGGCCAGTATCGATGTTTGAAGAAACAAAGGGTTTGCTCCCCAGGAGTGCCTGATAGTTTATGTAACAAGAGGGTAAGGAATAATGGTCAGAATAATGACAGGGAAGAGGCAGAAGAAGAAGGGGGAAGGAAAGAAAAAAAATAACTGTGGCTGAAGCAAGGAAATGGAGGAGAGGAGAGTCTTAATGGATCATTCAATTAAATGCTTAGTTTTGTATCTGGGGATCTGTCTATGATGGTGATTCAGAAATGTCATGGAATAGGTCAAATAGCAAAAGAGGAATCAAAAGACCTGGATAAAGTAGTAAGCTATAGAGAAAGTGGCCACAGAGTTACCTGGCAGGGGTAAGAACCTTTCATGGAGGGAATTTAACCCCCTAGCAATTCATCCAGCTAAAGGAGATGCATACAAAATTTTAAATTACCACTTTATCCAGCACACTCCACTCTGTCAAGTAATCCATTTTCTCACACATTTTATTGTATTATGAATAATTTCTCTCTAAAACTTCCCAAAGCATGGCTCTAAAAATGTTTTATTCGAAGACAGCAACAACCCAGTTCTAAGTACCAAAAATATTTCATAATTATCCCATCTTTCTGAGCCTTCTCTCTGAGAAGGAATATGGAATATTGACACAGACAATCCATCTAATAAAGAATAATTGAGAAGAATACTACTTTGATTCCAATCTTATTCTCTATGCAATGTTTTATCACTATATCTACATGATATAGCCACAGCTTCACTTGGGAGATACTCAAATGTTGATTGCACTGATACAGTCTACTTAATCTTCAAAACTTTGCATAACATTTTTCCAGTATGTCACTTATGATAAGAAAATATTTTTAGACAGCTCCTTGTAATTTTTAAAGTTTGCATTTATCTGAATCAATACAGAAAGGTAACCAGAAATGCAATAAAATATATCATTTCTATCTTCTCACATTTAAGTATATTATTCATATCTAAATTAGACATTTATTAAGATCAAGATATTTATTTCATACTCAGGATTTTTAAAGTCTGCAGAATCAGCAGTATGGAAAATAGCAATTTTTGCAGTTGTTACATTAAACTGTAGGTTAAACTGAGCCTAAAGGCAAAGGCATGACTGTGATTCACAACTACACTAAGTCTTGTTTCTGTTATCCTGCTCTGTGGCTTAAGGGCCTGATCCAACATCCACTGGAGCCAAGGGAGTCTTTTAATTGACTTGAAAGGATATAGAATAAGACCCTACATGTCTGTTGTCTGCAGCATGCATTATAGTTACATTTGCTAGAACCAATGTAGTTTAGTTTGAATCACTATTATAATCTGCTATTTTCAGGGACTTGTAACTTTCATACAAATTCCTTTCAGGGTGGGAACTCAGCATATGGTCTTGTCCCCTGAGAATGTTAAAGTTTATTTATTTAATTAAGAAATGTTTCCGCTATTTTTTTTTCATGTTTTAGGGAACTAAGAGAAAGTTATATATTTAGATCGCTCTCCAGCTGTAATTCTTATACAGTTGAGAAATAGATTGCCGTAGAAAATATCTTTTGACAAATCAATAATGCAGACTAATCAATTTGGTTTTGGAAATTACATGAATTACTTTATTTCTCTTCCCTCTGGAAGTTGTGGACATACGCGAGTTACTGTGACTAGGTTCACAGGGCCTTTTTTTGCCCTTCCCGCTAGCAGGACATTAGCACTGTGCTTAAACCCCAGGAACGGGTGTACTGAGTTACTCCTCGAGGAATTCTGCACCTAAAAACTCTGGCACACTATTTTAAAATTCTGCAAAACTCTGCATATTTTATTTGTCCAAATAACACAATGTAATCATGCCAGTTTCCATTATTTTGGTAATGTATTGCAAAATACCTATCAGCAAGTATGTCTTTAACAATACAGACCACAAAAAAAGATTCCCCCAGGAGTAGAGACTTGAAGAACCCCCTACGACAACTCAGTTGCTGTTTCTCTGTTATGCTTTTGCTGGGCGCCTCAGTCTGGGTGTGTCGCACATGCCAGCTGGGCACACCTTGGGGGAAAATTTACAGTTGTGCTTACATAAGAAATACATGCTGCAGTCTTGTCTTACTGAAGTTGACATAAACATATAAAAAGAACAGTGCAAAGTTGCTTGCCCGGATTAAAGCTGTTGGAGTATGATTTTTTTTTAAAATAGGTGCTATTTATGCCCATGTGACTCCTTTTGAAAAAACATTCTGCTCTTTCAGTATCCATTCTATATTCTGCTTTCTCCTAGAAAATAAATCTTTCCATTTTGTTTAACAAATCACCAAAAAGACGTTCACTGAAGAGCGTAGCCTGTGTTCCTACTAGCTTAACTATTGTATATATAAAATTTCATAACAAGATAATTGTCTCTCCTCTTGTTCCAAGAAAATGCTGTACATGGTATTTTAAATTTGGACTTGTAAAGCTAATAGCATCAGGTTTTATATCTCTCCCTACCTACCCACTTGTATCTGTGTGGAGAGTTCAATTATGTAGTAGCTTTCCATCCTTTAAGTGGGGATGGCTGTCCTTACTCTTTTGGCTACACATTTGATATGCAGGCTAAATTAGGTCTTTTTCTAGTGCTGTCATTATTGTTAAGCTGTGAGTTTTCAGCAAGAAAAGGTTAATGAGAAAAACATCAGAAAGTTGCAGATTAACATATTTTTTGTCAAAATAAACTTTCTTTCTTTCTTTCTTTCTTTCTTTCTTTCTTTCTTTCTTTCTTTCTTTCTTTCTTTCTTTCTTTCTTTCACTATAACAGGGACCAAAAAAATCTCAAAATGAGAACTTTCTGCTGATTTTATTTACTGCTTAACCAGTTGAGGTACGTATTTAACATTTTATTAAGGTTTGAAACTCCTTTTTCATATTTTATAACCCCAGAGACACTTCCTCTGATCTCAGTTTCCCATCAGCTGCCCCTCGCATATATAATAGTGTAACAGTAAAAACAAACGAACCATAAACAAGCACAGCCTACCACAAACTAGAACACATATAATGTCTTTTATCATTCACTTGCATCATTATAACTTCTGGTGCCATAATGTGGTATGCATCAATGTTGGATAAACCAGTTGTGAACGTCTGAGATGTAGCAATTGAGAAGATGACAAGCATAAGAAGGGGGACACTTATGAGACATCATTGTCATTATTGATTACTCACAGAGAAAACAATGGGGGGACTTAGAAGTCAGCAAGTCAGCCTTGCTATATTCCTACTAAAGAAGGGCCCAAAGTGCCAAAAAATTGGTGTCTTGAATAAAGTAGAACTTAGCTCCAAACCACCACTAATTTCATTATGATTCTACAAAATGAAAACGCCACCAAAAAGTTTTTGCAAAACCAATCCCTGGCTTCCCTGATGTATCTCTGCTTTCTACTGAATGAGTTCCTACTAGTTGTTACTCTTGTATATGATAGTGCCAGATTTTCAGAAGTTAGACTTTTAAATGATGTTCTGCTCTTGCTAGTAACTGTGAAAAGGGCACTGTGTGGTTCTGTGTTCTTTGTTGTTTCTCATAGAGTCCCAGCAGGTTCTTTCCTTTTCATGTATGATCATCAGTAGCATAAATTCTGCAGATCAAATTCTACCTTCAAATATGACCAGTGAGGATCATGCATGAAATAAGAACCCAGCTTGACTCTCAGATCCCAGGTTATATTTACAGAGCTGCCCGTTAGAAGAAATATATTTTTCTTATGAACTGAGCAAATATGATATGGAATAAGTGAGATGAAATGGGACCCTGCCTTGCCAGTGTACAGAGTCATTTTTTCAAACCAGTACTATACTTTGCGTAGTGTTGGACCCAAGTCCAGACCTCAGACTTCACATCTTTATAAAGAGCCAAATCAGAACACTCTGCAATTTTGTTAAATTCCAATCTGGATTACAATTCAATATAATGACACTTTAAATGCATAACAATCTGTACAAATGTAAAAATGTAGGATTCCTCCAGATGTCTGCCAAGGGTGGATACTGCCCACTCAGCCTGGATAGGGATACAATAGGACAGGATATGATTGCAAACCCCAAATGTGGAAATATTTGCATCTGTTTCTCTCCAAGTATCCTCTTCCTCTGCCTTTAAACCTGTATAATGTCATTGACTTCAACAGGGTTCCTCCAGATTTACACCAGTGCAAGCGAGAGGAGAATCAGACACACAAAGTTCAATTCCACAGCATAGCTCCAGGATTTTAATTCAAGAAGAACTCTAACAGAGTACATGCACAGGTAAATGCATGTACAAACTCCACATTTCTGCATGCATTTAGAGTTGTCTGTTTACTTGTGCAAACTTATCTTAGCGTTCTTATTTTGAAAGTTTCGTCGTATTTTTATCATTAGCCCTTCTGTAACCTGTTCAGTGTTGTTTTCCCAATTTAGGAACCTATAAAAAGAGATTTTTTTTAAAAAAAGCATAAGCAAGAGATTGAAAAAAGAGTAAGACTGGTGAGCTATAAAGGGTGTTGAGGGGATGGAATAATTGAAGTCATGAAGTCTTTGACAAAACAATGATCTGCTAATAGGCACTTAAGAATTTGATTGATGATGGTAGAGGTCAAATAAAAATGGATCATCAGAGACAGCCATGACAAAGCAGGAAAAAGCTGAAAATTGTGAAACAGCCAACACAGACATTTTCCTCAAACTCTGCAGAAATAAAAATGAACATAAATGAACATTTTAGATGCAAAAGAAACTCTCAGGAAAACATCTTTGTCTCTGGGTAGAATCCTAGAGCAGGGTTTCTCAATCCGTGGGTCAGGACCCAAAATTGGTTCACCAGAATATTTCAAAAGGTTGCGTGGCAGCTCCTGTCCCACAGGTTTGGCTGGGTTTACCTCCCTGCTCCAGGCACTGCAACTTCTGGGGTCCTAGCGCTACTCACGTTGGGCCCAGCTGTCATGATGGCGGGAGACTGGGAAGGTCAGATTTGAGTGAGTGGCACTGCAACCCTATGAGCCAGGACACAACTCCACTCACACAAATTTGGTCCAGTCTTGGGCGGGGGTGCAAACCAGAGTGACACTGCAACCTCGGAGGTTGCAGTGCCTGGAAGAGAGAGCCAAGCCCAGTCAGGCCCACAGCACAGGAGCTGCAGGAGCTCCCACTGGGGGGTGAGTGCTGAGTAGGACCCAACACCCGGGGGTGCAGGACCCAATCGAAACCACCCCTGGGACTCTACCCCCAGACTATTTACTGAGTCGCGACAAGCCATCAACATTTACAAATGTGTCCTGAGCCCAAAAAGGTTGAGAACCACTGTCCTAGAGGACTCAGTAGACTTAAGCCTCATAGAATAATGGTGGACTCTTTAGTGTTAGAGAGAGAAGAAATGGGAAAAAAACAGACATTAAATGCTGAAAAAAGTTAGTAACGTGTTTTACCAAAAATAGTTTTCAAATACTGAATTAAAAAAAAAAAAAGACGAGCTCTGCGTAAGCTTGAAAGCTTGTCTCTCTCACCAACAGAAGTTGGTCCAATAAAAGATATTACCTCACCCAATTTGCCTCTCTAACATCCTGGGACTGACACTTACATCTGAATTATAACAACACTATGCACAACTCTCTCACCTGTGATGTCACATTCCGCTTCGCCCCCCCCTCCCCCCGCAAATGCTAAAATTGAAGGATTTAGGACCAAATTCTTTCCCCAGTACAAAGACTAAATAGAAGAGCTTTGCACTGGGCAGTTCTGCAGGGGGTTGGTGGGATGAAATCTTTCATTCAGGATGCAGAGTGGCAATACAACCCTACAGTGACTAGTTTGACCTCCAGGCTTCTGTGCCTACTCTCTGCAGAGGGATTTGGTCAGTGTGTCTGCATAGTCACAGATCCACCAGCCCCATCCCATTCGCAGCCTACCTTCAAAACTCCCCTAGCCACAGTGGCACAGGGAGTCCTGATGGAGGTGCATTCTCTGGTCTGTGGTTTGCAGGGTGTTTTGACTGTTGTATGTGCTCCCCTCACCCTCAACTTTTCCTCTCTCAGCTCTTTTAATTGGGCCATAAGGTGTGCCCCTCAGGGTCTGTTCTAAGCTTTTGTGCAGGGTTTATGACACTGGTCCACATGTTCTGTATTCCACCCCAGAGGTGCCTGCCTTTCAGTGATGAGGGAAGGGAGCTATTTATATTTACAGATTGTTTTCATGCCAAGAATATCACAAAAATGAAGGGCAGTTTTAACAGGTGCAAAGCCTGTCAGTTTGGTGTGTTAATACTCAGAAAGCCCAAAATGGTGGTTTCACACAATTCTTTTCGTCCTTAAGCTGTTTTGCAGCCTAGTTGTCTGATGCAGCGAATAAGCACATTCTGCCTGTCAGCTAGTGGCTAGATATTTCATCTGAGGTTAGAGAATTGGCAGATATCCCATCCTGTGGCTGGACCTGTGTGTGTGCAACACACATGCCTCCACAGCTGAAACTCAAGCTGGGCCCTTTATGGTCTGTAAGCAGTAATTCTAGCAGCTGAGCCAAATGGAAGCCTCCTATTGCCAAGCCTGCAGGAGCTGTGCTAAGCTTTCCTCAGTTGGAAGTTGTTCTTATGTTATATATCACTCTACAGATGTAGATGCTGTAGTGCTTTAAAGAACAGAGCTCTGTCTTAACTTATAATCATTTCCTTTGAACTCAGATACCGCGAGAAATGCCAATAAGCCCACCAGAGAGTATTTCTTACAAGAAAGTTGATTGTAGAGGAGCGTGGCCTTGAACAACGGACTCGGAGATCTCAACAATAGGTTTACTAAATGGGAGAAAGGGGCAGATGCAGTATTTCAGTAAGAGATTAATTGCTCTTATCCAGATCACCAATGCTGTAAGTGCAAACATGTAAAAATTAAAATGTGTAACCACTACATTTTCTTGACTTACCATTCAAATAACTGATGTAACAGCACCTACTTGGGAGAAACAGAGAGTTTAATCAGTGCTCTCTGCATTTTATCAGCAACGTAAGAGGATTTAAAATCACAACAGAGCAATAACAAAAGGATCAGAAAAGCCTTTTTAAGTATTTTCCTAATCTGGGTGGAAATATACAGAGGCTGGTCACCAAACACCCTTGAACTTTGGGAATGAAAGGGGAGATATGGCTTTAGTGCCTGGATCCTGTTTTAATTCTACTCCTGTCTCTTTAAAGGAGCTGAACCAAAACATCAGATTTGAGCACCCCCTCAACTTTTAGTCTGGATTCAGGTCTGAATTTTGCAACTCAAGCCCATTCCTAATATATCTTTGTATGAATTTGCAGTAGAATTGTATTGCTGGTGTTATCCACATGAGCAACACCTCATAGCCGGCTGACAGTTTAATGAGACATTCTGCATTTTACCTAAGGCATTCTCACCAGTAGGAAATCCTGTTAGATTTACAAGTGTCCATCTGTTAAAATTCTCTGGAGTCATTTTAGATGCTACACTGTTTGTTGGGTTTTGACCTCCTTTGCTGTGATTGTTCAATTAATTCTGTTGTGTTCAGTGCACACTTGTCCTATGCATCTTGGAAAGCATAGCTGGAAAAGAGCAGCACTTTCAAAAGCTCAGTTTTGAGTATTAAAATATGATCCAGTCTCTGGCAGAAGTTCTTGTTTACTTATTCATCAGCAGAATACGTGGTGAAATGTGATGTGCACCTCCCCTTCCTTCTTTTCTTTATGTGACTGATTACATAAGCACAATGAGAGTTGTGGTTAGGGTCTCTATACTGAGTTTGTGCTCTTGGATTAAACCTCTTTTTGTCCTATTATTTCATCTGGAAGGCAATGAGCTCAAATGGCTCTAGATGGGGATTAGATAGCAAGGCTCTTAGATTATATTCCTCGCTGTCATTGTGTGCCCTTGGGTAAATCCCTTACCCTCTCTGTGAATCAGTTTTACCCATCTGTAGAATGGGCAAAATGTACACCTACAACCCTTGGGTGTTCAGAATTTGTTAATGTTTGTGCACCCCTTTGAAAATTCTGGAATGAAAGTGCAAAGTAAGAACCCCCCCTTTTTTACTCTGAGCGTCCCACACTATCACCACCTAACCCTCCCCCATTCCCAAAAGAACCAAAACAAAATTCAGGCCCTGGTGCCTGGAGGGAAGAGAGAGCCAGATCAGTATATCCTTATGTAGGCACATCACACACCGGTGGAAGGAGGCAGTCAGATACCACAGCTGTCACAGTGCCAGAATGGCTATTTTATGCAGAACACTCTATGCAGCAGTCTTGCCCAAACATCTCAAGAGCAAACACTGCAATAATAAAATACACCTTCACTGTGTATTGCACATACTGTATGTGGAAATTGTACTAGGCAAAGGATATACTCAGTAGTGCATCATAAAGTAATAAACATATAATTCACTGTGGCTAAATACCTTGAGAGGGATGTTCCACTCTCCTCCCACACTGGAACAGTGAATGGAAGGGGCCCTTCATGCACATCTCCCCCTTTCCTCACAGAAGTTGGGGCGTGTCGCTGATGGAAGAAACCCAGACAGCATGGAAGGGGGAGCAGATAAAGTACCCCACATTTGATGTGAGGGGACAGAGTATTGTGAAGATGGCCCTGATCTCTGAGAAGGAAATTGAATCTTCTAGAGATTTGGGGGTTCTCCCCTGTTCAGAACCTACCCCTGAATGGAACAACTTGTGGAAAGATCCATGTGAGGGTCCTTGTGGAGTTTCATCTTGTGGACTTTGCCCTGGAAGGGTAATCTCTCCATTTTATATTACCAAATTATTATGTAAAGTTTTGTTGACTCTACTATATATGAGTTACTTTTGACTCTGAGTCAACATCCTCTCCCATTCATTTCTTTAAAGACACCCTGGATCAAAAATACAGGGTGTCTTTATTTAATATTTAAATATTTACAGGCACTTTGGAGACACAGGACCAACTTCAGTGGTGAGGTTAAGAGGTATTCTAACCTGGTAAAACGTACAGCTTCTTCTGGTCTCCATAATGAATACATTATACTGACTTAGACGCCTTCTAGATTCCCTTAGACTGACACCTTACCAGCATGTAAATTATACATACACCCTTATACTTTTCCTCTGAATCTGGCCTGATGAATGTGTGAATGTCTAAATAGGTGCCAAGGGGCCAAAAGAGAAGAGTTTAGCAATGAAACCTACTAACAAAAGAACATAAGTAGAAATAAGTTAAGGCAGGGGTCGGCAACCTTTCAGAAGCGGTGTGCCAAGTCTTCATTTATTCACTGTAATTTAAGGTTTCGCGTGCCAGTAATAAATTTTAACGTTTTTAGAAGGTTTCTTTCTATAAGTCTATATTATATAACTAAACTATTGTTGTATGTAAAGTAAATAAGGTTTTTAAAATGTTTAAGAAGCTTCATTTAAAATTAAATTAAAATGCAGATCTTATCAGTTTAGTGTGATCCTTGCCCTTGCTTTTCCTTGCTGAGTTTTCCAGTGTTCCCAGGCCGGCAGCAGGCTGAGCGGGATCAGCGGACGGAACCCCAGACCAGCAGCGGGCTGAGCCAGGGTTCCATCCGCTGGCCCCTGCCAGACAGGGTCCCGGCCGCGGCCCCGCTCAGCCTGCTGCCAGCCTGGGGTTCCATCCATCCAGGCCAGCAGCGGGCTGAATGGGGCCGGCGGCTGGGACGGAACCCCAGGCCGACAGCAGAGTGCCACTGAAAATCAGCTCGCATGCTGCCTCTGGCACACATGCCATAGGTTGCTGACCCCTGAGTTAAGGACTAGATTTTAACTTTAGGCACAGTCCTGATTGTAGGGTGACGCATAAGGAACACTACCACAGAAGAAGCACCAAAAGACGCTGTAGGAGCACCAAGGAGACACACCTTTTCCTCCTTACTCGTGGGGGTAATAATTTACTGCTGGCCTGAAGTAAAATTATGCCTCCAGTCCCACCTCGCAAACACTGGTTCAGCTGAGCTGGCCTGTGGGTAGGTGGATGGAATCAATGTTCCAGCAATTTTCCACCCCTCCCTTCCTACTCCCTTGGAGGAAATGGATGTGTAATCCCACTTACTATTGTGTACTTGGACCCAAAGTCTGAATAGTCCATGTAGGGTTTAAAGGGGTATGTGAATTTAGATGCACTGTCGAAAGGGAGATTTAAAGTGTGACTGGATGCAGGGTTTGGTTTTTGCTTTGCTTACTTTCCATGAAAGTGAGGGTCAGGGAAGTTAAAAAGGCTGCCTTGACCTTTAAATATATCACTATTTATAATATTGCTGCTGTTATTTAATATTTTAAGGGCTCCTCCCTTCTTTTTCTCTTCTTGATTGTAGGTTCTTATCCAAGTCCCCTACCTAGCTAGAATCCTGATTCACTGGAGTGTGGTCAACTAGAGCCACTGTCAGACTGCAGCAGCTCTAAGAAGGCAATAGGGGGCAGCCGGATACACCCGTGTCCTCTCACTACCCCAATAGAAGGATGCAGTGCAGCTTACGGAGAGGAACAATTCCACTCTGCCACACAAAGGAGTCGGTGGGGAATGGGCAGGTACACATGTGCTATGCCCTGCCAAGTAACCTAGAACAATTAGGGGAGTGGAGTACTCTTCCCGCCCACCCACCCACCTCCAGTAATGGGAGAGACAGAGGGGTAGCACTTGTGACATCCCTCTAAAGGAAGCTGGGGCAACCTAATGAATAAGAGCAGAAAGAACAGAGAGATTCCAAAGATGAAGAGAGAGAAGAGCAGGAGGGTACTGCTATAGGAGTGGTTGCTGGGATGGTTACCAAACCCAATCCAGAGTGCTGAGCTCCCCACCTCTTCCTGCTCCTCACTGCAGAGATACCAGTGCCATGTTTGCACTTCCCTCCCACTCCCAGCAGCAATTTGATCTGCTTCCTCAGGGGGAAGGACATGGAGCAGATGAGTTCACCTTTCTCTCCAAGGTGAGGTGGATGAATTCCCTTCTCTGAGAGGGGGCCTGATTGCATGCAGGGGATGCTGAAAGGTGATGTCAATGGGATGAACTTCACTTTAAGGCCTGAGGGTTTACATTAGTGGAGGCAGTGATTACCTGAAGCTAGACTGGAGTAAGACTCACATTCATAAACCACATATAGGAGTAGAGAGGTTTTTTACCTCTGTATTTGGCACAGTGCAACCTGTGCTGGAATACTGTGTCCAGTTCTGGTGCCCACAATTCAGGAAGCATGTTGATACATTCAAAGAAGAGCTAGGAGAATGATTAAGGAATTAGAAAACATGCCTTATAGTTGTAGACTCAAGGAGCTCAGTGTATTTAGCTTAACAAAGAGAGGGTTAAGAGATGACTTGATTCCAGTCTATAGGTACCTACATGGGGACAAGTACTTAATAATAGGCTCTTCAGTCTAGCAGAGAAAGGTATAACATGATACAATGGCTAGAAGTTGAAGCTAGACAAATTCAGATTGGAAATAATGCATACATTTTTATCAGTGAGTATAAGTAACCATTGGAACAATTTACCAATGGACCTTGTGCATTCTCTATCACTGATCATTTTAAATCAAGATTGGGTGTTTTTCTAAAAAATATACTCTAGGAATTATCTTGGGTGAAGTTCTCCGGTCTGTGTCAGACTAGATGATCATAATGGTCCCTTCTGGCCTTCGAATCTATGAATCTATATTCACCCTTTGTCCTAAAAGGGTATTCATATTTTGATTGTATATGTCAGTCCTCCTTTCTCCTGCTGCACTCCCATGCCCTTTATCTCTCAGGCAGTTGTGAATATATTCTTACACTGATGCAGCTGGTTGTTATTAGAGATGATTCTGGTTATGTCATTCTTTGCTGCCATTTTTCAGACCCTGACATTCACCAAGTTCCAACAGCCTGTAGTATTGCTACATCTCACACTTTCATTGCACGTCTTATGGTTGTGGGTATTTTTCTTAAAGCACAGGCTGCTGGAATCATGTGATTGCACGAAAAACTCAGCTTTCATTTGAAAAAAAGTAAGTTTCTATCCTCATGATGTTGGAGAAAAGCGTGAAAACATGAAGCAAGTGCACTCTGAAGGCTCAGAAACCAAAGGCCACAGAAAAAGAAACTGAAAAATATTATTTTAAAAATAAAGCCTTGTAATTTTTAGGGGTCTGAGTCAATGTTCCCTCTAATTTTTTCCACCCATATGCAGAATAAATTTTCTTATGTGCACTGAGGTATGTGCGGATGTGCATCACCAGGACAAACAAAACACCTAGATATAATATATATTTTTAAAAAGTTACCATAGGGATAATTACTCCAGCCAGGACAGGTTAGGCATTTTAGAACTCACTACTCAAAAATTAAATTTAAGTGTAAGAGAAATAAAAATTATGAAATGCATAGACCAGTCAAAACACTAAAATAATGCACTTTGAAAGAATAAAATTACAGAGACTGTATATGCACTGCAGGAAGCACTAAGAAGTAACAACCACAATACAAGTATGTGTTGGGAGGTGAGTGGGAAAGAGAGAGAGAGAGAGAGAGAGAGTGTGTGTGTGTGTGTGTGTGTGAGAGAGAGAGAGAGAGAGAGAGCTGGCTGCTGGGGAAAGCTCAGAAACAGTTCACTGTATCTTTATGAAAGGCACTTGACTCTGTTCACCGCAGCAGCTCCGAGACCTGAGCCAGGCTGTATCCCCTGCTCTGCAGAGATGGGGTACAGGGGCGGGGAGGAGGGGGACACCCTGACATCAGCACTCCCCCTCCCCCCCACTCCCACACAGCCAGCAGGAGGGTGCCGGGAGCACCCGCAGGACGGAGCAATGTGGTGGGGAGGGGCACCTGAACACATGCTGCCAGCTGTGCGCGCTCTGCTAATCGGCTGGGCGTCATTTGAATTTCTCCTGGGCTGCCATGTAAGTGTGCAGCTTACAGGGAATACAGGTCTGACTCATGATTTTCGAATGCTGGGGTTGGCAATGCTGGGTTTGTATAGCCTCAGGGTCAGAACCTCAGCAGGTATGACTGGTGTAGCTTCATTGAAGTCAAAGTTAATTGACTCCAATAGAGCTACACTTATTCCAGCCAAGGATCTAGCCTTGAACATTTTAGGTCACTGTGTAAAAGTTTGCACTCTAACTCTGTCATGTTCGGGGATGAAATCCGGACCAGCGAGGGGTTTTGCCACTGCCTCCCATAACTCTGGGTGTCTTAAAATGCGCCGCTGCTATAACATTCTTGTCCGGACACTCCCAGCCAGCACAGAAACATGCACAGAGGCCTGGTCTACACTAAGAATGGGGGTCGAACTAGGGTACGCAAATTCAGCTACGTGAATAGCGTAGCTGAATTCGAACTACCCTAGTTCGAACTACGTACCCGTCCAGACGCCGCGGAACCGAACTCCGCGGCTCCAAGGTCGACTCTGCTAACTCCAGCTGCCGAGGTGGAGTACCGGAGTTCGAACTAGCGCTTCCGGAGTTCGAACTATCGCGTCTAGATCAGACGCGATAGTTCGAACTCCGGAAAGTCGAACTCACCGCGTCGACCCGCGCGGTAAGTGTAGACTAGCCCTTAGTGTCTGTGTGATAAGCAGCTCTGGACCATCCCCGGAGCCCCCTCCGAACCCTTCAGCCCCAGCCTAGAGCCTGCCCCCCCTCCCGCACCCCAAATCCTGCCCCAGCCCAGTGAAGGTGAGTGAGGGAGGAGGAAAGCAAGCGACAGAGGGAGGGGGGATGGAGTGAGTGGGGTGGGGCCTCGGGGAATGGGCAGGGCATGTGGAAGGTAGATCCTGTGTTGCACTTAAATTCAAAAAGTGATCTTGTGCTTATAAAGGTTGGAGACCACTGCTATACATACACCACACAAGAATATTAATGACGGGTATGTTATTAATTTTCCAATGATGCCTTTCATGACACATACCAGATACCGTTTATGATATTAAATAATTGGGGCACATTGAACTCCCATTGGAGTCACTGCAAAGACACTCATTAACTGCAGTGTTTTGGATCAGGCCCTTTAACTGTGTGTTCAGAACATGATTTAACTATCTTTCACAGTTGGGTTGCTCACTAAGACAATTTTATTTTAGTTTTAAGAACAAAAGCAGCTAATCCACCCAGAAAAGGCATTTGGTTCATTCATGCTTTTAAGCAAATGAAAATGTCAAAATAATGTAATTGACAGATGAAACAGACGTGGAAACTGATCATGTTTTCAGAAATGTATTAACTTTTGATCAGTCACTAAAGTTGAAAATAAAATACACATGGGGAAAATTTCAGTGTGAAAAATAAGAAAATGCAAACTAGGAAGTCATCAAGAACATGTGAGACTGGCTGGTCAATTAAGTACTGTGTAAAGATTTCCAATTTTCTCGTAGTAAATTATTTATTTAGCCCTTGTATGCCATCAATATATTTTACAAGTTTAATACCCAAATTATAGCTACCCACCCATTTATGGCCCTGTAAATGAGTCCTGACTTATCAATGTGAATTCTTGTTCGAGGCAATGTCAAATTTAGATTGGATTTGGATGTATTGCTTTTACCCTTATCAAGAAGGTTTGCTAGTCTGGTATTTTATTGCTATATTTAAAATGGAAAGTGCTTTTAAATAGACTTGCCTGGATAGCACAACTGATCACTGCTCAGATATGTCATTTCCTGATTTAAAATCCTGCCCTAATCTAGGCTGAAAGCTTGGAGGTGCAGCAGAACCCATTTATACTGAATTTGTTTCTCCACAAGTTGAATTCTCTTGTAACAAGGGAGGGCAATTGTGACAAGAATTACTTTCCTCTTAAGTAAGGATGGCTAGAGCATTTAAGTAATAAAACTGACTGGTAATTTACATGCTTCTTGAGGCTTTATAAGGAAAATGAATAATAAAGAATGTAAATGAACCCATGTAATTGTTTCTTAAAGTTAAAGGAGAGTGAGTTAAATTTGGCTACGCTTAATGTGTTTATCTGTCACAATTTATTAAACCATGGAAAAATATTCAGAAAAGGTAACTAAATCAGCCAAGCGGAATAACAAATAAATGACAAAGTAATCAAACAGGTGCATGAAAATCAGAGTACAGTCACGTACAGTAATACCTAAATAACAGGTGTATCTGCTAAATAAAAATAAGTACGTCAAACCAAACTCTGCTCTTAGTTGTACTAGCCTAACCAAAATCAGGATTCCCATGTAGTGAGCACTTGGAATGTTAATAGGATCAAGGGAAATTTCATTCATTATGTCAAAGTCAGTTTGGGTTTGTAGAGTTTTGGGGGAAATTATTGAATGTTGTAATATGATATCAATGATAGTTGTGTTGTGTTGTTGTTTTTATGTTCTTCACCATGCTCTTAATGTGCTAGGGATTACCCAATAACTAAATAAAGGGCTTATACCTTAAAAAGGCAAAACAAATATAGATGGGGAAAAGTAGGGGGAAGGGTAGAACAGTATTAGTAGAGGTCAGGTGGTGACTGGCCTTGTCCTGGTGAAACAATGTTTCAATAACAAATATTTTCCTTGTTAAATTATATAATCCATCCCCAAATTTCAGTGGGGGAAAAGACAGCTTGGAGAGGATCCAGGATGGAGTTGGAAGAGGGGAACTCAAGGCAACAATTGTAAATGTTGGGTGCAGTGAGGTTAGAGATAAGTGGAAGACAAGAGATGCCTAAATTGGAGAAGTGTGTGGAGTCAGGGGATGGGTTTGTAATGTGAGGGGTGGAGACAGAAGAGAGTGAGAAGTTAACGAGGAAGACAAGACAGAGTGTAGGAGTGGGGGCAAGGGACCTTAAGATGCAGAAAGGGATGGGGGAAGTGGAAGGATTAGAAGTGGAGATTAGGCAAGAAACTTCAATATCAGTCACAGGGGAGAAGGAGAAAATGCTGTCAGAGGGGGAGGAGGAAGAAACTGGTAGAGTTAGGAATTAGGTCATGGCAGATCTTGTTGATCTTTTGAGAATGTCTGCAAGATCATGCCTGGAGAAGGAGAAAGGTGCAGGAGCAGGAAATGGTTTAAGGAGGGAGTCAGTGATTGCAAATAGGCAAGAGGGATTGAAGGTTTGGACATCAGTGAGAGTGGACAAATAATGCTGTTGGATCAAGAAAATGGCTGAAGCAAAGGAGGAAAGAACAACTTGTAATGAAGTAAGTCTGCATGGCCAAAGGAATCAGATGTAGGGTGTTAGCCAGGGATGATGGTTAAAGGGAAAGACTTTACAATGCAAAAGGAAAGAATCAAGGATGGAAGAGAGAGCTGAGTGGAGAGAACTGACAGCTGAATCTGTGGTGCTGACTGAAGTGAGAACTGAGAAGGAGGGGACTGAAGTGAAACAAAACCAACCATTTCAGTGGCATTCAGATCTGATGCTCCAGAGCATATTCTGAACACACTGTTGAGATTCAACAAATAATAAATATAATAATAATTAATTATTGACTGTAGGCTTAAATCTTTCTTTTAGCTGTTGGAGGAAGCATATGCTTCTACATCATGGGCATGGTGATATCCAGGTACACACACACAAAAATGTGTTAGAGAGCTCAGCAGCTCAGAGCATGGTCCAGCAAGGCTACAACATGGCCACATAAGGACAGAGGATTGGGAAAGGGATTGTCTCAAAAGAGAGCAATACAAAGGCCAAAGGGTAATGGCTAGTGAACAAAACATTGGTAACTGATCCAGCAAGTGACAGGGAATAGGAGGCAGTGTAAAGTGATAATAGCAGCAAAACAGCGCAGGGCACATCTCTGTATGGCACGTGTAACAGGGCTGTAAGAAGCCTGGAGTGGAATAAGTAGCCATGCAGGAGGCCCAGCTGGGAAGGTAAATAAAGTCTTGGGTCCAAGTGCATATCTCACTTAGAGTACGGAATCCATATTCTAGTATTCATTAACAGCCAGCAATTGCAGAGATACTACAAAAGGAAACTATTTGTTAGAAAGCAAGGCCTCTCCAGACAATGAGTGACCTATGTCAGTAGTGTCCGTAGAATTTGGATGATGCTATCTATGGGTGCTGACTCCCTGGCACATACATACTCAATTTCCAGCACTTTACCAGGAACTTTAAAGCATCCTCTGGTTTACTTATTTTGAGTGCCATTTTTATTTGTGTTTCAGGTGAGAAGCATACCAGGTTTGCTCAGCTGTAGTGTGTATACATCCTTTTCTCGTGTTCACAGCTCCATTTCCTTTATTGCCCTTCTTGTGTGTGCCTCTGCTGTTGACCCCAGCCCCAATATGGATTGTGCTTTGTTGGAACATACCAATGCTCATAGTCTGATTAGGTTGCTAACTCTTCTGGGGGGATGCCAAAGATAGGACCCTCTTCTATAGAGATGCATGCGATGTTGCCAATGGTACAGTTGAATCCCATATAGTTGTGGTTTGTGGGTGGTGTGAAATGCAGGGAAGGGCAGGTTTTAAGTCTCCCTTTCTCTCCCCATCTTCCACACCCTCAGGCTTACAGACCTAGAGATTTTAAAAGGAAGAATGGGATTTTTTTTTACAGCTGTCTTCCGTGGGAACAGATCTAAGCCAGCACTGAGTGCTTTTAAAAATCCCACCCTAACTCAAGATTTTATGTTGGTAACCTAACATACCTCACAGCTATCTTTTATTTGTTATGGACACTGGCCTATGTCAAGCTGAACTTTCTCCTGAATTAACAAGTGCATTCTAACCTGAATGTCTCAGCCAAATTCCATCTCAGATAATTATTTTCTGGCCTGTTTTAAGTCTTGAACTTGCTTCCATTGGCTTCAGTGGGAGCAAGCTTTGAGCCATTGATTTCTACTAAAATTTCAACTGGATAGTTATTCTCTGTTTACTGTCCTAAACTGTTGTGTAGGGAACTTGTAAACAGAAAGCATATTCCACCCAGAGGTGGCTGCATTTCAGTGGTGGTTCATTGAAAAAGAGTTTGTGAGGTTCTGCTTCTTCTGGAAGAAATGTGTGCTATGTAAATGGAAAGCATTGTTACTGTGGTTTTACTTAATCCTTTGTATTTTATAAATAGCTCTTTTAGTAAATCACTCCAATTGACTGTAGAGGCACAGTTACATTTTAAGACTAAAATCATGCCATTGATACACTGTGGGTTCAGGAAAAAACCTCCCATTGCACTATAAATAGCTCCTACAAAGTGAAAACAACATAATCCTTGTTAATCACAAATTAGGCAGGAGTGTGCCAAAAGCAGCACCATCATAGGGTGTCCAATCAAAAGATTTCTTGCAGGTCGTGTGTCCAGTACCAGGTGACTTTAACTGTTGTGGGAATATCACTGTTGGGCAAACAGCTCTGTGCAGTGCCAAGCAGCCATCAGTGACAGACTGTCTCACTCGTCCCTATTTGAATGCATATCTGCAACAGAAATGAATGATATTCTCCATTCTGTCTGCCTTACTCTGCTCTCAGTGGTGGGACAGTATAGTCTCTGTAATGTGAATGTCTGAACATTGCCTAGCATAATGTAAATCTAGCAATGTCCGTGCCAGATAGTTCTCTAATCCCACTTTTGTCTGCATTCTGAATTTAGGTTTGTATTAATAATCTGCCATGCAGATTATGCTGAAATGTACACTTTCTGTGTGATATAGATCTGCTGAGATTTCAGACTCTTTGGTGAGGCTTTTCAGCTAGTGCCATTTGATCAATTTATGTCTCTGCCCTTTCCCAATATTTTATTAAAAAGAACTGTATTTTTCCACTCTTAGACTTCTGTCAATATGTGTATTATATTAGATAAATTACCCAATCTTGAACTTTAGATGCCTTGGTTGACACTATGTTTTATGCGTTTTCCATAAACCCTTATTTACTAATGGCTAGTATTACTTTGTTAGTCTATTGTAGGACTTTAACCTTTCCTAATAGTGGGTACCTGATTCAAATCACTTTTACGTTACATTAAAAGAGGTGCACAATAAAACTGCAAAAAATATTACACAATAGAATAATGTAATACTTGTAATGTAATAATGTAAATTTTGTTTCATAAAAATCTATTTTTTCCAGTCTTTCATATAAGTGACTTTATTTTTTTAAACTATTTTTTTAATTCAGAGTAGATAGGTAAAAGCCTTAGAACAAAAGCAGGATCTTTGAAAAATGAACAGGCTGAATTCTTTAAGGACTCCAAACATGGACCTCTCATGGACTTCTACAAATCACATTGTCTTCAGATGACACTAGATTGCTATCACTTCTGAAAAATTAGGCTATGTTTGTCTGTAAGTAGATAAAGGTTTCTCTTTTATTCGAACATACAATGTACTTAAGAGATACAAGAGCCCTGTGTCGCATTTTTAAACTAATATTTTCAAGCTCTGTAGAGCAACGAAAACAATAGATTTGGGGTCTGATCTAGCAAATCCTTACCCACGTGAATCATTCTTATTCACATGAGTAGTCTTGTTAGCCTTACTCACATGAGTAAGAGCTTGTAGAATCAAGCCCTTGATATCTGCCATGCCCCTCTCCCTGGATCTTCTCCGTACTGGGAAGCAGTTTAAAATAATTCCAGTGATAGCTAACTAGTAGGATTTTCATTGGTGCATGTTAGGATGTGCTGAAGTATTTAGAAAAAGTCAGGAAAAAGCTTTCCACTTCATCACCAAGTGTGAATATTTTGTGCATAGGCCTGTATCTTAATACATTGGCAGGGTTACCTTACCAAAGATGCATTATGGTGAGATCTCTTAATTATCTTAAAATACAAGCACAGGAAATGGTATAAGGCTGTGATAGGCTTTGCAACACTGAATTCCTTCTTCTAAATGGCGTTAGTCATTTTAAATTCAGCTTTTTAAAAGTCTTAGTAAAATTGCCCACTGGGAACGATAAAATGGCAATTACGTATGAGAAAGGTATAGAAGAGAAACAATTAATTATTACCATAGTAAAAGAAAGAAGATGGGACCATGAACCTATCAGGCAAACTCTAGAAAATGGAATAGGCTGCTTGACCTTAAGAAAAATATCTAGATATTTGGAGTAGGTATTTTTGGCTCACTCACTGTAGAGATATTAGGCCATTTTATTTTATCATACAATTATACTACCAATACATTTGACATTAATTTAATGGCTTTGATCAGGCAGTGAGGCACAATCATCATTTATTTGCTTTCATTACATACTTTATCTGAAAGGGAGAATATCTGCACAGGAATTACCTTACAGTGGCTTTAACACATTTGGCCAAATCCTGTTCACCATATTCACATCCTCCATCAGAAAGAACAACTTTACCTTCCAGTTTTGGCTAGCTTGAGCTTTCATTAGTTGGGTGACTTTTTTACTGTGATAGGAGAGTCTTATAAAACTGAATAGGGATTAAATCTATGGCGCTCTATAGAAATTACTCTAAAACATATAGGATAATATTTTTCCATATTTTGTTTTTAAACCATCCTATGAAGTTCTATAGCAGGGGTAAATTTTTCTATGGAAAACCATAGGGTGTCTCAAAAATATACTTTTTTAAGTTATTAATTTTTCTGTTTAATTCTATAGGACCATTCCATAATGATAAAGAGGCTACAGCTTCCAACTCAACACTTTTGATATATTTTATCTGTTTATTCCTGTTAATATAGACCAAGACTGTCACTTTCCATATGGATTCACACAGGGGAATAATATACTCTGGGTGGCTTCCCTGCATCTCCAGTCTGTTCCTGACAGGCTAAGCAGGCTCCATGGACCTACTCCCTAGCATAAAGAAGTGATTTGCTACTGATCTGGGCCTATAGCAGGTTACTTACCCGAGGGACCTGTCACTTGCTGAGTCCTGGGCAGCTCTTCGCTAAATTCTAGGAACAAGGTCTCTGTCTAGCCCATATTTATTACTAAAATGCAGAATAAACTAGATCACTGTGAAGTTGTGTAACAGCACTGGGCCTTGGAGCACGTGTGCATGCTCCAGTGTGCCTGGTGTACCCACTAATCCTTTTAAATTGAGGTCTGTAGATGCAGATCATATGCTTGCTCCTAGTCATGCGCCCTACATGTAATCACACAAAAGATTTCCTGCCTGCTAGGCAGGGGGCGGAGAGGAGAGACCGTAGGTCAGTGAAGGACCAAAGAAAAGGCTTTTGCTACTAGCCAGGAAGGGCTGACTAAGAGGGAAGGAAGGATTGTCCTTCCCTTTCCCAGCTATGGAAAGCAGGAAAGGTTCCTGCTTCTAAGTGTTTTGCATTATTTTGAATAATCAGCATTCTCCTGGTTGATTAATAAACCTACCCTGAGAAAAGGGAATGTGGCCCTACGTTTGAGTGTGTGGGCTTTATTTGGATTGCCCTGGCTGGCGGAGCTGCGCTCTGTTTTAAAAACGGATTGCTGGATTATTTTAAAAATAGCCAGAGCCATTTCTAAAATAAACCAGCTTTGTCCCTGCCTTCCTTCTTTTAGCTGTTTTGTTATCTTTTTAATGCACCTGCTGAAATGACTAAGAAAAGTCAACTGCACATGCTGCAATAATTGTTGTAATGCTGAAGCCATGGCTTTTCCCCCAGTAGTGTGATGTCTAATACAACAGTATAACCATAAAATTCTATTGCCTATTTGAAGCAATTCACAGAACCTTGGGCGCTGAGAAAGGTGTTATCATGGTGAATCAGCAGGGCTCTCTCACTGGCTATAAGAATAAAATAGATGATAGATAGTTCACTTATTACCTTTGTCTTCATTTAGAACATTTTGTCTGCAGTGCAAACAGAATAATCAGAGAGTGAATCAACAATGAAAGTCATTGTAGCTACTGTATATGATTGTAAATTCCTGCTCATTTGGTCTGACATTTCTTGACAGACAATTTTTCATGTATATTACCTTTGGTATCCATTTGTGTCCCCATCTATTGATAGATAATGAGTTCTCTGTTATTATTCTCTGTTGCAGATAGGGTTATTCAGTAACAATACAATGATATAAGACATAAAGAATTAATAGCTAATTCATAAAAAGCATAAAATTTAAGATTTGAATGAATAAAAAAGAAATGGTGGGAATCTAAAACCCTCTAAACGTGAAGAATTGGAAATGTGGGTGTAAGGGGAGGTCTGACTCAGAACCTGGCTCCCTTAATGAGCCTGGAAGATTATCCAAAAATTCTAAAAAGAAACTCATTAGGCAGAATGGAAAGCAGAGTGGTGAGTGGCAATATAAACAATACATTAACTGGCATCTGTGGGACCGAACTGAATTGGTCAGAATGGGCTAAATCCTTTTTCAGGATAAACTTCCAATGACTATGGTGAGAATTTTGCCCAAGTGAGAGCTGAAAGATGCATGCTACCTTACATGAGTACTATAGAGGAGTGACAATGTTATTCAGATATAACACTATGAGGATGATCCTCAGCTGAGCCAGGCACACGCTCCATAGGGTGGAAGGGAGGAGGTGACATAAGTGGGTATAAATCACCATTCTACCTCCCCTGATCCTGGGGCTAGTTGACAGCCAAATTAACCTCCAGGACAAGTTAGATCATCCTAATGGCTATGCCAGCGAGGATCACTGCACTGCGGTGTCTTCCAGTCACTGGAATATGTCCCCTATGCTGGGGAATAGGGTGGGGGCAAGTATAGAGCTGGTTATGCTTGCTGATGCCAGCTGAGAGTTCCCACACCCCAAGGGAATCCATAGCTGCTAATTTAGTTTTCCCAGTGCACTGCTTTGGTGATGCAACATGGGGCTGGAAATCTGCCCAATGGCTTTAATCTCACAGGGATTCCACTTCATTCTTCCAGCTCATTGGAGGATTTGCTCCCCACACAAAAGCTATGGACCTCATGATTTGGGCGGATCTCCCTTATGGAGGCCTCATGCCTCTGCATTGTCCCCCAGCTGCTGCTTCTCTTGGGAGGAGCAGTGCAGAGGCGGAATCTGCACCTGTTATGGAAGACTCAGACTTCCTTTGTTGATTCACACACTGGTAATTCTCTTGGTGTTGCAGACTTATACTGAATGCTCAGAGGGGGAATCTAAATAAGTTACTGCAGACTTATGGAGCCTTGACTTTTCCCATTGCCTTATATGAATAGGGGAACTGGGGCAGAGCCTGCACTGATGTCTTAACATGGGTAGTGGGAGGGGTTGACCTTTTCTTCTGAGTGACAACTGGGAAAGTGGAAGAAGATGGCAGCTCACAGCCCTCTACTGTCATTTGGAAAGGATGAGCTTATGAGGCCAAATGTATCCCCCAGAAAAATTAGGGTGGACAGGATGTATCCCCTTGGGGCTCACCACCAGCCAAAAAGGATCATTTTGTCAACCCATTGCCAGCCCCCTCTCCCTTCTGTGGAAGTTCTATGGGGATGCCTGAGGGCCAGATTAACTCTCCTCTGGGCCCGGGGCTATTAGATCTTGTGGGACCCCTGTATACATGTCTTTTTCCTAATTTAAAACAAAATGATCACAATTATGGCATCGAGGCTATTAACACTATACTAAACTTGCCTTTTAATTAACATAAAGCCATTCTGTGATTAATGCGTTAATGTAGCTCCTGTGGTTATCTGTTCTGTGGTTACATGTAGAATATAGTTAAGTGAATTCAAAATAGCCTGCATCTTACCTTAGAACAGCTACTATATCAGTTTCTTTCTGGTAGGGAGTTTGGGTGCAGGAGGAGCCGCCAGGCTGGGGCACAGTGTTGAGGTGCAGGAGAGGGTGAGGGGTACAGACTCTGGGAGGGAGTTGGGTGCAGGAGGGGATTCTGACCTGGGGCAAGGAGTTCGGGTGCAGGAGGGGGTGCGAGGTGCGGACTCCTTCCGGGAGGAACTTATTACAGGTGCTCCCAGCTAGCAGTGCAGCAGGGTTCAGGCAGGCTGCTTGCCTGCATGCCGTGGCCCCATGCCAGTCCTGGAAGCCGCTGGCTGTTGGCACGTCTCTGCACACCCCTGAGGGGAGGGGGACAGAGTGTCTCCGTGCACTGCCTGCACCTGCAAGCCCTGCCTCTGCAGCTCCCATTGGCCAGTGCACAAAGGGCGGGAGGGATAGCTCAGTGGTTTGAGCATTGGCCTTCTAAACCCAGGGTTGTGAATTCAATCCTTGAGGGGGGCCACTTAGGGATCTGGGGCAAAAATTGGTCCTGCTAGTGAAGGCAGGGGGCTGGACTCAATGACCTTTCAAGGTCCCTTCCAGTTCTAGGAGATTGGTATATCTCCTATTATTATTATTACCCCTTCCCCTCCAGGGGCTGCAGAGATGTGCCAAAAGCTGTCCGCTTCCGGGAGCGGCGTGGGTCCACAGCATGCAGGCAGCCTGCCGGAGCCCTGCTGTGTCGGGGCCCCCCTTAGCCCGGGGCCCTGGGCTGCAGCCCCTAAAACCCCTGCGTTAATCCAGCCCTGACCTGCAGACTCAAAACCACAGTAGCCACCATGCTCATGCTCTTTGGCAGCTGTGTGGTCTCCTGAGTGTGGCTTTGCTCTGTAATCATTCCACATTCCCTTCCACATCACACTGGTTATCCCACGCCTGGGTCAGTTCCCATATGCAGGGAAGGAGTTGCCATCGCTCTCTCTTGCACAGGAGTTAGGGGAAAGATTTGATGTAGAGTAAGAAAGGTTCTCAGTGGCCCTGATTCATCCCTGCCCCAGTGCAGGTCGCTGTGCAGGCACAGAGAGGGGGTGGCTTCTGTGTCCTGTTCTCCCTTCCCCCAGTCAAAGGACTGTTGAGACTGGTTGAGTCCCTGGCACAAAAAACACTCTGGACACACTCTCTCCCACTCCTTTGACTGCCCCCTGTATTAGGAATTTGTGGGGGTGGAGCAAGAACAAGAACTGACTCTGGGTCTAGTGAGAAACATCTTTTGCTCTAGGGGTATTCAGAGGAGTGGAGGAGGCAGCAATATGACTGTTTTGTGGCCCCTTTATATAGTCAGTGGAAGGAGGCCATGGGGAAGACATGAATCAACCAGCAGTATTTCTGGCCTTACTGGAAGCGGGAAGTTCTGGAAATCTCAAGAAAAAAAGCATTCTTTCAAAACTTCTTACCAAATGTTTCAGACCTGAAAGATGTATTGATGTGGAGAAGGTTTAGATACACACACAAACTTCTGGGTTCTTATCTCAAACCGAACTCTAAACCTTCTGAGATTTCCCTATCACTAATTTGTAAACACAGGGAATAGTTGCTGACCTAACAACAACGGAGGTGTATGTGCTTGCTAAACATATTCTATTTCTTTAATGATGCACAAACACTTGAAGTCTCTTTAAAATGACAGAGTTTAGATTGGATCAAAGTTTTTAAAAGGGAAAGTGTGCTCTCCACTGACATCCTGCAGGATCAATACAAAATCAAGATGAAGGTGTTTTATATTCCTGTTCAAATTAAAGGGAATTATTAACATCTGTTCACTTTAAAAGGGGTAAAACATGGTACTGGATTTTTCTTTCCCAGAATGCAATTTTCCTCCCAGAACGCAATAGTGATTGCATTAATTATCTCTTCCATTATCTGTACTGTTCTATTCATGTCCCAGGAAATATTAAAAGAAATTATTACAGTCTTACTCGTAATGTAAGTATACACTGAATTCCACTTCAAACTGATGAATTCTATTATTAAGAAGGAAGGTTTAGTACAGAATGATAGGAAAAGACTCGATACTGATGTAGTAGCTATATGGGAAAGCAGACTGGTCCACTTTCACCATGGGATTTTTCCTTTTTTTTTTTTTTAACTCCACAGATCTCTCTGATTTACTCCGCTGCTGGGGTACTGTTTTGAGAAGCTGATGTTGTAGAATCCTTAAGTTATCTGTGACCTAGGTCACTAAAGACAGGAGCAATTTAGTAAAAGTATTAATTGAAACTCTTCTGACAAACCTTCCTCCCACAGATGAAGTTACACATCAAACCTACACAGACTGCTGTGCACTTCAGAGCAGACTAAGAGTTTCAATATCTCATAAACAGGCTCCTCAATCACTAGAATCTAATAAGGCTATAATCATCATTGACACTATAATGATTAAAATGAATAAAACCCATTAAGAAAAGTCATGTTGAGTTATTAAAAGTTTCGCTCTGTGTGATATGTAATCTTTTATCCATTTTTTATGATGAAATCTGTAACCATCTATCCACAAAAGACCATTAATTTACTGCTCTGTAGATGTTACCATGCTCTTTAGTTTAACAGCTTATCATTGATTTCTTGAGGGAGATATTATATTTGGAGAAATACACATGGAACAAAAGCCAGAATGTTGCTGTAAATTTGCCGCTGACAGGATGATCAAAGTATTTTGGTCTAAGGCAGAAGGCTGGTGAACAAGTTCAGAAGAGCCTGTGGTCATATCCCTGCTCTAAGAGGCAAGGCAGCAGATACATGTTTTCAAGAATCACAAATGCTTGTAAGAAAAGGTCATGTGCACTGCAGGGGGGAAAACAATAAAATTTCCATTAACTAGAGCCTAGTTAACTGGCTTATTGGCATCTATTAGAAACAAATTGCAAACAAAACTGATCCTATTATAAACTTTCCCTTGTTCCTTCAGTAAAAGAGTCACTGACTGGCTCATGAAAGGCAGGGAGAATACAGTTTGTCAGATGACTTGCTTTATTTGCAAGGGAAGTACTGAGTTTCACCCAGTGAAGGGTCTGCTGTCATGACTGGCAGAAAGCTGCTAAGTTATGGGAATTACATGAATCCATGCAGCTAGAGAAAGCTGGAAAGTGAAGTCAGTTGACTCCTGCTCACATTCTTTTAACAGGACTTTCTCCCCCACCCCCACCCCCAGGCAAACAGTAATAAAAAAAATCTGAATGGAAGGATGTGTACACAAAGTGGTGAACTAAGTGGTGGGAGAGGACTCTTCCCAAAGTGTACTTTTGCTCATCATAAACTCTGCTCCCGTATCTTTATTACTCATCTTTTTAATGTTATTAACAATAAGGCCTAAAATGTTTTAAAGAAGTCAAATAAAGGGCGTTGTCTTTCTTTTCAGAGCATTCCTTCAATTTACCTGAGATGACTAAGAAACTGGCTTTCCCATCCTTTTTACTACGTGGGCCAGATCCGCAATGGGTGTAAGTCAGAATAGCTCCATTGAAGACGATGGAGCGATGACAATTTTTGCCAGCCTAGTCTCTGATCCAATACGGTGTTTGTTTAGCACTGGTTGCTGAGGTACCCCTCAGCACTCTCTATGCATATATATGATTCAGTTTCCCAATTTTTATTTGATAAAATTACTCTAGTTTAGCTGAATAATTTGATGTAAGTCTTACACCACAGACGTATGAGTCACTTCACAAAATAATATCCCTTCACAAAAGCCACAAAATGACCTATATGAGTTCAGATTTTCTCCTATGCCAAGACAAGCTCAAGGCAGGGAGATAGGGATCGGGGGACATCAGAGAGGTGGAAATGTCTTACTAATTTTCAAGTTGCCCCTTCCCCATCTCTGATGCAATGTAGAGCTGTCTAAGGACTGCTCTGCCTTACTACATCTGGCTACAGTCTCTAAAAGAGATAACACCCTGCTTGAGAACTGACATAAGGGAACTCCACTCCACACTGCTCTGCCCCATTCTGGTCACTGTCCCTGCCTCAGCCAACACATCCCTCATGCTAGTGAAATGGGAAGACAGGTGTAGGAGCCATCCTTCACTGTGGGAATTTTCAGCTGTCCAGCTGTGGCCAGATTATGCCGCCTTTGCACCACTCCGGCAGTGTAAAGCAAATGGAACTGGGGTTGAAAATCTGGCCCACTGGTTTTTTTTCTCTGCATTTTTAAATTGCAACAAGCTGCATTTATGGAACCAAGTTCTCACTGGTATCTGGAAACAGGTGTAAAAGACATTCAAATATGTGGAAACACTGTTAACATGAACCCAATGCGTACAATCAAGCCCAGCACCCCATACAATCCCCATTAAAGGACTTATCTGTGCTGGGGGCTAGCTGTAGAAGGCATTGTTTTGTATTATAATAAAAGTACATGCACTTTGTGACAGTAAGCCCCTCAGCAGAGAGGTTAGTCCCTGGTCCTAGTAATGGTGCACAGGTGGAACTTAAGGAGATTTGCTCCACCTTTTGTCCCACTCTCATGTAAGGGCCAGAGACAACAGCAGATCCTTTGGTTGAGGGAGTACAGGGATTTCTCTCTTAGCTCCCCAGGGGTGCAAAACATCTGAAAGGGAGTGGGAAGGAGGTGGAGCCACAGCTCACTGTCCTGCTCTCCCTCTGCACCATTCTGTACAGGGAGGAGCATACTGTGCCATCCTAAGGAATAGTTTGGATGGACACTCCGTTTGTGGGCTGAGGAGATGGGAGAGGGATTGGACCTCTGGGAAAGGTCCCTCTTGTTTTTCTGATACCTTCTAGGTTACACTTTCCTCTTGTATGCTTTCCCTGCTACAACCCACTCTTCTGATCCCCTCCTCAATTTACATTTACCCACATACGTGGGTGTGTAATTTACATTAACCCTTCTTTGGACCTATCATCTTTATACGTCTCTGAAAAGTGTCATGCATGCCAACGATGCTATAGAAATGATGATAAAAACTTTATGAATAAAAAAAATCTCTTAAGTGCCATAAGGTAGAATAAAGTTTAGAAAGGCTAATTCTAATGCTTCGAACTGATCACTAGGTTGGGTTCAGGCAGAAATACCTGAGCCCACAAGGTTTAGTTCTGCACTACGGTTCAGGTGTACTATTGCAGGAAAGAGGAGTGGATGCCTTCCTCTGCAGCACCTGGTATAAGCTACTGTTGGGGATCAGATACTGGCTGTGGTGAATCATCACTAGTCTATTGCACTATAGCATTTCCTTTGATCCTGCAGTGTTTTTATCTTTTCAGTGAAAAAGCTAAAGTACTATTTTATAGCCTCCATCAGATGGTCTATTCCTTAACAAATAGGCCATATCATTAAAGGATGATACTAATCATTAAAGATTTAAGATGGAAAAACCTGACACGTAGAAGAAATTTGTGATCAAGTAAATATGCCACAGTAGTGAATAAAGAAGTACAAAGGAAATCATCTCAATCCTTGAAGGAAGGCCTATTTTATCACAACTTAAGCAAAAGGTAAAATATCTATCTTTTTAAAATAATTATTCATGAATTTTAATTCATCTTCATGTTATTAAAATATATATTGTTCCAAAATTAACTTTAACTCGCCCATTCTCCCCTGGAACCAGTCCTTCCAAATCAAGCATTATGTTTCTCAACTTCCTATAAAATCTGTTTTATACAGAAAGCTAACTTTAACAGATGCAACGATATCTGGCCAATTAGGAAACAAACAAATTATAATTATTTTATGTCAATCTTTGCAGACAACTTTCCAAAAGAAGTCCATATATGTCATTCTGGGGAAAGGATCTGGATAGACAAATTACCAAGGAATAGGATTTGATCTGGAAAAGAGAACCAGCAACCTCAGTCTGTAGCACAATAAGAGAAAATTTATTTAAGATTCTGTTTCAATTATACCTCACACTGGTGCAGTTAAAAGTATGCAGAGAGATTGAATGGGGATAGATATTTGAAAAATTGTGGGGAGAGGAATTGTATACATACAGGATGGACAAGTCCAGTCATTAGAGAATATTGGGATGCAATCCATAACCAAATATCACAAATTGTTGCATATTCATTACCAAATGATCCTTTGGTAATTCTCTGAGGGCTTCTAGTGGAAATGGTCACAGAAGAGGAAATGAAAAATTACTTTCTCATCTGTGAGTAGCTGCTTGGCTATTCGTAGCCTCTCATTTGAAAAAGAAAAATAGCCCAATCATTGGGGAATGGTTCAAAAATATATGGGAGGTTGTAGGTATGGAAAAATTAACATATCAGTTATGTACCTGGCAAAATAGAGAGAGGACATATAGATACTTAGACATTTGCTTACCTTTTAATCAATACAAAATGCATTCACTTGCAAAAAATCCAGCACACCCCTGTCCAATTGTTTTGAATATTAACATTTGATAGACATGCCTGGGCTGCTCAATATGTGCATATTGATATTTCACTCGATTTAATAAAAATCACTAGAAATGCCATATAATAGGTATTGTAATGATGCTCATGCTGTAATATGGACACACTGTTAAATACAAAGATCTGATGACTATATTCCTGCAAAATGTTTCTTTAAACAGAAGCTAACAGTTATAATGATTGTTTTGTTTCTGATATTTACATGGCAACGCTTTGTAAACTTGTTAAAACTTCCTAAATAAATAAATAGTTTTAAAGAAATATATAGCTCTTTCTGATTAGCAAGGCAGTGAAGAATCTGTCACATGAATGTGTCTCTGGTGTTAATCTGAGTTTTTAATTGATTATACCTTTGGGAGAGGGCTCTTTTACTGGGGGAAAAAAGGTTATGCAAGAAAGATGAGAAAACAAGTCACTTTGAAAAATTCAATGATCTATGATTATGGACTGATGAATCAGCTTTTCTGCGATTACAGGTGGAGAGAGCGATAAAATCTTGCTGAATTTGGTTATTGAAATTATATGGATTCATAAATAGCATAATGTTGTTCTCAGCAGATAAATGTTATATTTTAATGACATCCACATTATAACACACAGAGATTTCCAGTGACTGAAGGTCAACAGGGCTTCCTGCAAAATGGATAGAAAACCACAGAGCTACTCAGTAGAAAAATTAATGCAGGTTGTGAAATAATTATTGACTGAGAAGGTCAGATCTGGACTGTTTTTCATTGTAAATATTCACTATAGAAGCATCAAAGGGTTTGGTGTACAAGAAATATCATCCAGTTTGTGTAACTGTTTGTGCAAGAAATACCATATTTAATGCTAAACCACCAAAACTGGCAGGTCCTTTTCCTATTAGTTGGTGGAGAAAAACACGGTTTTCCACCTTTCATTTCTTGCTAAGTTTAAACTTTTTTTATTTTATTTTGCCAGTCTTTGATAAGAAAACATGAGTGCAAAGCAACATGTCCCCAGATGAATCTGCATAAGGAGTGGTTTTGATCCTGCACAGTGAAGTTGTAAAGATTTGCCAATACAAAATCTGAGGTAAAATGTGAAAAGTACGAGGTAGTCTGTTTTTGCATTAGTGAAAGCACTGCTGCAGGGCCACCAAAGTTAATACTGTCTAGTTGTCTAGTTGCAGAGTAAGGAGGTTTAGGTTGGACATTAGGAAAAACTTTTTCACTAGTAGAGTGGTGAAGAACTGGAATGGGTTACCTAGGGAGGTGGTGGAATCTCCTTCCTTAGAGGTTTTTAAGGTCAGGCTTGACAAAGCCCTGGCTGGGATGATTTAGTTGGGTTTGGTCCTGCTTTGAGCAGGGGCTTGGACTAGATGACCTCCTGAGGTCCCTTCCAACCCTGAGATTCTATGATTCTATGACAAAGGGGAAATACATAGCTAAATGTCATATCTGCATGGGGTCCCTAATATCATTTCTCCTCAGACAGCTCACTCTCTCTCCAAGCAGATCCCACTCTATTTTTTTTCTACCTGTTCTCTTTCAGAAAAGGGATTAGGTGCATGGGAATTTAAGACATTACTCTGCTCAGTGTGGTGCTTATATGTGCTCATACAGATCCCCTGCTCCCATTTTTAGGGGGACATGACAACTATGCACCCTTTACTGTGCACCACATGCAGACTTCCTCTCTCACACTCAAGAACAGCTTGACAACGTTTGCTCAAATGTTCCAAAAAGAGTCAAGTTCAGGTAGAGATCAAGCCTCAAAACTTTCCACCATGAAAATTAAGTTTAGAAGCCACTAAAAACAGTGGGTTGGCAAGCTTAACAATAGTGGTCACTGCCAGACCCACTATAATGTGAGAAATGTTTTTGTCAGGGCTGAACTGCAAAACGCTTTTTTATTAAAAGAAGGGAATGTGCCTAACATGATGGTTAAATCTTAAATTCTAAGTTATGGTTCACTGCAAAGTTTCTATGTGGCATGTGACTGAGTTGTAGAGAAGTTAAACTGGGAAACGTTTAGTTAACGTGTGGACAGTACTGAGTACTATAACTGTGGAAATTACAGCTGGTTGAAAAATGTTAATTGATGTTTGTAGGAATTTTCATTCATTTTTTAAAATTTCCTGTGAAAATTATGTTTTTGTTGAAAAATGGAAACATTTTCATGTTTTCTGTGAAAATTTTCATTTCAAAAATGAAAACTGTTGTTGTGGAAAATTTTGTGCTAGCTCTACATACAATATAAATTGTGCATTTAGGTAAGATTTTCCATTGCCATCTGTCTTCTCAACATATCTGAGTCACAGACTATTCTGATACAAAGCATGATGAGACAAACCTTTTTTATAATCACTTTTTCCTTAGTGATTCGGGCACATACAGTGCACTTGAAAGGGAAGAGACTGGGACATGCTGTTGCTTACCAGATACCCCCAGATTCCTGTCCTGTATCTCAGGGCTTATGTTCATAAGGCACTGCCCCACACCTGGGGTGGTCTGTAGCTGCACTGTCTGTCAGTGCTCAGGGAGGGATTGTGCCTCAGAATGGTGCTGCTTACTCTGCTATAGAGAGGAGGGTGCGGCCTTTATCCTGACTTCTCCCCCATCTCTTGGGGCCATGTGCTTCTCTGGCAGTGCACTGTGCTCTCTTATGCATAAGGACTGTAATTGTTCTTATGGGGGGTAACGCAGGATGTCAGGAGCTCCTTCCTCCCTATCCTCTGCCTACCCACATAAGGGCCAGGAAAAATCATATTGAGTAGCACCTTAATCCACAGGTAGTCCCATTGAAGTCAACAGAACTACTTACAGATTAGGGTACTTTTTAGGGAGAATAGATGTACCGCCATCTGGCACTAAGAAATCAAATGATGACTGCAAGTCTGTTAGTCAAAATATGACAGGCCTTGGAAATCCTCAGAATATATAACTGTTAAATAGTTGCCCAGTAAGCTACAACTCATTTCTAGTAAGTAGGATGTAAATGTCATTTTGAGGACCTATTTGCAAAGCAGCTTTTTTTTCCAGAGTAACATATAGAAAGTTAGCAACACGATTCTACAAATATACCATATCAGATCAGGTACATGAGATTAGTTCTGCAAATCCAATAAGCCATCAAAGATAACTAACCACAGTCTTGCCTGGAGTGTACTTCTGAAAGCATGTTTTCTATAAAAAAACATTTTAATGGAGTCTAAGGAATGTAATGTTATCCTAGGAATCAAAATACAGTACTCAAACTCACAGATTTTTCTATATGAGCAAGCTACAGTTCCTCGCAGGTTCAATTACATATTCATACAGAGGAAGCACATGTGTTACAAAATAATTCTCATATGAAGCAGACTTTACAAGATACAGTATAAAGAAGACAGCTGCTGTTCTCAGGTAATACCACAGTGCTCACCGTCAATGATCAACATTTACCAACATTTTAAGCGATCAAACAGAAGGATGTTTCACAGACATAGTCAAGTATGAATGTTCATTTGCCGGGGTGGGGGAGGGCATAGACTGTCAAAGGAGCTATTAGTAGTTGATTAAGTTCAACTGAAATATGCAAGATACCAGGCAACAATTAATAAATAATAGTAAATAATAATAAAGGGTTATACAGTGCATTTAAAGCATTTTTCAAAAAAAATATTACCTACGTATTCATCAAAAGTTAATGATACTTATCACTTACATAGCACTTTCAGTACCTAGATCTCAAATAGCTTTGCTAAAGTGTGGAAATATCATTCTTCCCATTTTACAAATGGGAAATCTGAGCCCCTCTGAGGTTAAGTGACTGGCCTAAGGTCACATAGTGGAAAAGCCGGGAACAGAACCCCCACCAGCTGAATGCCAAGACAGAACCCGTCACACTGCTTCCCTGTACAACTCTGATGTGGATAAGTATTATTATTAAGTTAACGGACAGGAGCATTTCACTGATAAAGTTACTATTTGAAGATTCAGTTTCAATAGACAAGTACATTAAACGGTAATATTTGCCTCATATCTCTATAGGGAATGGATATCTGACTAGACTTTTGCTGTTTTGAAGTTAAATTGCCTGTATCTTTTCTGCCTTTTTATATTTACTGTGCATTTAGGTATTACAGCAATAACAGCATATGTGGTAGCATATATATTATTGTGTCACCCTGAATGACTATAGCAACGGTTGGACTCCTCCTGGACTATTAAATTGAAAGGTAATTTTTCTTAGATATGCAATGAAGTCTTCAATTTGACATTTGACCTCAGTTTGACCATTCATATTCAATTGGCATGGAAAAGTTGTCTCTGACAGAATTTGCCATTACCAGTGTCACAAATTCCTAATAATCTCCACACAAGTAATGTCTGGACAAGCAATATACAATTTTGCTAGAATTTTATTTATTTGCAAGGATACACTGAGTTAGTAGAGCTCGGTTTTAAAATTTCATCTGTTTTCATTCACTTGAAATTACCTGTTTCTGACATGAGTAACTTTACTAATTTGTGTGTTATATTTTAAATATACACACACAATTGCATTCTCTTTTCTATGAGCTTTTTTTGCTCCTTTTTTAGGTTTGTTCTAGTCACATGGATTTCTCCCTAGTTTAGTTAAAAAAGGAAAGATATTTAAATCGAGGATATTTTTCATTCATTTGGCCCGTATTACAATGTAATACCTACCATATTACTGTCAAGACAGCTAATTTATACATATTTAAGTCGTGTTCTATTTATTTTGAAATATTTACAATTCAGGGTGGTACAGGTCCCCAATTTAGCAAAACATGTAAGCATGTACTTAATTCCATCCCAATTCAGCAAAGCACATAGGCAAAGTAATAAGTCCCATTGAATTTCAACATGTGCTTATGTGATATTTTGAATAGGAATGGAATGCTGCATCAGAACCAAAATAATATTAAAATGGTTGTAGTACTTGAGACCCTCATAGTAAGCATTCCATTTGGAGGATGTTTCCCTGCCTTGTTTTTGCATAGAAATTTTATTGTGAGGAAAAAAAATCTTGCAGTGATACATAACGATTTAAAGTATCTATGTGTAAGGCTGAATTGCACTATAGGATTTTGTAGTCAAAAAACTCCAGCAAGAAAACTAGCTTTCACATTTGATTAAAATAGGCACACTTTTTTCAAGCCTGAAATTTCAGAAGACATATTCTCTAGCTCTTTGGCTTAGAGACCGTAGCTTTTTACTTTTGTATGTACAATGCCTAACACAGTGGAGCCTCGACCAAGTTGGCCGCTAGGTGCTGCCACAATAAAAATGTTACAATATTAATAATAATAATAATAACAGTAGAATTAATTGCCAACCCCAAACATTCCAAAATATTGAGTTGAGTCCCTAAAAATCATGAGATTGTTTAAAAATTGTAAAATTAAAAAAAAAGTGCTGGTTTTAGAGACTTCAGGGTGCAGTTGGGTCACATTTTCAAGCTTTTCTCCACCATCATGATGGCTAGAAAATTACTTTTATCAATATTAAAGTCAAGATTCTCATGTAATCACTTGTTCCCAGGAGCTTGGGCTTTAAGTAAACCATCAAACATTGCAAGACTTGTGATAAAATTGTGGGAGTTGGCAGCACTGGGGTATCAAAAATTCATGATGTCTTGTGTGACTCTGTCAAGTATGTAGGTTTCCTAGCACTGAGTCTATGCAATGAAAGGGTCTATCCCTGAGAATTTCTGAGCATCCACAAAGCCCCTGGATTTTAATGGGAGTTATGGGCACTTAGAACTTCTCAGGATCAGGCCCTAAACTGCCATTGCTTACACATAGGAAATGTTAAAGAACCCAAATGATTGAACCAGGGGAAAGAAACAGAAAGAAAATACAGTGGTTTTAACCTGTCCCATAAATATTTATTGGCAGTAAATCCAACAAAATAGACGATGAGGGCCAAATTTTCAAAAGTGGTCTCTAAACTCGTAGCTGCAGTTTTGCATGCCTGGTTTTTATATGTAAGCTTTGGCCTATACAAACACTCATATTTGTGAGCTGAAAAACTTGCATACACCAATTGCTCATACAGTTTCAGAGGCTGTGGTGAGGTGCTTTTGAAAACTGAGCCTACCGGTTATCAATCTACTGTAGAGATAAAATGCTCTTTGCTGTCCCTTGATCTATCATGATTTTCACTCACTCCAAATGAAAATACATTTTAAACTTCTTTAAGTAGTTTTCACAAGGCACATCCGGTAAATCACCCACAAAATGTAAGTGAGTGCATCTGATAGTTGGAGACCCTTAAAGCTTCTATAATAAAACTATACTGATGAAAGACTTTTGTATTGATTGCAATCATTATTGGCTCAACCTGCCTAAAGAAGAGTAAATATGCATTATACCTCTTGAGAAAACACATTTCAGAATTACACAGATTTTATTAGACAAACACGATAAAAAAAGCATTTATTGCAAGCTGCATTGTGATCTCTTTCAGAAGGCCTGTCTAAACTAGCTGTAGGAGCCAGCAGCAGCTCTCTACATTATATGATTCAGCTGTCTCTATAGATAGTTCATATACATCACAGAACAATGTACTGATTAGAAGGATGTTACTAGAACCAAGAGCCCTAAATTGCTATTAGATACTGCATTAACATTTCACATTTATTAACTCAACATACAAACTATTGATCTAAAAATAAAATTAGTAGTTGCTCTGGCATAACAGTGAAGTATAGCACTGTATAATGAAAGAAATTCTCATACTTGATTGCATAATATAAATCATTAAAATTCCTTTTTATAAGGTAGCTAATTAGCAAAGATTTTCATGTTCCCCCTATACCACAGGGGGCCAATCACTATTCTGAGCACATATCACTTAGGTGCATAAAAATTTGCATTGTGCAGTTGGTTTTCCTTTAGAGACAATGCTTGGGAATATATCAGAATATAGATGTGGTACAAGTGTTTGGTACATAAAATTAAAATTTAGCTCAGTTGATACTGTGCTTTGAGGAAATATATTTGGGGTTTCTACTTAATCTGTTTGTTATTGCCTAATTCTTTACTGTTTCTACATTTGAAAATTTGTTAAAGGCTATTGTTCCAACAAATAAAATGTTTGCTTTTTTTCTGATAAGCAAAGTTCCAGTGAAGCAAATAAGAGATTTTAATAACGTTTTTCTTCCCTTCAACACTCTCTGGTTTTAGTTAAACCAAACAAATCCATCAGAAGTCATAATTTTTGAGAAGCTACGTGCACATCTCTCCAGGGTACCTCATTTTGAGGGACATTACGCATTTTAGACTAAAAGTTACCTAGGTTTTCCACAAATTAGGTATCATCTCATTTTTCTTGTTGAAAATTATTTACACTGGAAATAAAGAATCAATGAAACTGAGGTTATAGAAAAAGATATTTACAGTAAAGGTACAAATCTCATAGCATTTGAAATATTCTGAATGAACAATTTTTTGTGTCCTTACACTGTATCCTGCATTTGTGCCTCATCGGGTGGAGGGTTATGGCTGTGTGGTATAATCTAATCTGAAGGATCACTGACTGAGCCTCTTTGTTTGCATGATTCACCATATACAGTATGAAAGTCACTACTTCCAAACATTAATTTCCTGGAGTCATTCAAAGATCTTAAATCAAGTGTGCAGATACCTTGAGCTGTATTTTGAAAGTGTGAATGACAAATTGCATGCACACTGCATGTACCGGCTGTGTGTGTGTGTGTGTGTGTAAGATCAGTGTACATGCATACCCACACTTTTATCTGTGTGCAAATCGATGTTCATCTTCATGCTGGAGTTTGCATGCTGCAAACTGGGAACACATGAAAGCATAAGCACAAGTGCATGCAATTCTGGAAATTTGGATCCTCCTGCCTTTGGCATTGCATTTTTCATTTGCTTCTGTTGATTTTATCTTTCAGAAAGTGCAACAAGATGTTTGCATATATGTTGCAATTATTGTTATATGTATGACAAGTGGCTCAGTTCTTATGTTTGTGTATTTTGGATTTTCACATAATTTAAGCAAAATAATCTCTGAAAGGTTTCTACGGTGGGTGCTACATAAGGGGAAAAGTGGATTTGAAAAAAGCCTCTGGCCAGTAAGTTTTTCTTTAGCTTCTGTGGGACATAAGTTTAAATATGTTGTGTAAGCCCATTCCTGTACATCTAGGGTCCTGATCCTGCAACTTGTTCCATGCTGGCAGATCCTACATGGAGCCCCATTGATTTCAAGTAGAAACCTGGTGCACCCCAAGATTGAAAAAAAAATCTCATTGTCAACATTGTTAACTATTTGTGTTACTGAATACATGCTGTTTATTTTGGCAGGGACAATCAGCTACTCTGGTTTGCAGGTGGAGTTTGGACTCATGAGCAGGCCTTCAGCAATCTACTGCCACTTATTATTTTCAACTTTGACACTGTTTTGAAGGCACATTTGTAGAAATGCTAGTTTTCAGCCCTTCTTTTTATATAAGAAATCAAAGCTTGAAATGGAGAAAATGTAAAAGTGATGGTGAGGTAGATAGTCTTTCATTCTTGAGTCTCTGAGAAGTGTGCAGCTAATACCGCTATGATGGAGTCAGAACTTTTAGTATGTCTTCCAAGACAAGGTTATATCAGACTGGTTTATACTACTTCAATTACAGCAACACAACTAATGATAATTATATGCTATAGCATTATTATGCCGAGAGCGTATGAAACCAAGAGAGAACATTTCATTTTAAACTTTGCTGATTTTTCACATTTGCTTTGTATTTCCTGTAATGATTTCTTGCACCATTTTTATGCTTTCTCAGATAAAATGCCATCATGTATGATATTTGCACCATTAGCCACAAAGAATGCATTAGTTATGATTAGAGGCAGTGCTGTGAAGCATTACAAAATTAGAAAGGAAATGATTTTCTAGCATACTTGCAAAGACTCTGAAGTTTGAGTTTAGATCTTCCTCCATGTGCTTTCACTACACCACCGGGTGTTGATGGGCACTGTAGCAAAGCTGGCTGATGTTTCTTATGTTGTCATACCAGGTCTGTAATTTTAACTTTTGTATGAGAACCTTTAGTAAAGTCAAGTGCTCAGTTTAGAAATCAAAATAAATAATAAATTGCTGAAATAAGTGAAACAAGACGCAAAAAAATCTAATTTGTCACTTCAATGGCCTATTGATAAATTTGGCTCACTCATACATGATGAGGTCCTTTTTAAGGCGAGGCAGCCGCATTCTAGCACATCATATAGCTTCATGTAATACAATTCCGACAGTATTTACTTTTCATTCACAATTCTTCCTTTTGAGGAATAAAAGAATGTTTTGGCATACTCCATGGTAGTGGATGAATAACGTAATTAGCCGTGTGAATTAATAAAACTCAAGTGTTTTGTGGTATCAAAATTAATACACTACTCCTACTGTATCCCAGGTGGTACTATGGAAAATATTTTCTACAGCTATTCTAACAACGGACTCTAATGTAATATAACTCCGCAGAATTAAACGTCCAAGATTAATCTGTCCATGACCTGGTTGGTGAAAAAGGGAGACGAAGCCGAATTTTTAAAAGTCTGATCTTCATATACATCCAAGATTTTTCTGTCACCATTTAGCTAGTTCAGTTGAGAAAGCCCAATCAGTAAAAAAAAAACACAATAGAAGCTTTGGAACAAGCTTGCAGAAGAGTGAAATTCAGTCACTGGATATTTCTGTGGTTTTGATCTTCCATAGACCAAACATTTTCATGTCCTTATCCTATGTAATGATAGTTTTGAAACAGGGATGTGTTTTGGTCTTTCATTTACCTCAGGCACAGAATCTGATTTTCAGTGAGGCAACTGCTTTCATTACTTCATTGTTTCTTTCCAAACTGATGGAGGCACAAAAGGCACTCAGATTACTTCTTTACGCACAGACATTGGACTGGAGACTGCTGCTAACATTTACACTGATGTAAATCAGGAGCAACTCCACTCAAATCCATGCCTCTGTACCTGACAAGACCCAAATGTGAGATGCCAATAAAACTATTCATGCAGGAAATTTCAAATGCTGTCACATTCATCCTATTAATACAAATAACTCTTTTTATAACCTCACTTTCATAAGCCTGCATTTCTGATGTAAATAATTTTTAACAATAAAACCAAGGGCCTATGAAATTTGTGCAGAATGTAGGTAACTTTCAGACTAAAACGACTGACATTACTCAATATGAGGGACATTTGAGAAGTATGACTGAAATGATAGCAGTAAGGCCAGTGTCAAACAAAAAATAGAATTAACAAGCCTAGTGAATCCATCCTTAAAGTAGCTCTACCAGAATTATCTCATGGCACCTTGCTCCTAGTCTTTTACTCTACTTTCTAGCTCACATAAGCTCTTTAATCTGTGTTCCAAGGAGCTGGATATTTGATGGCTACATATGTAATAATACAAGTATCTCCGAGTATTGATTTATAAGTAGCCCTGGTAATTGTTACCTGTTTATCCCTTAATCCACTGTTAGGTGCCATGGACATGTTCCCCACACACATGTCCTTCACAAACTGCCAGTTACAATTTGATTAATAATAAATAATACATAATAATAATTAATAATAATAATCAATGGTAGATAAATGTTGCCCTCTTCTGCTTATGAAATAGTAAAGACGATAACTACGCCATCTAAGATATTCAGTGTGACAGACTGGCAATACCCCGGACAAACCTTATGGAATTAAAATAAACTTTACTGAATTAAGTTAAAACTTATTGAATTAGGTTAACTATCTTTGTGGTCCATTGTAGTAAAAATGCAATTGTGTATATGTTGTTGTGAAATTGTACGTAACTCCTCTAGAAGGAGGGAGATGCAGTTGTATTTACTCTGGTTATCTGCCCTTTTGAAGCCACACCCTGGAGAGGTTCATATATACTAGTTTAAATTGGATTCTCCAGGGACCAACAGATAAAAAAGGTTTTTTGGATAAATAGCCTGATTTTAAACAGGTTCAAGGCCTTCTGTCTGATCCAGCAAATGGACAGGACCCTGATCCACAGAAGGCCCCAATCCTTAGGGAAGGGTTAGAAGGACTGGGCCTACTGAGGCCCCATAAGTCTGTGTGCTTATTCTGAGCTGAAGCTGTGATGAACTTGAAAGCCACAAGGAAACCCGATGGGTGCCGTATTGAAGGACTGCTCCTGCAAGAGTCCATGTTAGGGTTGAAGTTATCTCTGGCAAGCTTATTAGCATGTATGAAGGTTCTTTTATTGTTTTCAATATGTTTTCTCTAGTGCTTTTACCTTAAGAATAAAATAGACTTGCATAAAAAGATCTGTGTGGTAACTATAACAGTGGACGGTCAGACTGTTACACATCTGTGAAGAGAAGGCATGCAGGCCTGCTTAGGCAGCCCATCTCTGCTGGGTATCACACAGAGAAGGCAGGGAACTGTTCAGTCTGGAGATATCTGACTCAGAAGAGAGAGAGAGATGCATGTCTCCATCCTGGTCTGGGGAGCCAGAAGCCTAAGAGTGGAATCACTGAGGGGAAATACAGGTGCAGTTGCCCTAAACTGTGACACCTAGAACATGGCTAAGTCCACATATCTTTACCAAAAGACATCTTCTTACTGTTTTTTCTGTGGGTGCACGGAATGATCATTTATGGAAACAATATCTCCTTGGACATAGTGTTTCTGGTTATATGAATTCACTAATGAAAAGGCTGAGAGTGTTTCAGTCTAGTGATCTCCTTTTTGCACCCTGATGAACAGGAAACTATCTAGTAGACTTGTCTTCTTTGGATAAGTCAAATTGCTAAGCAGCTGAGGCCTTACCAGCTGAGCACATCAGCAATGATGTGGTTCAATAAAGTTTTAAAATAGGGCTAGTTAGAAATAGGCTTTGAAGCTTGGGCTTGAGGCCAGACCAAGTGTACACTAGGTTTCAGGTGTTGGTTCATTTTCAAACTTGTTCTCATGAGACTTTTGCCCAAGATGGCAGAAACCTCACAAACTCAATGTGTATTGTAAGATACTGACCACAGCTGAACTTGAACCAGAAACCAAGCCATTTGTGGATATGATCCAGAAGCAAACCCATGCAAGTGGATTCAGATCTGGATATTCATAAATGAACTCCGTTCCTTGAAATTCAAAGGAATTTGAAGTTTGGTGTCAGCCAATCTCTACTCTAAATGGATCCTTCTGTGGTTTAAGTTATTTAGGGAGTATGTAGGCAGTAATACTGAATTATATACAATATTTATAACTATGAGCTCTCAAAGCCATAAATGTACATTTCCATAGTTCCCAGACAAAAATAAACAAAGTCTGTTATTTCTAATCTATTCCGCCTTGCCCTGGGTACTGATTAGATTGCATATCCTGCAAAAGGATGAATTCAAGCTTTTCTGAAGTTATTTTCCTAGGAGGTTCGTCTGTGATTTAGTACAAACATTTTGCAGATTTGGAAGATGTATGCCACAGCTGTTCTTTCTTCATGTAACAACTGAAGTCTAAGATTATCTAAAAAAAGAGAAAAAACCTCGCAATTGTTTTGTTCTCATGCTCAGAGTATGGCGCTCTTGATTCTAAAGAGGACCCTCTCATACTGGAGTCTAAGATAATGGTGTTTGATGACCACTATTTATCCATCAAATTAATTCCTTGTTTAGAATTTTGAAGGTTGGTATGCATTTGATCTCTTATGCCTTTTTATAAAATATAGCTTCCTGGGGCAAAAATGAAATGTCATATAATGAAGCCTGATAAGCTTACAGTAACTGAATATGTCTTAAAGCTTTACAAGTAATTAAAACACAAGTGTTTAAAATAAAATAAAAGGATTTGATTCCACAGAAATAAACTCATCACATGACTAAGAGCTGAGACATTGCCAATTATCCAGACTTTTTTCTTAAATTTTACAGTTTGCTTCTAAGGCAACTGGCTAGCACTAATCTTTCCAGTTTCTTCCATTCTGTACAACTGTTAGTCCATTCAAAATAGCACCCCATAGTCTGATTTCTAATCTGTATTGAAATCCCGAGGAACCATTTCAAAATTGATGTTTATGTGTCATCCTTCTCCTAAGAAAGGCTGTGAGTGGTGCTTCTATAGCATCATTCCTCTCAATTGGCCACTGCTATTACTCCTACATATTAATGACATAGGATGTTCATTTAAAAGCCAATGCTTACAGCAATCTGCACATACACCAATGCTCCTTCACCATCAGGAGTCTGCTTGACTTTATAGCAAATATGTTCTGATTTTTCTTTAGGGAACCAATTTAATTTATACTGAAGGATAAAAGCTTGTCACATCATCAAATATAAAACAACATGTAATTCAAATCAGTGAATACATCACAGGAAAGACAAAAGCCTCATGCTATTCTAACATGTATACAGAAGGCCTTTACTTTGTTGCCTCAGTAGTATTTCAGGGCAAAAACCAGAACCACCCCCTCCCCACCCCACCTCCCAAAAAAACCCTCAAAACCATTAAAATGTAGTTAAAATTGAGAGTACATATCAGTAACTTAAAGGGAAAAAGTATTGTAGAGATGTTGTAATTATCCTGATACCAAGCATTACAAACCCAGGAAATTCAGAGTTAAGGATATACTTAAAAGAAACCCAAATATGTTAAGGTATAGTAATGTACAGTAAGAGCACCCAAACAACCTTAACTCTGCTCCTTCCCCCACATGTAGCAGCAACACCATACAATAAAAATACAGGTATGATTTCGGCATTTTAGTATTTGTGCTCTCAAATTAGATTAAACTGTTTTGTAAATATGCACTAGGTTTGTTTTATATATTTTTTCCCTTCTTGGGGTCACTACAGGGCTTTTTGGATGCTTATCTGTGGATTTCCACAACAGTTACCTGAGTTGTTGACCTAACCTTATTATAGTCCATATAATATAATCATAATAATTAGATACAATAATAATTAATGACAGCCTCATTTAGTCAAATGCAGCCTATGCACAAGATTTCAATTAATTTTAACTATGTTGGAAATTTTTCATATTTATATTATTCTGTTATTAAAATAATTCAGGACAAAGATTGAAACATGCTAAATTTCTTAAAGATCCAGTTTTCAAGTGATTTTTTTAACATATACATTAACAAATGTACTTGTAAATTTTCAGCAAATTCATAATATACTCAGAGAGGAAGTGCTATAAGTTTGTGGAGGCTAAGTTGTATTTTTCATACATAACAAAGAGGTTGAATTTCTTCTTTAAGTGCAAAACAGTACCCATCCTTAACGATGAAGTCGCAGCCAGTACCCTCATTTATAATTTAAAATAAATATATATAATTTAAAATAAATCTCTGATGGCTAAAAATTCAAGAAACTTGCAGCTGCAACACAAACCTTAACTGTTCCTATATCTCTGCTCACCTTCCACCTATGGGCTAGAAAGCCACATCAGTTATGAAATCAAATTTAAGCACTACCACCATCCCTTTTGCAGACAGGTGGGGACAAAGATGCTTACTGCTGGGATCAAGAACTCAAGGCAGGAGCTCTGGCAATCAGTGTCTGTGGGTGGATGGGAGAAATGGGAAGATAAAACCATACTGGGACGCTCCTATTATTTTTATGAACAAATTATTGTGACTAACCCCTGGGTTTTTGGAAAGATTACCCTAACAAAGGTTCAAGCCTGGAAGCTGGTTTATGTTTTGAAGGCGGTCTTTAGAACAGATGGGACTAGTGTAGCTACGAAGTCCTAGGTAGTGACATTTTTCATGCGCGTGAGTGAAATGAGAGAGGTTTTTCTGATAATAATTATTCATTTTAATTAATAATAAATGGGCAGTAATATAACACCTTCCACCTGAGAGTTTTAAGGCACTTTCACCTTCCTGTGAAACACACAAGTACTATTATCCTTCTTCTTTTTTTTTTTTTTACAGATAGGTGAATGGAGACACAAAATATTCCCATGACTTGCCTGAGTCCAGGTGGTAAAGCTGGAAATGGAACCCAGTTATCCTGACTTCTAGTCCTGTGTATTAGCTACACAATCATCTTGCCCCTATTTTACCTTCAGGCATTTTTTCTCCCTTTCCCTCTCTTAACCCCAATCTCTCCCCCATATCCTCTGTCATTGTTTCTCACTTTGCCCATAACTCAAGTCTTTCTCCCTCCATTTCCTCTAGTCCCCTTTCCCGCAATGATCTGCTGCCTCAATCCTTTCCCCTTGCATTTCTTCATCACCCTCTAGTCCTGTTTCCTGCCCTCTTATATATCCAACCCACAGGCCACAGCCTATCTTTTTCCTCTTTGCTTCCAGAATCTCCTCTCTCTCCTGCCCTCAGAATAATATTGTCTCCTCAGAACCTTTCACACTGGTGATGGTGCTTCTCCAAGGGCCCAGGAGGCAGGTAGGTGAGTGAATATGAAATAGCCAGTGTTGATTCCTAGTCCTCTCTACTGTATGTCTCTTCTCCCCATTGCCTGCCCCTTTGTCCTTCAGTGAGTGGCTAGCAGTGCATCAGGAAAGGAAGGCAGAGTTGGAGGACATGTGAGCTTCCTCCTGCAGCAGCTCCTAGCCAAGCATTTAGCAACTGGGAGGAAGAAATGCAGGGAAAACCTTTCTCACTCTGCAGTCTTGATGATGAGTGACATTTCAACTGGGATGAGTGCCAGAGCAGGGGCAAATGTCTGTCACTCTAGCTATGGCACACTTGGCCGGCATGGGCTGGAAAGCATACATTAAAAAAACAAAAGGCAGAATAAAATGTGAAATTTATAAAAACTTCTCATGGCGGTTTCTACGTGATTAGAGATCTATTTTCCATTCAAACTTGATAAAAATAGTACAATGTGCTAGTTCTTGTGGAGGATTAGTACAGAAAGCAGGACTGAGGTTTTTACAGAATGACCCTTTGGAATTAGGGATGGACCAAAAACATCAGACCAACTATCAAAAAGTGGGAAACAAAGCCTTGTGACTCTAAAATGGCTTGTCTGATTATTGCAACCTCGTGACTCCTCTCATCAGTATATCCCCCGCCCCCATTCTAGCCCACACCACATAGTTCTCTGGGGAAGGTCAACACAGTGAAACATTTTCTGAGGAAAGGAGCTTTTTTCAGCAAGATGTCTGAGTGTGGGGTGGGTGAAAATTGGGCTTATAGTGGAAATGATCTCACAAATTTAACCGTACTACATTTTATTGACAAAGCTGTGGTTCTTTTATATTTATCAATATTTCAACACAAGCATTAATTATAAATATTGCTTGAAGAAATTATGTTAAAAGGCTGATTTGTTGTTGTTAGCCTACAGAGCAGTGTACTTATCCCTGTATCAAGCACTATGAGGAAACTTAACATTTCAATGGGTGCCATTCATTACTTTACAGAGGGCCAGCATAAGGCCAATGCACCATTTGAGTTCCACATAAACCCTTTTTTGATGACTTTAGTGGTGCATAGACCTTGTCCAGATCCTCTGCAAAGGTGTGAATTTTACCATAGGTAAGTAAAGTAAAAAATGTTCAGGACAAACTGCAATAAAAATATCAGTGTTCAGGGATCGTAGGGGCATGTGTAAAGAGTTTCCTTAATTCTCTTGAACCTTGCGAGGTTGAAATGTCAATACAGAACAGATCCAGCTAATTTGAAAAACATAGGGTCTGGTCCTGCAAACACTTACACATATGAGCAGTTACTCACATGAGTAGTTCCATTGAACTCATGTGTATAGGTGGTTGCAGGACTTGGTGCCAAAACAGCAGCTCTAGTCAGAGATAGTGCCCCTGGAATTGCCAAATGGAGATATGCTTCTAGTAGTATCAGCTGAGGGAATCAAGTGGATAAGCAGAGTAGGATGGAGGTCTTTAATAAACCTTTTAAAAACCTGTTTTATAAAAAAATGTGACAACCTGGCAATGAGGGGCAATAATAGAAGAGAAGGCAGAGAGTGGGAGAAGGTTCACATTCACAGGCCTCTCTCCTATAAATTTGCGACTAATTGCTTCCTCCTTCTTAAGAAACCAAATGATGCCATTGATCATCTGGAATAGCTAAAGATAGTATAAGGGTGGTTAAACGTATCAGTGAAGAAACATTCTTAATGAGACAGAAAGAAGGGTAAATCTTGCCTGGCAAATTTATCCACTTTGTAAATGAAAAGGAAAATGTGCTTCAGCCTCAGCTGCACTTATTTTGAAGCTGTAAAATTTGGGGAAAGGGTGACAATCATGCAATCATAGTGAATTGTACTTGTTCAAATGCTTCCATGATCTTTAACACAAAAGTTAAAATCACAGTGATAAATGGGCAGCTAGCTTCAATTCTCTTTTACCATATCCACTTGTGAAGGATAAAGTGGGATCATCACACACTCATAAGTGGGGAGAAAAAAAGTGATAACAATGAAGCCAGATTTACTCCAAAAGAGTTCATGCAAATATTTCTAATTCATGTTTTGTCAAGCTGCTTTACCAGTCAATCCTTGTTGTAAGAATATGCTAATACGTAATTAAACTGCACTCACATCATGCCATATGGTACATTTGAAACATAAAACGCTGTGTTCTATTATTTGGAAAGGGTCGTTTGAAAAAAAAGAGAGAGAGATAGAGCCCAGGGGAAAGGATAGTTTATCTGTCCACTCACACTTTATATGCCAGCTTTTAGCATTAGATACTGTTATTTTTGATGAGACTTGACAGCTTTAGGTTAATGAGACTTGATTTTCTGGCTATGGTAGATTACTGTATGTATTAGTATGTTACAAACAATAAAGTTACATTGCATCAGTATTTTTAAATTTAGCCTTAATTAAGATTTTACATAATAAGATATTAACTCCAAATCTGTAAATAGACAGGCGCATATATATGATTACACATTGGTAGTAAACAGATTGTGTAGCTGATCCTACTCCCTTTGGAGTCAGTGGGAATTTTGCCATTTACTTCAGTACCATTGACATAGGAGCAGACCCCTATATGTTCTGATTCTCTGGGAGTTTCCTATGTGATATTAATATGCAAGTCAGGATGGGTGAGAGAGAGAGATGCTGGATTCAAAAAGAGACCTTGGCAGTTAGGTGCTTAATTGCATAGTGGCATGTGGACAATATTTGAGCAAGAATGCAGATGCATGCAAAAATCAAATGATGAATCTCTTGTTTTAATTATACTTGATGTGACTGTTTGGTCATAACTGGAATTAAACTGATATTTCATGTGGTAAATTTGGAGTGACAAGAAAGTGACAGCATCTCTGTAGTTTAAGGCATTAGATTCTTACTACTCTATATTTGGGTTTAAATGTGGCCTGACATGTCACAAAGAAATGAATGATGAGCTCAGTCTGACCAATGGCAGATGATCACCTACATTAAAAAAAAACAACCCAAACAATTTATTACAAATAATTCAAATTTATTTTTGGCAGAGTTTTCGTCTTCTGTTAGACATGATAGAACAACCCTTCTTTATGTTACCTTCTGACGGCTATTCAGAGGGCCCTGTGTGAAATGAGTAGTTTGGTGCTCTGAGACCAGTTCCCAGAGGATAAGTGTAAAAAAAACAACCCACGACAATTTGAACTGACCAGCAACCTTGTTGGCAAGATCAGCAGAGAGGCCAAGAATTGAATAGTGACCCCTCCAGGTGGTAGTCTCCAGGTCAGGACCGAAGTACATTTATAGAGCAATGTGGGGAAGCTTGAACTACCCACGAGTTATCTTTTCTGCGACTTCAGTCTCCAGAACTGTCCTCCTGCAATCTTTCTCTGGGTGGCTGGTTGATTCAGGTGTACGGTATATTTCTGGCTTTGGGGCCAGTAGACTATGTGATCATATCCTGATTTTAACAAATAGGGAGGAACTCATTGAGAATTTGAAAGTAGAAGGCAGCTTGGGTGAAAGTGATCATGAAATCATAGAGTTTGCAATTCTAAGGAAGGGTTGAAGGGAGTACAGCAAAATAAAGACAATGGATTTCAGGAAGGCGGATTTTGGTAAGCTCAGAGAGCTGAAAGGTAAGAATCAAGACTGAGGGGAAAAACAACTGAGGAGAGTTGGCAGTTTTTCAAAGGGACACTATTAAGGGCCCAAAAGCAAGCTATTCCACTGGGTAGGAAAGATAGAAAATGTGGCAAAAGACCACCTTGGCTTAACCACGAGATCTTGCATGATCTAAAAAATAAAAAGGAGTCATATAAAAAATGGAAACTAGGACAGATTACAAAGGATGAATATAGGCAAACAACACAGGAATGCAGGGGCAAGGTTAGAAAGGCAAAGGCACAAAATGAGCTCAAACTAGCTATGGGAATAAAGGGAAACAAGAAGACTTTTTATCAATACATTAGACGCAAGAGGAAGACCAAGGACGGGGTAGGCCCACTGCTCAGTGAGAAGGGAGAAACAGTAACAGGAAACTTGGAAATGGCAGAGATGTTTAATGACTTCTTTGTTTCGGTCTTCACTGAGAAGTCTGAAGGAATGCCTAACATAGTGAATGCTAATGGGAAGGGGGTAGGTTTAGAAGATAAAATAAAAAAAGAAGTTAAAAATCACTTAGAAAAGTTAGATGCCTGCAAGTCACCAGGGCCTGATGAAATGCATCCTAGAATATTCAAGGAGCTAATAGAGGAGGTATCTGAGCCTCTAGCTATTATCTTTGGAAAATCATGAGAGATTCCAGAAGACTGGAAAAGGGCAAATATAGTGCTCATCTATAAAAAGGGAAATAAAAACCACCCAGGAAACTACAGACCAGTTAGTTTAACTTCTGTGCCAGGGAAGATAATGGAGCAAGTAATTAAGGAAATCATCTGCAAACACTTGGAAGGTGGTAAGGTGATAGGGAATAGCCAGCATGGATTTGTAAACAACAAATCGTGTCAAACCAATCTGATAGCTTTCTTTGATAGGATAACGAGTCTTGTGGATAAGGGAGAAGCGGTGGATGTGGTATACCTAGACTTTAGTAAGGCATTTGATATGTTCTCGCATGATATTCTTATCAATAAACTAGGCAAATACAATTTAGATGGGGCTACTATAAGGTGGGTGCATAATTGGCTGGATAACCATACTCAGAGAGTAGTTATTAATGGTTCCCAATCCTGCTGGAAAGGTATAACAAGTGGGGTTCCGCAGGGGTCTGTTTTGGGACCAGCTCTGTTCAATATCTTCATCAATGACTTAGATGTTGGCATAGAAAGTACGCTTATTAAGTTTGCAGATGATACCAAACAGAGGGATTGCAACTGCTTTGGAGGACTGGGTCAAAATTCAAAATGATCTTGACAAATTGGAGAAATGGTCTGAGGTAAACCGGATGAAGTTTAATAAAGACAAATGCAAAGTGCTCCACTTAGGAAGGAACAATCATTTTCACACATGCAGACTGGGAAGAGACTGTCTAGGAAGGAGTACGGCAGAAAGGGATCTAGAGGTTATAGTGGACCACAAGCTAAATATGAGTCAACAGTGTGATGCTGTTGCAAAAAAAGCAAACGTGATTCTGGGATGCATTAACAGATGTGTTGTGAGCAAGACACCAGAAGTCATTCTTCCGCTCTACTCTGCACTGGTTAGGCCTCAACTGGAGTATTGTGTCCAGTTCTGGGCACTGCATTTCAAGAAAGATGTGGAGAAATTGGAGAGGGTCCAGATAAGAGCAACAAGAATGATTAAAGGTCTTGAGAACATGACCTACGAAGGAAGGCTGAAAGAATTAGGTTTGTTTAGTTTGGAAAAGAGATGATAGCAGTTTTCAGGTATCTAAAAGGGTGTCATCAGGAGGAGGGAGAAAACTTGTTCACTTTAGCCTCTAAGGATAGAACAAGAAGCAATGGGCTTAAACTGCAGCAAGGGAGGTTTAGGTTGGACGTTAGGAAAAAGTTCCTAACTGTCAGGGTGGTTAAACACTGGAATAAATTGCCTAGGGAGGTTGTGGAATCTCCATCTCTGGAGATATTTAAGAGTAGGTTAGATAAATGTCTATCAGGGATGGTCTAGACAGTATTTGGTCCTGCTATGAGGGCAGGGGACTGGACTCGATGACCTCTCGAGGTCCCTTCCAGTCCTAGAGGCTATGAATCTATGAATCCTGCTTAATAGCTTGCATTGAAGATGAAATAAAAGGTGTTTTTCAAATGCTAAAACCTCTCAGAAGAACTCAGGTCACAAACATAATTTAGAAAATTTAAAAGCAAAACAAAACAAAAATCGATAATCCTCCCTTGTTGTGGTAGCATGTTCCACCAAGAAAAAACTAACTAACTTGTCAGCCAATCAAGGTTTGCCCTGATTCAGCTGAGAACATACTTAAATCCATCCCTGTTCAGCAAAGCAGGTAAGCATATGCATAACCTTAAGTTAAACAAAGGCTTAAAAGCTTTGCTGAGTAAAGGCCTCTGAGAACTGTGTGAAAGGACTTTTTGCAGAAGTCTGCTTTAGAAAAGCTTGGAATTATTGACTATGATTTGCCAGTGAGACGGTAATGACAAAGTTTGGATTCGCTGGCAGTCTGTTTATGAAAAAACAGTCATTCATAGATCATAGGGTAAAATCCCTCTCCTTAGACATCCTGAGTTTGCTCTAGCCAGAGACTCTCATTGAGACCATGCTATTGTGAAGCTAGCAGACCAGATGCCAGCTCTTGCCAAGGCTTTTGACCTTACCCAAGCATAGATAGATTCATTGCTGGAAACCAGGCCAGCTCACTTGTAGGTTAGTATGGTTTAGATAGGTATTGGACTTATAACAATGTGTTTAGTGTTTAGACTTTATTAAATGCTTGTAAGTTGCTATGAGTATTAATCCTTCTTAGAATGTCTGTATCCCAAGCTATAAGGTAATACTTAAATGTTTGCTATATAGCTGTAAAATGTTTGCTCTGAACTGTGTATCTCATCAAACAAGGAAAAACTTTACCTAGTACTAAATGCTAAAGCCCTCTGAAAAGTATTACCTCTTGCCCACAGGAAGGACTATCAAAACTAAATGGGCCACTGTGGTACATCACAATACAAAGACTTTCGCTAATTGCCTCTGCACGGGCTACATTCAAAGGGCTCCTCCTATCAGTTTGAAAGCTGGAAGAAAGAAATCCAGACAGCTGACATGAACATTTTCCATGTCTTTGCTGTTTGGACTCTCACAGGACTGGAGCTAGGAAACATAAGCAGAGATTGCCTCAAATCAACCCGGGTTAGCCCTAATAGACAGGCAGTGCTAACAGATGACTACAACTCTGTCACCTTTTGGAACCATCGACTGTAACTCATTTTTGTATGTACGTTTGTCTGCTTCAACCTGTAAATAACTCTCTCACTTCTTTTTCCTAGTTAAAAAATCCTTAGTTTACTAAAGGATTGGCTACAAGCCTTGTCTGTGGTGTGAGATCTGAGGTACAAATTGACCTGGGGTAAGTGACTGGTCTCTTGGGACTGGAAGCAACCTGACTCTTCTGTGATCTTTGGTGTACAGCAATCAACTATCATTAAGACCAGCTTGCCTGAGTGGCAAAATAGAGTGGAATGCCCAAGGGGACTATCTGTGACTCCATGGTAAGACATAGTGCTTCAGGCGTTCACATTTGTTACTGGGTTGTGAAATCCTAATTATAGAACATACAACTAGTTTGGGGTGTCTGCCCTTCTTTTTGACAGTCTGCCCTGAGTCTGGCACTTACGGTCATGAACCACTCCAGACAGCATGACAGATATATCTATCCATAAGTCAGACTGTGTACCCTTTTGAAAGCCCCTCAAGAGCCAAATCCTGGTCTGATTGAGAGAGTTTTGTCATTTACTTCATTTGGATAAGAATTTGGTATGAAAAGTCCAAGGTGAATCTCCAGCATAGAGCCTGAGCAAGTAGGCTATAGACTAGGGACTTTCTCAGGGTCAGGGTGAAATGAATTCTATATTATGGGGTAATTAAGATGTCAAATAAATTGGAAAAAGTAATGGTTTTTCAAAGTGTTGAATAGGTGCAAATGTGTTCTTATTAAGCATTGGTGACCATGCCATAGTTATACTAAATTCCTATTGTAAGATTGTTTTCAACTGCACCCCAACTTCTGTGCTCTGACCATATCTCCTCCCTGCCCCTACATGCTCTTTGTGCATGGAGCTGCAGAGGGGCTGGTGCAGGAGCCAGCTATGCCAGCCTTATGTACACTTGGGATTCCTCAATGCCAGAGAACCCCACAGCTTCTGGTCAGTCCGTCTCTGGTCGCTTAGGTGCTTTTGAGAATTTCACTCTAAATCTATTCTCGAACAATAGCAGTCATTTCAAAGGAACCACACAGAAAAAATAAGCAATCTATATGAGATGACAAAACCCATTATCAGAGGGGTAGCCGTGTTAGACTGGTTCTGTAGAAGCAGCAAAGAATCCTGTGGCACCTTATAGACTAACAGATGTTTTTGCAGCATGAGCTTTCGTGGGTGAATACCCACTTCTTTGGATGCAAGTAGTGGAAATTTCCAGGGGCAGGTAAATATAAGCAAGCAAGAAGCAAGCTAGAGATAACGAGGTTAGATCAATCAGGGAGGATGAGGCCCTGTTCTAGCAGTTGAGGTGTGAAAACCAAGGGAGGAGAAACTGGTTCTGTAATTGGCAAGCCATTCACAGTCTTTGTTTAGTCCTGAGCTGATGGTGTCAAATTTGCAGATGAACTGGAGCTCAGCAGTTTCTCTTTGAAGTCTGGTTCTAAAGTTTTTTTGCTGCAGGATGGCCACCTTAAGGTCTGCTATTGTGTGGCCAGGGAGGTTGAAGTGTTCTCCTACAGGTTTTTGTATATTGCCATTCCTAATGTCTGATTTGTGTCCATTTATCCTTTTCCTTAGAGACTGTCCAGTTTGGCCGATGTACATAGCAGAGGGGCATTGTTGGCATATGATGGCATATATTACATTGGTGGATGTGCAGGTGAATGAACCGGTGATGGTGTGGCTGATCTGGTTAGGTCCTGTGATGGTGTTGCTGGTGTAGATATGTGGGCAGAGTTGGCATCGAGGTTTGTTGCATGGATTGGTTCCTGAGCTGGAGTTACTATGGTGTGGTGTGCAGTTGCTGGTGAGAATATGCTTCAGGTTGGCAGGTTGTCTGTGGGCGAGGACTGACCTGCCACCCAAGGCCTGTGAAAGTGTGGGATCATTGTCCAGGATGGGCTGTTGATCCCTGATGATGCGATGATCTACAGCCCATCCTGGACAATGATCCCACACTTTCACAGGCCTTGGGTGGCAGGCCAGTCCTCGCCCACAGACAACCTGCCAACCTAAAGCATATTCTCACCAGCAACTGCACACCACACCATAGTAACTCCAGCTCAGGAACCAATCCATGCAACAAACCTCGATGCCAACTCTGCCAACATATCTACACCAGCAACACCATCACAGGACCTAACCAGATCAGCCACACCATCACCGGTTCATTCACCTGCACATCCACCAATGTAATATATGCCATCATATGCCAACAATGCCCCTCTGCTATGTACATCGGCCAAACTGGACAGTCTCTAAGGAAAAGGATAAATGGACACAAATCAGACATTAGGAATGGCAATATACAAAAACCTGTAGGAGAACACTTCAACCTCCCTGGCCACACAATAGCAGACCTTAAGGTGGCCATCCTGCAGCAAAAAAACTTTAGAACCAGACTTCAAAGAGAAACTGCTGAGCTCCAGTTCATCTGCAAATTTGACACCATCAGCTCAGGACTAAACAAAGACTGTGAATGGCTTGCCAATTACAGAACCAGTTTCTCCTCCCTTGGTTTTCACACCTCAACTGCTAGAACAGGGCCTCATCCTCCCTGATTGATCTAACCTCGTTATCTCTAGCTTGCTTCTTGCTTGCTTATATTTACCTGCCCCTGGAAATTTCCACTACTTGCATCCAAAGAAGTGGGTATTCACCCACGAAAGCTCATGCTGCAAAAACATCTGTTAGTCTATAAGGTGCCACAAAACCCATTATATGCAACAGGAATTTAAATTTGCTCTGAAAATTCTATCTACCTAGGTTCTTTTATTGGCACTGATTACTGCATATCACAAATTATTCTTGAGTAAAATGTCTGCTCTTTCAGTTCTTTGAACACTTCCCCTGTAAGCACTTCAAATGGCCACCCACCAGTGCAGGATTATTCCTTATGGTATATTCCTAAACCCTTTGTCCAGTCTAGTTTTCAGTGAATCAGAGAATGGAACTGTAACTTAAACTTATCAGTTACCTCTTTCTATTTTCTCATCCTGATGCTCCTCTAGCGCTTTTGGTGGGGCATGGAAAAAACAGTGTATGATTATGGTGTATACCGGGTTTCATTCAAATGCATATTTCCCATAGAGTAGAGAGGTACTGTAGCTGAAGTCACTGGAGAGTTCTACTTAAAAACTGATTACTCAATATCATCTGATTTCAGTAAGGATACTACATTGACCAAAATGTGCAATTACTTTTTAAATAAAATGTGGTGTTAGGCATCAAATTTCTATAGCTGAAGCAACATATGAACACATGGCATCTTTGCTAAGTAATTTCCTCTTAATTGTCAGCACACTTAGCATTGGCATTTTAAGACACATTTTTGGTTCATTCTGTAACAAATTACTCTACACTAATTGTTTCTCCCAGCAATTTATTGCACAGCTGGGAGACCTGGTTGCAAAGCTGCACACACTGTCTTGGATTTAATTCGTTGCTTGAAAATGTTTAATATTCCACAAGGTATTCAAGAAATATTTGAATTGCAATGTCTAAAATGAAGGAAGTGAATTAATATGTTGCACATAAAATAGTTCTTTCTATTGCTGAGGGATGTTTCAACAATTGTAATAATATCAATCAAAGTACCTTTTAATAAGGGGGGATAATTGTGATGTCTCACAGGAGCTCTTAAAAGCACATTTTTATTTAAAAGGTGAACATCTGCTAATGTAACAAACTCATCTGCATGCTAAAGAATTGTCTTTCTAAGGATCTTTCTGTTATGAAATATCTGTCATGATTTTCTTGAGCAGGTCTGTTAGATCATACAAATCTCTGTCCCATGTCTCTCCTGTGAGGATCTCACTTTAAGAGAGCCATGCTTGGGAGTTGGGGTTCCACGTAGTCTAAGCACAAGGAGGTGCAGTGCCGCAGAGACTCTCAGAGAGAGTGGTCAGATGGTTGAGATCTTACTTGTAATAAAGAACCATCTCCCTCAGCTTTGCCTAAATCTCCTTCATAAGAACCCACAAATATTGCATTTTACTAGGAGTGGGGTGAAGAGGACAAAGACAGGAAGTGGAGCAGCTCAGAGCCCAAGCAGAGCTTAAACTCTCCATCAATGCAGCATACAAATAAATGGTGGAGTTTCAAGCATTAACTCAGCCTCTACATGTTGGTAAGCAGAGCCACTGAGAAGGCAGATAAACAAAAGGTAGCTATTTTCCTTAATGTAACTGGACCAGAGGCACTGGATGTATATAATAGTCTACAGTTAAGCCAGGAAGAGCAGACTAGTTATGAGACAGTGCTGCAAAAATTTGAGGAGTACTGCAGTCCCCAAAAGAATGAGCCTTTTTAAAGATACAACTTTTGTATGAGAGCTCAAAATGAGGGAGAAACTTTTGAAGATTTGTGACTTAGCTCAGACTGCTGAGCCAATCATGTAATTATGGCGAGTCCACAGATTCCCTGATTAGAGACCAGATTGTTATGGGGATCAGAGACATAAAGCTGAGATACAGACTGTCGGAAGATCCAGACCTGAATTTAGAAAAGGCAGTCAGAATTTTCCAGGCATCTGAAGTTACTCGGGGCCAGATGGAAACTGTTGGAGGGAAAACAAAATAGACTGAAGCAGTGGACAGAATTATAACCCTTCAAAGTGACAGAAAACAAAAGAAGCAAAATAGATTTTAGAGTTCTAAAGAGAAATCTGAAAAAAAAAATTAGAATGAGCTTCCAGAAGGCAGCAAAAATTGCTGTGTGCAGTGTGGTGGTAGACATGGACTGCAGCAATGTCCTGCTTTTAGACAATGCTACAACAACTGCAAAAGGCTTAACCACTTTGCAAGAGTTTTCAAGCAGCAACAACATATGCTCAAACACCCTGTAACAAGAAAAGAACAAGCACCAGCGAAAAATTCTTCATCGGAACTATACGTGAAACAGCAGCACCAAGTGATGGGACTATTACTTTAGAAACAAATGGAACTTTTGTTGGGCACTGGTGCATAAGCAAATATGGTGCCAGAATCTGTTATACAGGGCTTAAAGAAAAAAAACAAGACATGTTGAAAAAAATACAGGTAAAGTTCAGAGCTTACAAAAGGGAGCTTATTCCATCTGTTGGTGTATGTGAGCCTGAAGTAAAGGTAAAAGACGGTTTGGAAAGGATAATGCTTGTAATTGTGCAAGGGAAAAGAGTACAAATACTAGGGTTGAAAGCATGTCAGATCCTGGGCCTTATGCAGAGAGCGTCGTCTTTGGAGTTGCAGGGGATCACACACTCTGAGGTCTAGTTCCAACATGTCTTTAAGGGCACTGGAAAGCTATCAACAGAATATACATTGAGAATAGAGTTAACTGGACCAATACTCCCACTATATATGTCCCTAGAAATATAGCTCTTGTTCTGAAGCAGAAACTCAAAGAGGAATTGGACAAGTTAAGCTGCACTATACATCATAGAGAAAGTAGAATAACCAATAGAGTGTATCCATTCTTTAGTAGTTGTTGAACAGAAAGATGGAACCCTCCGTCTATGTCTAGACCCCAAGCAACTTATTAAGTACGTAAAAAGGGAACATTTTCCTTTACCTATAAGGGAAGAAATTTTTGGACAAATGGCTGATGCCAAATATTTCTCCACAGTAGATGCATCTGCTGGATTTTGGCAAAGTCCCTTAGAAAAAAGGAGCACAAGTTTGTGCATTTTAACACAACCGTTGGGAGATACTGCTTTTGCAGCCTGTCTTTTGGGTTATGTTCTGCATCTGAAGTGTTCCACAGAAAAGTACAACAAATATTTGATGGTGTGCTAGAAAGGGTTCATTCATCTGGGTTAAAGCTAAATGAACAAAAATTTAAATTTAAGGTCAGAGAAACAACATACCTGGAAGAAGTGGTACAGGTAGAGCTAGGCGCCCGGCCAGGGACAAATTTCATGTGCATGGTAATGTTCTGTTCTGTACTGTATGTGTTCAGCTGATACCTATATATATATTGTGGCTAGGGAAACTAAAGTTCAGTGTTTCATTTTAATCGTGGAAATACACGGATTTTTGTTTTTGTTTTTTTATCAGTGAAGTTTGTTTTTATCACAGAAAACTAGGAACCCTGGTAATCAGGCAAGGAAGGTCACCCAGGCATCCCGGGTTAGTTGTTTACATAAAACTAACTGCAAGCACCTAGCCCTTACAACCTAGGAAAGACACAATGGTGGACCATTAAATGTAATTGAAAGACATTGAAACAGAAATGAAAAGAAAAGCTGAGCTTTGGAAAACTGAGCCATGGTTTACACTAGGAATTTTTATCTGTATAGCTAAGTCTCTCTCAGGGGTGTGAAAAATCCACACTACACTGACCTAACGCCAAGTGTAGACAGCGCTAGGTCAATGGAAGAATTCCTCTGTCGAGCTAGCTACCGCCTCACAGAGAGGTGGATTTCCTATGCTGACATGAGCATCCCTCTCATTGGTATAGGTCGTGTCTACACTGAAGCACTACAGTGGTGCTACTGTAGCATTTCAAGTATAGAAAAGCCCTGAGAGAGGAGGGAATTTCCTGCATCACAATTCACCATAGTCTTAGGTCTGGTCTACACTACATACCTATATTGCATTTTTCACACCCCTGAGTGACGTAGTTATACCGACCTAACCCCCTGTGTAGACAGCGCTATGTCAGCAGGAGAGCTGCTACCGCTTCTCGGGGAGGTGGTTTAACTGCACCGACAGAAGAGCTCTCTCCCGTCGGCTTAGAGCATCTTCATTAAAGTGCTACAGCCATGGAGCTGTGCCGATGCAGCATTTTGAGTGTAGACTTGCCCTTAGAGAAAAGAAAACAAACAAACAAACAAACATCCCCCTCTGCAAACCCTTAAAAGAGATGGGGTTTGAAACGAAGGCTATCCAGAAACTGAGAGCCAGAATCTAGCAGGGTGCTGTTTTATAAAACAGAGGATCCCCTCTAGGACCGAGGGCATGCTGGGAAACTATTCAGAGGCAATAGGTAACTTGTATTGGAAAAGGGAATTTGGCTAATATAGAAGTGTAAAGCATGAGATTGCATCTTGATGTTTATTTTATGTGTAACTTGTGTGTGTTTTTTCTCCCTTACTGTTTCATCTCTGAACCTGTGATTTTTCTTTTAAATAAATATTTTGTTTATTTTTACCCCAAGCAGGTCTCTGGTGAGCAAACTGTCTGGAATGTGTCCCTCAAAATGAACTAATAATTAGGGGCACGTTTCACTTGTTCCAGGGTGATGAACCAGAGGGGGAAAGTCCAAGTGTCTGATAGTTAAGAACTCAGGGAGACAGATTTGGGGGAGCTCAGGATCTGAGGGGGTTGTTGAGGTCACCTGGTAATGAATAACTAGGCTGGTAGAAGTCAGGGTTGAAAGCTTTCTGCTTGTAGACTGAGTACTGGTATCAGAGTCTGAGTCATAGCAGCATAGCATTAAAGCACCCAAAGGTATGAGGCAGGCAGTGACAGAACCCCCTTATTGCTCCAGGTGATCCCCAGAATGTCACATCCTGTTACTTTGTCCAAGGTTATAGCATATCCCCAAACATGCCGTTCCTTAGAAAAAGTCACTCGCTACTAAAGAGGAGTGAATCTCTTGGAGTTAGAGATTTCAGGAACCCCTCAGACTATATTTTGGAGTGGGTGGGTTTTTGAATGTTTTTAGTTTTCTTTGGAAGGAGGATTCAGTTTTTTTAAACCTGTTTTCCAGCTAAAGCGAAGCTTGCAGTATGGATTGAGAAAACAACACCATCTAGAAAACTAGCCTGGCACACATAGGTGGCATATGGTGTATTTCCATATTTATACTTTCATTTGAATATTTCTCTCCCTAGCCTCTGATCTTTATCTACATAGGTCTAGAACATCCCCTCTGATTCTAGCCATGAATGGGATGAAAGCTTTATTATATGTTGAGATGAATTCAGCCCTGGCAAGACAGGCACAGGTTTGTTGTTGTTGTCGCAGAGTTGCGCCCACTCAATTAAATAATCATCGCTAAAATATCTGCATCTCACTTAATAGTCAAATGCTTGTTTCCTTCCACATTGAAATTTATAATTCTTGCTGTTAAAATTGCCACGTCAAACACCATCATCTGTGCAAGTCAGAAGAAATTAGAAGCGCTTATGTTTGTGAAGGAGGGCTTGTAACCAGTATACGTCCATAGTAACTAGAAAAGATACACGTGTGCACACACACACATCTATATCTGAGTAGAAGACGTGGGAAAATACACATATTTTGCATACCAAGAGTACACATCAATAATTAAACCTTTCCTGAAGTTTCAAGGCTCTTCACAACTCTGCCCCTCATCTCCTATCTTCTGCCAGGGTTCCCTTGTTTGCAATTGATGCTGTATCAGGTAGTGCATTGGGCTTGGTCCAGTGTTGACAGAGGTCAGTGAAGAAATTCCCTCCGACTTCAATGGGTGCTAGGCCTTTTGTCACTTCCTGCAAGTGGCTCTCACTTTCTCCCCCACTGTCACAGCTCCTGAGTGTTTTGTCAACTTGCTCTTCTCTTTCAAATCTCACTTTGGTCATCCTTCCATTACTGTTCCCCCCCTCCCCCACTCCTCCCGGCCTTCAGTTCAGACCCTGTATGTGAACGGTAATACATCCTACCAATTTATAAGCAGATATCATAATCTTTTACTATTGTACACCTTAGCCTCTCCTTCCCTTCCCTTTAATTGTCATCCCTTGCTATGTGATTCTAATTGAGACTGTAAGGACCTCAGGTTTGGCCTTCAAATATAGAATATAGAAAGGCTGAATCATTATATCCTGAACTTGTCAGTACTTATGAGTGGCCTTTTTTACACCCCCCTCTCCCTCTCATTTTTTTGTCCTTATTAATATAGGAATGGTTCTCCCTACCTAACCAGTTGGAAAAGCATGTGTCCTGGATTTAACACTTTGATTGACATTCGGAGTGTCAGTTATTCCTGTCCTCAGTCACAGAAATATTTGTGTGTATTTTTGCTTTGATATGCAACGGGGTATGCTGGTATTTTCACTTATTTTCACTTATTGCATTGACATTGGAGCTATCTGTGGAAAATCCCACCCATACCTGTTTCTCAACTTTTTTTTTCTTGCCACCCCTCCCAGTCAATAAATATCAATATACCTTAAAATCTAGGTATGAAAAACAGGTAGTGCAACTTCTTATAAAGTTCAAATAATTGTCACATCTTGATTTTATTGGACCCACATCTGTTGGTGAGAGAGACAAGCTGAAGTTGGTCAAATAAAAGATGTTTTTTCACCCACCTTGTCTCTAATATTGTGGAACCAACCGGCTACAACAATAATGCATACATCCTGATTTGGAAGACAAGTGATATTACAGGCCAATTTTTCAAAAGTGATCAGAACAATGGGAGTTGATGAGCGTTGATTCCTTTGAAAATCTGGGCCAATGTGTCTAGCACTTTTTCTTTCTTAGACCAGATTTTCAAATTAGCCTGTAAATGTGCACAAAATCCTGCATTTGGTCATGCAAATCAAATGATTAGATGGGCAGTTACCCAATCTATGCACACCAGTGATTAATTATCATTATTACAACAGTGCCTCCGGGGCCCAACAAGGTGCATTCCCTATTTTGCTAGGCTCCATATAAACACTTAGCCAAAAGAGAGTCACTGCCCCAAAGACCTTGCAATTTATGTTACAACAGGTGGATGAAACAAACAAAAGGGAAGTGAGAGAGGTAGATAACAAGGTAATAGTAAAACAAGCATATGTTAGCACAGTAAACATTGGTCATGTCTTGTCACCTGCCTATCCATTGCCAATTGGCAGGAGGAATTACACCAGATTTAGTTTTTGGACTCAGATACATGTGCATGCAAAATGTATATGAATGAGATCAGAGGCTGGTTGAAAATTTGGCTCTAGTCATAATATCTAGTTCTTCTACAGCATGTTTCACCCATAGGGACAGATCCTCAGCTGAAGTCAATGGAGCTGTACCAGTTTTTACCCACTGAGGATCTAGCCCTTAGATCTCAGAGCACTATAATAAAGGGGGATATAATTATTCCCATTTTAAAGATGGGGAAACTGAGACACAAAAGTGAAATTAGTTGCCTAAAGTCAAGTAACAGATCAATGACAGAACTTGGATTATAACCCATGCCTCCCATTTTGTAGTCCAGTGTCCAGACTAGATCATGTTGCCACCTAAGTATTTTAGCTTTGCATCATATGCACAAGACACAGCTAGCCCATGGTATAAAATGATAGGTACAGTAGTATCTCACATTGTAGCCCTAAAGCACAGGGGGGGAGGGATAGTTCAGTGGCTTGAGCATGGGTCTGCTAAACCCACAGTTGTGAGTTCAATCCTTGAGGGGGCCATTTAGGGATCTGGGGCAAAAATCAGTACTTAGATCTGCTAGTGAAGGCAGGAGGCTGGACTCAATGACCTTCCAGTTCTACAAGATTGGTATGTCTCCAATTATTATGTTTTTATTATTTTATTACATATTATAGACACACACAATAAAAACCCTTCAAGTATGTTGAAAGAACATTATTAAAGTTGCAAAGCCAAGCACTCAAAAGTTAGGAATTGTTAGAATTAAGATTGTTTGTGCAACCTTAACTCAGCCCCCTGGTACATATACATTATGATACAGTCTCTAATTACATGATCAGATCTATTTTTTCCTCTGGACCCCTGCCTCCTTCAATGCACAGAAAGGACTTAACAAGCAGCTATTCAATATTTTACTTTCTCTTCATTGTTCAATGTGTGGTTTTATGTCTTATTTACTGCACACTATTTCAAACCCTGCTCTGAAGACTGAATTATTAATTTCTTCATGGGCTGTTCTATGGTGCTCATCACTATTTTATCCGAGTGCTTCACAAACATTAATTTATTTTCACATGATCCCTGCAAGGCATGGGGGTTGTATTATCCCCATTTTACAGATGGGAAATAGAGGCATGGAGAGATTAAAGTCAAAAGTTTCCACTAAATTTGGGTGCCAAATTTGAGAGGCCTAGGACCTATTTTTTGAAGTATTTAGCATTACATAGTACTTTATATATTCAAAACACAACTCCCACTGACTTCAGTTGCAGCTATGAGTGCTCAGCACTTCTACAAATTAGACCCTAGGGTTTCAAGTAAGGCACCAGAAAATGAGGAACATGCAATTCATGACCACCTGTGAAAAGTTTGATTTAAGTGATTTACCCCGCATCACACAGGAACTCTGGCAGAGACAGGGATAGAATCCAAGTCTCCAGAACAGCATACATCTTCCTTAGCCAAGACCCTTCCTTTTCTTCCTGAAATCCCCTGCTTCATTCACGTCACACTTTCCAAATTCTGCAACAAATGCAGCAGGGGTCCTACACACAAGAGTTTCCTTCTCTACACCCTTAGGAGAGCAAGGAAACCCTGTGGGCCAGTTTGTACTCCACTCCAGTCCCACAGCCTGCTGGGGATACTAGCTGGTGGCTCCTGGCATGGTTCACAAACTCCCTGCCACCTGTCTCTTTTGCAGTGAGAGGGAGACCCTGGTGCATACCTATGCAGTGGCGTTGGAACAGTTTGTATAGCGGGGGTGCTGAAAGCCATTGAACCAAACTATAAAGTCTGTATATGATGGAAACCACTTCATGCCAGGCGGTGCTGCCGCACCGCCAGCACCCCTCATTCCAGCACTGCTGCATCTATGTAGAGTGAGTCAGATTGTAGCCCTTCTTTTTCTGGCTCCTCTAGTACCTCTTACTGAGGTTCTGGCTGCACTTTTCCCCACACCTCCTGATTTTTGCACACCCCCATCTGTGGCCCCACTAAGGCACAAGACCTCCTAGTCAGCGTCCTCCTGGCGCTGGCTAAGATGGCCATCCATCATACCAGGAGGAGGAAGCTAGATGGGGGATGGGGGTGCTCTGTGACATTGGAGCCTACTTCTGTTCCCTTGTCTGATCCTGCCTCTGAGGAGAGTTTCTCTGGGCGGTGTCCACTGACTCCTCAGATGCCTTTGAGGAGCAGTGGGCACTGTCAGGAGTTCTCTGCTCTGTGTCCCCTTCTGGTTCCCTGATTTTTTCCCTCTGAACTTCACCCCCATTTTTCATCTGTTGTTCTCAGTATTCAGTTGGGGCCCAGGTCCCTTTGTCCCTCCCCCCAGCTAAGGGTGAGGGCCTGTAGCTATGGGCAGACTTAGGCCTGCCATCCCCCCCGGTTCCACAATCTGTCCAGGTTCCCCCATGCCCTAACTCCTTATCCCTAGTCTTCTTGCCCAGCCAGCTCCCCCTTCTGGGCTCTTTACATAAACTGTTTCTCTCCCTCACCTTGGCCTCCAGTGGCTCCCTCCTGCCCACATTCTCTGTCCTCAATGGCTCCCATTCCCAATCTCCCCCACACTCTGACTCCTTGTCCAAATTCAGTTGTACTCTTGGCTCCATTTTCCAGGCTTTTAGACTTCGTCCAATAAGTCCTAGTTCTCCCCTCCCCACACTGCCCCAACATCCTTTTTCCTTGTCAGGTCTTGGTCCCCTCTCTCTTATCCTTCTTCCCCCTGCCTTCACTGGTTCTCAGTCTTAGTCTCTTTGCCCAACTTGTCCTAATCTCCTCCTCATCTAATCTCAGTCCCGTGTCCCCTACGCCGGCTCTCTCAGTCCCCACATCTCACTCCCTGGCTCCCAGGCCCAGTCTCTCTCACCCGCAGGCCTATTTTCCTTCTCTCCCCTGCCTCCTGCCCCCTGCGTCCAGTCCCTGGTTCACCCCCAGTTTCCCGGGCTTCTTCTCTCAACAATCTACTTCTTTCACAGGTCTAGAGCTAGGTCTTATCCCCTCTTCAAATCAGACAGCTTCCTCCTCTACACTGCCTGGGCACAGTAGGGGAGTCAGTGAGACCACAGGAGAGAGAGAGAGACTCCCTGCTCTCAGTTCAGCTGTCTGGACCTGTCATGGCCCAGAACAGGGAAAGTCTTGCTTACCCCCAGGCTGGAGCATGTGCTCCTTGTGGACAGAATTTTCAGGAACTTTAGCTGCTAAAATATAAGATGTCTTTACTGACCATGTGCAGTGTGATTTTTCAAAGACCTATAACTTGGCCAAATATGAGCAGCTTTTCATGGAGTTGGCATAAAGTCCATCCCACCCCACCCCCTGCCAAATTTCAGGTCCCTGTTCTAAAGCATAGAGGAGACCGTTTTTTTAAAGAAAAAGGTTGCCAGAATTTTTTAACATGGGCAAAACATGTTTTTCTTGGAAACGACTGAATTGTTTTGTCTGAAATTTTCAAAAGATAAAATAAAATAAAATAAAATAAAAAACAACATCAGCCAGAGGTAGACATCTGACATGGACAATTTCAGCTGAAACACGTTAAGTTTGGAAAAGTTATATGTGGCCGAAAAAAAGACCTTATAATGGGAAGTGGCAGGAAATCCTAATAGGAGGTGGTGCTATGTGTCCTGCTGCCTCTAGTAAAACATAGACCTGGTAAGCATGAGTCACTGGTGGATTTTATGTCTCACCTCTGTGACCCCCATACTTCAATAAGGAGCAGATGAGGAAAGACAAGTTGGGGAGAGGGAAATTAGTAGCAGACTTTAAGATGTGTATCATTGCTGTCCTGAAGAAAATGCATGTGAAAGCCTCAGACTACATTCCCAAAGAGATGGAAACACTTCCTAATCTGAAGCTGTGACTTTGGGAAGTGAGGATTCTAAGGATCTCAGAAGTTGAGGCAAATAATGTGACGTGGTCAGTTTTGCCTGACTGAAGGCCCTTCCTCCTTCTTCAACTATCTTCCTGGGGCACACAAATGGTTAAAGATGCAGGGAACTAGCTAGGGAAGAATAATCTCTCTGTTAATTGAACTGCCTGGCTGGTGATGAGGACCAGCTGAAGCTCATGATAAAGGGCATGGAGAGATGCAAGTTTGAACCTTACATAAAAAGGTGGCACCTGGGTGGGGTTTTGTCCCTATATAGAGAGCTATTGCGCTTTCCCTTCTGGTTGGTAGGGTGGAAAGAGTTTGTCACTAGAAAGAAGTTATAGAGAGAGTTTTCAAAGCTGTAGTAGGCCTAAAAGCAGTTAGCTGCTCCTGTATTAATGGTTTAATAGGAAGCACATTTGGGTTTTTACTTTTTTTTAAATAGATACACTGAACCCAGGATATGTTTATTGTAATAATTATCCATCTAATATTGTAGGCAGAAATACTATAGTGTGCTACCATGTGTGGATTGTGGTATTTCCACAGAGCCTTTTAGCAAGCCACCTCACTGTCTCCCAAGAGAAAGCAATTAGATGAATTTAATTTCCAGCTTAGTTTGCCTTTCAGGGAGATCCTGTGTACTTTTTAACTTTTCTACTTAAAGTTTAGCTAAAGAGATGTTTGATTATTTCTACTAGAGATGATGATTAGCTTAATGGTAAATTTTCACAGATTTAAAAAATGCTGCTGTAAACAAGACAATAGACATGCAGTAGACAAATGGAATAGGAGAAAATATGCATACTTTATTTGGCATCGGCCATTAGAGATGTGGTTCTGAAAAAAAAGAGTCTCTGAATAAGGACATCTGTAATGTTATATTAACTTTCCTTAATAAAAAGGAAGGCATTGTACCTCCTTGAATGCTAGTCTGCAATTATGTCATAACTGGTCTTTATTGTTTCAGTGGATTATTTATCTCATTCCCTCATGACTGTCTTAAGGTACCTTCTTTATAACGTAGCAACATTCATTAATTTCCCTTCGAGAAGGCTTAAGTTTGCAGAGGGAAATGTTGCATTTAGAACAAAGTTAGTTCATCAATACAACTTAAAGGTTTGTTTTGTTACTGCTGAAGGTTGCAAAAAGGATATTAAAAGTAAACAACTTAAAACATAAATGTTGTTTAAAAAATACCCTGAAAGTTGTTCTAGACCCAGCAATTCAGTCTACAAATGCAAGACATCTTCAGGTGAGATTAATGAACATTGCAGGGAACTGAATCCATTTAGGCTGAGAAAATCACTACTAAATTCTAAAGCAGTTCTTTATCTGAAACCACTGAAGAGCAGTGGAGATAACCTGCCGCCCCAATTATAGTGTTAAAATGCTGTCTCAAACAGTTGATGAAGGCTGTTGTAATACTGGAAAAGCAAGTTGTTGTTACCCAGGAGAATCTGAGTATTTTATGCTGTATTATTTAAGTGCCAATAGTGTGCTCAACTCTTATAAAGACACAGTGTGGGATCCACAAAGGGACTTGGGTGTTGCCACACTGAGTGTGACAGCACCTAACTTTTAGGTGCCTAGAAAACCAGGGGGCAATACTGTTATCCGCAGTGTCAAGTGCCTAAAGCCCCCTAGAGGATGAATGGGGAAAGGTAGGTGTCTTAAAAAAATGTGATCCACAAATCCAGCACACTAGGTGGGGAGCCACCCAAACTAGTCAATGAGAGATGATGACCAGAGGTGTGTGTGCTAAGCCCTGCCCCTCTCTCAGACATCGGTGTCTAAGTGTGGGCCGCAGGGAGGTGCCTAGCTCTGCTAGTGATCCATTAGTGGGGAAGGAGGGAGGAAAGGGAGTTGGTGGTAGGCCACAGGTTAGAGAATTCATCATGTATGAGGTGGACCCAAGGTCCTGTCCCCACTGCCTGCCAGCTGGTGAGGAAGGATTGAAATGAGATTCTGTAATCACTCTCAGGAGAGTTCTCTAACCATTGGCTTTGGGGTATTCTGATGTGGGACTATTTCAGCCTTTCCTGTTGAAACTGTTCTAGTGTGGAGAAATTGGGCCAGGACCATGAAGGCTGTGGACCAGCTGACGATGATTTTCTGTGCAGCGATTCACTGAAATGATCCTATGGCCAGTATGGTGCTGACCTATGAGGTGATGGATAGTGCCTGACTCCTGTGAGTGGTGGTGGGCTGGGCATCCAGCAGCATATCACAAAGATGGTGGAATGCATCCAAGTCGAGTCTGTAGAACTGGTGACATGCTTACTGGTTTCATGCATGCATGAAATTGCAGCAGGGTGGTACATTCTTGGGGATGGCAGTAGATGGCGGCTAGGCTTCAGTTTTGGTTGGCCTCAGGGTTGGGGTGCATCTACCCTCTGCCTACGTTCCTCTTCATCCTGCTGCTGCCACAGCAGAAGATGCATCATGAATGTGCATGAATGACGCACTCTCTGGCCTCCTCTCTCCCTTCCTGGTAGCCATTCTTCCCCCCACCCTTGTCTACCCACATATGTCTCTCCCTAGCCCTTTCCAAGTCCTCCCTCTCCCTCCCCTGAGTGCCCACCCCTCCTTCCTGCCCTAGCTATCCGTGGCTCCCCACCCTATCCAGTTACACCAAGCTGCCCTTGTGCCTTTCTGGATGCCCCACTAGCGATCCCTCTTCTGCACTAACCTGATCCCCATCCCTGGCAAGGTACCCTACCACCTGCACCTAGCTCTGCCTAACCCCTGTGCCCCCTAATAGATCTCCTCACAGCTCTCTGGTTTGCATGCAAGACCTCACTCATGCTTGCCCTATGAATGCCTGTGGCTCACATGATGCATGGAATGTGGAGCCCTGCACCTATCAGAGTGCTACATTTTGTCCCCCATGCTGCATGGGCTGCTGTACAGCAAGTGCTAGGCGGCCTCTGAGCACACCTACTGGATCAGGTCTGAAACATGGACTAGGTGTTGCTCTGCGTATCTTCTCCTGGCTTGTTGATTGGTCTGGGTTCAGGTGAGAGTGAGGCATTTGGCTGCCTAGAGTGGGATGGCAGTGCACATACCCCAGGGCCTGAGACTTAGACACCCTGGGCACCTACAGAAGTTAGGTAGTAGCTGAGCAGGAGTTTTGTGGATCATAATGGTGCCACAGATGGGACTTAGGCACCTAACAATGGAACTGAATTGTACCCATAGTCCCTGCCCCAAGGAGTTTACAATCAGAAAATATACTTGACACATAATACACAGAGTGTTGAGAATTGCTAGGAGCAGTTTTAGGTGTATCAATGGATCACCACTGAAAACCTCCATGGAAGGAACTAATTTTAAGCAGGAATTTTAATGGACACAGTCAGGACCGATGAGAGAAGTCGGGGACAACTATCAGGGCCCCAAACTCAGAGGGGCCCCCAAAACATCTGTTAATGTTTGTGATAACATTGTGTAAACAGTGCAGAGGGCAGGGCTCAGGGAACTTGATATACTGGGTCCCTACATTTCCCTTGATGGGTGCTATCATATGATGCAAGAAAGAGAGATCATTCCAGCACTAAGGGATTGCAGAGAAGGCGCAAGGATGATGATGGGAGACGAATGCACAGAAAGCATTGAGGAGAAAAGGCCTGGGGAGAGTGCAAACATGAAGAAGACAGCTAGAATGAAAGGAGGAAAGAGATGCAGAGAGGGGAAAAGCTAGGCCAGATCTTGAAAGTGCTTAGATGCATGCTTAAGCATCTATATATGTCGATAGTGCACTCTTGATAGTGCAGAGATGGGTGACAAAAACAATGAGAAACATGGAAAGATCACCTTACAAAAAGAGACTGAGACAGGTCTACTCTTAAAAAGCTGAAGTTTTTGCACCTTCATAGTGCATCATCTGCACCAATCACAATCACCTCTTAGCATTACAAGCACTGCACTCCCAAGCATAGCAACAAATTTTAGTGGCTTTCAGCTTCAAATTGCTGCCTCAAGGCATCCCTGATCCTTATGGCCCCTCACTGCACCCCTCTAGTAGCCCTGGTCTCTGGCTGTTCAAATTCAGCCTCCAGGCACTAAGCCTCAGCAGTCCAGCCCTGAGTGAAGCTTTCATCCTTCCCTTCACAAATATTATAGAGCGTACAGCACGCGGCTATAAGCATAGGAATATTGTCATTGGCCAGGTCCAGCCTCCCATATAGGCAGTGCCAATGGGCCTTTAAATGGCCAAAAGCACACTCAACAGCCATTCTGCACTTGCTCAGCCTGTTGTTGAACTGCTCCTTGCTGCTGTCAAGGTGCCCCATGTATGGCTTCATAAGCCACGGCATTAAGGTGTAGGCAGGGTCTCCCAGGATCACAATGGTTATTTCGACACCCCCTACAGTGATCTTCTGGTCCAGGAAGAAAGTCCCTGCTTGCAGCTTCCTGAACAGGCCAGTGTTCCGAAAGATGCGTGTGTCATGCACCTTTCCGGACCAGCCTGCGTTAATGTCCATGGAACGCCCACAGTGATCCACAAGCGCCTGGAGAACCATTGCAAAATACCCCTTCAGATTAATGTACTAGGTGGCTGGGTGGTCTGGTGCCAGAATTGGAATGTGCATGCCATCTATCGCCCCTCCTCAGTTAGGGAAGCCCATTTGTGCAAAGCCATCCACAACGTCACACACGTTGCCCAGAGTGACGGTCTTTCAGAGCAGGATGTGATTAATGGCCCTGCACGCTTCCCTCAACAAGAATCCAATGATCAACTTTCCCACTCCAAACTGGTTAGCGACCAATTGATAGCAGTCTGGAGTAGCCAGCGTCCATGCACTTCTCCAGCGACAGGGCAGCTCTCATTCTCGTGTCCTTGCGCCGCAGGGCTGGAGTGAGCTCATCACACAGTCCCATGAATGTGGCTTTCCTCATCTGAAAGTTCTGCAGCCACTGCTCACCATCCCAGATGTGCATGACAATGTGATCCCACCACTCGGTGCTTGTTTCCCTAGCCCCAAAGCGGCGTTCCACTGTGGTCAGCACCTCCATGAATGCCACAAGCAATCTCGTGTTGTAGCTACTACATGTGGCAAGATCAATGTCTGCTTGCCTTTGTAGTTTAAGGAATAACTTGTGACGTGTTAGTGAGAGCAAGCAGCATGTTGGTCAACAGTGTGGGATCCATTCATGCAGACCAAAGAGGCAGAGTGTGCAATACACAAACCATTGAAAGATAGTACCAAATGCGGACGGAAGCACAGGGATTGCTGGGATGTGAAGCAATGCATCACCGGGCACTGGGACAAGACCCAGGATGCCCTGTGACCCCCTCCACCTTCCCACAACTCTTAGCAGCAGAAGAGGAAGAAGTGCTCTATGGGATAGCTGCCCAGAATGCACCGCTCTGAATAGTGCTGCAAGTGCTGCAAGTGTGAACACACTATTGTGCAAGTAGCTGACAGTGTGAACACACAACTGCAGCTTCCCTTCAGTGCTCTCTGAGCAGCGCTGTAACTCTGCCAGTGTAGACATACCCTAACTTTTTCCAGGGTCAAACTGTGCTTACAGGATCCTACTTGGCTTTTCTTGCATCTTTTTTTCTGCTTCTCTCTCTTCTTATTTGTAGCCTCCGTTTCTCTGTGTTCTCTCACCCTCCCACACACATCTAGCAAAACAATACTTGGTCCAAAGGCTCCTGAGTGGGGTCACACACACCTTTTATCTAAGATGGGAGTTATGTTAATACTTAGGTTAATTGAAGGGTGAGTTCACACCTATTAACCTCACTGGGGTTTTAACCCAACTCACAACAAGGCTTGACCCAGCTCATAAAAATATTCATCCCTAATTGGTCACAGTTAAGTGCTCTACTTAGAATTATTCTTGAGAATGGTACAAAATTGTACTGGGATGACTGGGAAAATAAAAACTTTTGGGAATTAAAAAGTTATCACACAAGGAAGGGTGTTGAAATACTAAGTGCTTGTCTTCATGTACAGCCACTGTAGCACTTTAGTAAAGATGATACTATGTTGATTTGAGACCTTCTCCTGTCAGTGTAGTTAATCCACCTCTGTGCAAGATGGTAGTTATGTCGATGGGAGAAGCTCTCCCATCAACATGGCACTATCTACATAGGGGGCAGGATTAGGTTGGTATAACTATGTTGCTTGGGGTGTGGATTTTTCACAACCCTGAGCAATGTAGTTATCCCGATATAGGTCTGTAGTGTAGCCCTGGCCTCTGAAACTTATAAAGAATATAAAACCTCCATAGATACAAGATCACACAGGATGGGGCTGCCCATATGCTTCCAAAGCACTTACTAAAACACAGAAGAACTATTAGAATATAAGAACTGCCATACTTGATCAGACCAATGGTCCATCTAGCGCAATATCATGTCTTCAATAGTGGCCAGTATCAGAGCTTCAGGAGGATGTACAGAACAGAACAGTTGGAGTGATCCAGTCCTATCTTCCCCTCCCAGATTCTAGAGAGACAAGGTGTATCCTGGGATTGACAAGGCTACAACAACCCTATATAGCTCCCGGATTATGGCAGTCAAAGTTTAGGGTCAACCCAAACTGGGGGTTGCATCCCTGATAGCCAATGATGGAGCTATCCGCCATGAACTTGTCCATGTCTTTTCTGAATCCAGGTATACTTTTGGCCATCACAACATCCTATGGCAATGAATGCCACAGTTTAATCGTGCATTATGTGAAAAAGTACTTCTTGTTTGTATTAAACCTGTCACCTGTTAATTTCATTGAGTGACCCTGTTTTTTGTATTTTGGGAAAGGGTAAATAACACTTCTCTGTACTTTTTCCATACCATTCATGATTTTATAGACCTCTAACATATCCCCTGTGGTAGGCAGGGCATTTCTCAGATTCTCATGTGGATTCAAAGCCCTTTCCTCTTTTCAGATGTCCTGTTTGGGTTTTGGTAAGTCTTTGGCCAGATTGTCAGCTTTTCCCTCTTGGCTACTCTGTAACGAGGGTCAGTTGCCTCTAAGGCACAGCAGCTTTCCTCCTAGTTGCTGCCCTTCATGTGACCAGCTCTCCTTTCTAAGCTTACTGCTTCCAACTGGAGTAGGCTCTGCAAGTAAAGCTATTTGGTAGGAATTGAGACCAGAGATGCTCACGAGTCTTCTCCTGACTGGGGGAGCACGTCCCATCACATTCCCCTTAGTCGTCTCTTTTCTGAGATGAACAGCCATAATCTTTTTAGTCTCTCCTTGATGGAAGCCATTCCATATCCTTGATCATTTTGTTGCCTTTCTCTGAATCTTTTCACTTCCACTATATCCTTTATGAGACGTGGTGACAAGAACTAGACACAGTATTAGAATCATAGGATCATAGAATCTCAGGGTTGGAAGGGACCTCAGGAGATCATCTAGTCCAACCCCCTGCTCAAAGCAGGACCAATTCAAGGTGTGGGCACACAACAGCTTAATATAATGACCTTTTGATATTTTCTGTCCTGTTTTCTATCACTTTCCTAATAATTCCTAACACTCTGTTAGCCTTTTTGACCACTGCTGTACTTTGAGATGAAGTTTTCCAAGGACTATCCATGATGGCGCCAAGATCTCTTTCATGAGTGGTAACAGCTGATTTAGAACCCATCATTATATATGTGCAGTTGGGATTATTTTTTCCACTATGCATTATTTTTTACATATCCTGTTGAAATACATCTGCCAATTTGTCACCCATTCGCTCAGTTTAATAAGATTAACCTCTAACTCTTCACTGTCATCTTTGGATTCTACAATCTCAAATAATTTTGTATCATCTGTGAAGTTTGCTAGTTTACTGTTCATTCCCCTTTCCAGAACATTAATGAATATGTGACTAGCACAGATCCCAGTACAGCTCCTTAAGAGACCCTACTCTTTACCTCTCTTCATTATGAAAACTGTTCACTTAGAATTACCCTTTGTTTCCTATCTTTTAACTGGTTACTGATCCATGAGAGGCATTCTGTTGCCCCACGACTACTTAGTTTCTTTAAGAGCCTTTGGTCAGGGACCTTGTCAAAAGCTTTCTGAAAATCTAAGTACACTATATCCACTGTATCACCCTTATCCACATGCTTGTTGACAGCCTCAGGGATTTCTAATAGATTAGTGAGGCATGACTTCCCTCTACAAAAGCCATGTTGACTCTTCCCCAACAAAGCATGTTTCTCTGTGTGTCTGATAATTTTTTTCTTTGCTATAGTTTCTACCAATTTGCCTGGTATTGAAGTTAGGCTTACTGACATGTAATAGCCAGAATCACCTCTAGAGCCCTTTAAAAAATTGTCAGTACATGAGCTACCTTCCTACCTACCTATTCTCTGATTGAAAAAGAAATACAGGTGATTGTTTTTGGTTGTGAGTGCTTACATGAATGTGTTCATGAGCAGAAACAGAAACAAACAATAAACCATTGCAAGCCATGTCACAGAAACATAGTGCAAACCACCATCCAGACTTTAGAAAATGATCATGAGATTTTAGTACTGGATGGGATTATGAAGTTGTCTGACAAGTCTCCACTGGTAATACACATCAGAACCAATAACATGGCATGATGTGGATCTATGCAGATTATAGAAGACTTTAGGGAACTTGGAAGTGAGTTAAAGAAGATTAAAGTCCTACTGATCTTCTCAGAGATCCCTCTGGCCCCAGAAGTGAAAATACTCAAAGTGAACTGTTGGCTGCATAACCTGCGTGAAGCTGAATGTTATGGTTTTGTGAAATACTGGGTCAGGTTCCAGTGGGAATGGGGGCTATACAAAAGTGGCCTGCATCTCACAGACTAATCTTCTTGGTGGGAGGCTAGCTAGAGTAGCCAGAAAGGTATTAAACTAACAACACAAAGGGAGGGTACTAAGGAGAAATATGGTACAAAATCAAACTGTGTCATGAATAACTTGAACCAATGTTACAAAGAATATAAAGAGATTTGTTCTTCAGTTGCTTATATACCCATGCTAAGAGTCTGGGTAACAAGGAGAATTGGAAATTCTCATTGATGGGAAGAAATTTGATATAATTAGCATTGCTGAACCTGGTGGGACAATTTGCATGACTGGAGTGTTGAAATCACTGATTATAACCTGTTTTGGAGGGACAGAGTGGTAAAAGAGGGATGGGGTTTGGCACTCTACATAAAAGACACCTTTGGTCAGGGACCTTGTATATACTTGTTTTAGAGTTATTGATAACTCTATAACCACAGAATCTCGAGTGCATAACAATCGATCTGCTGACTAACAAACCATTGGAGGTGGTACTGGTGGGGTTTCTGTTACGGACTACTGACTCAAAACTAGAGAACTCCTTAAGCACCTGTCTATAATGTGTGGAAAGAAAAATTACACTGTTATGGAAAACTTCAATTTGGGAAACACATGATGACCAGAAGTAAACATAATTAGAGTTTCTAACAATTTTAGATAATTGTCTAACACAAAAAGAATTGCACTCAACATGAAATAACGCTATCCTTTATATACTGAGTTCCAAAATAAAGATGTATTAAGAGACTGCAAGTTGGTGGTTGCCTCAGGACCAGTGTTCATGATCTGATTACATTCAAATTGGGAAAACTGGGGCTATCTTCTGTTTTCCCAATTTAATCAGATCATGAACACTGGTCCTGAGGCAACCATCAACTTGCAGTATATATATATTACTGGTTGGGGCTATCACCTACTTGGTGCTTCAAAAGGACTAATTTACCAAAGGAAAATTATGATGGAAACTGATTGATAGAAAATATTTAGACAGAAAAGTATGAGTGAAATTTGGGAGTTCTTGAAGAAGAGTTTATCAGATGGCCGAAAGCTACAATTTTACAATCAAGAAAGAGGATAACTTTGGCTAAAAGTTCATCTTGATTCAGAGACAAAATGAATGAAGTAATTAAAAATAAAAAAGCAACATTTAATAAATGGGGAAAAGGGGAAATAGCAATCAATATGAATTAAAAATTATGAAGAGTGGAAAATTTATAATAATTTAAAAACATCAGGGGAAAATCTATGGCTGTCAGGGCTAAGGACAATATGGAGTTTAAGTATATCATCCCATAATATAGGCCCATTACTAGATGCAGATGGTAAAATTGTTAATAATGATGTAGAAAAGATGGAAGTGTTCAATAAACATGTTTTTTTGTATGTGCAAAGATGAAGGATGATATACTAATATCACCTGAGAATGATGAAGTACTTTCCAGTCTATCAGTAACTGAGGAGGACATTAGACAACATCTACTAAGAATAAATATGTTTAAATTAGCAGCCTGGATAATTTGCACCCATGTGTTCTTAAAGAGTTGACTAAGGAGATCTTTGGCCCATTTATGTTAATTTGTAATAAAACTTGAAATTCTGGGGAAATTCCAGAAGTCTGGAAAAATTTTAATGTTGTGCCAAAAGAACAAGAGTACTTGTGGCACCTTAGAGACAAACAAATTTATTTGAGCATAAGCGTTCATGGGCTACAGCCCACTTCATCAGATGCTTAGAATGGAACATATAGTAAGAAGATATATATATACATATAGAGAACATGAAAAGGTGGAAGTTGCCCTACCATGCACTTGATGAAATGGGCTGTAGCCCACAAAAGCTTATGCTCAAATAAATTTGTTAGTCTCTAAGGTGCCACAAGTACTCCTGTTCTTTTTGCGGATACAGACTAATACGGCTGCTACTCTGAAACCTGAATGTTGTGCCAGGGTGCAAAAAGGGAAAGCTGAGTGACCCAGATGAATATGGCCAGTTAGCCTGACATCAAGCCTGGGTTTATAAATAATAGGAATATAATCAATGCCAGTCAACATGGTTTTATGGAAAATAGGTCTTGCCAAACAAACCTGATTTCATTATTTGATGAAATTACAAGTTTGGTTGATAAAAGTAACTGTGCATATATAATATACTTAGAATCTTGTAAGGTGTTTGACATGCTACTGCATGATAGTCTGACTAAAAAATTAGAACTATGCAATATCAATAAAAAACACATTAAATGGATTAAGAGCTGGCTAACTGACAATCTCAAAAATAGTTGTCAATGGGGAATGATCATAGAATGGAGGTGATTCTAGTAGGATTCTGCAGGGATCGGTACTGGTCTGACACTATTCAACATTTTCATCAGTGACCTGAAAGTAAATATAAAATTACTGCTGATGAAATTTTCAGATGACACAAAGACTGGCAAAAAGTAAATAGTGATGATGACCAGGCGGTCATATGGAGTGATCTGGATCACTTGGTAAACTGGGCCTGTTAAAAAAAAAAAGAAGCATATTAATATAGGCAAATGCAAAGTTAGACATCCAGAAATAAGGATTGCACACCAGACCTACAGAATGGGGAAATCTATCCTGGAAAGCAGTGACTCTGAAAAGGATTTAGGGATCAGAGCGGACAAGCAATTCAACAAGAGCTCCCAATGCGATGCTGTGGAAAACCAAAGAGTAGTAAATAGGAGTAGGGAACTGAGAAGTGAGTAGGAGATCATTGGTGAGACAACTACTAGATACAATTCTGGTGTCTGGCAGGAGCGGCGCCAGGGTTTCTGGCGCCCTAGGCAGAATTCGGGGGGCGGCATTTTGTGCACTCCCCACGGGGTGCGCGGGAGCTTCCGGTTCCACTCCCATCGCGCCACCAAAGAAGGACCCTCTGCCGAAATGCCGCAAGCGACAGCAGCAGTCATTGAGGTGCTCGATTGCCTGCCGCTGTTTTCCGCGGCACGTTGGCAGAAGGTCCTTCTTCAGCGATGCGACGGGAGCGGAACTGGAAGCTCCTGTGAGCCCCGTGGGGAGCGCACAAAATGCCGCCCCCCAAATCCTGGCACCCTAGGCGACTGCCTAGGGTCGCCTAATGGAAGCGCCGGCCCTGGTGTCTGGTTTTAGAAAGGATGTTGAAAAACTGGAGATAGTACAGGAAAAAAGCCACAAAAATTATTTGAGGACTGGAGAAAATGCCTTAGAGTGAAAGACAAATAGCTCAATTCTGTTTAACTTTTCAATCTAATCTTTACAGGGAGAAAATTTGATGTACTATAGTGCTCTAATGTAGGAGAGATGGGCATAACACGAACCAGTGTCTGGAAGCTGAAGCCAGACAAATTCAAATTAGAAAAAAGCCTTTTAAAAAACAAATGAACAGTGAGGGTGATTAACCATTGATACAAACTACCAAGGCAAGTGGTGGATTCTCCATCTTCAGATCAAGACTGGGATGCCTATATGGAAGATATGCTTTAGCCAAAAACAATTTATTGGGTTCATTAAAGGGATAACTGGGTGAAATTGAATTGCCTGTGATGCACAGAAGGTCAGACTATTTGACCTAATGGTCACTTCTGGTTTTAAACACTATGAATTTATGAAGTACTTTTTAACTGTGAAATGAAAGCCTGGTAAGGAACTTCTTATATCAAACATGCTTTAAAGAGTGTCCATCAATATGAAAGCAAATAAGGCAATTATTTCCTTCCTATAAGAGAAGGAGTTTGAAGTAAATATGACTCAGAAATTACCTATTTCTGAAACAATATTTGACAAGCTAAAATGAGAACCACAAAGTGGCTGATTTTACAATAGCTTGAGAGTTATTTTAGATGAATGGCTAGTGGAAAAAATATTTACCAATCATATTTCATTTGTGACTATAGAGATGAAATTGCTGCATATGTGTGACCCATGAACCTCTCATTGATGACTGGCAAGGGGGTTACAAGAATGTCTTCATTCTGGTATGTACATGCTGGTTCACCATAGAATGTCATGTGAGATCTTAAAAGAAAGCTAGGATTACACTGATAGCTTATATTGTTGTGAAATGTATGGACAGATAGAATATCAGGGTTGGAAGGGACCTCAGGAGGTCATCTAGTCCGACCCCCTACTCAAAGCAGGACCAATCCCCAACTAAATCATCCCAGCCAGGGCTTTGTCAAGCCTGACCTTAAAAACCTCTCAGGAAGGAGCTTCCACCACCTCCCTAGGTAACCCATTCCAGGGCTTCACCACCCTCGTAGTGAAAAAGTTTTTCCTAATTTCCAACCTAAACCTCCCCCATTGCAACTTGAGACCATTACTCCTTGTTCTTGTCTGTTTATGTGGAAAGTGGACTCCCAAAGTTACACCCTAAAGCCATTTTTATATCCTACCTGTTTACAAGTAAAAGGTATTGTGTACGTTATTTGAAACTAAATTTAACCAATTAGGTTTTTACTTTTTTTTTAATAACATGGTGTAACCCTTATCGCTTTATTCTGTACACATGCATTTTAGCTACCAAAGGGTATGACACCACTTTCTAGTTTTGTACTAGGGTAGAACAATTATTTGTTATGTCCTCTTCCTTTGGGACATTCCAGCACAGGCTTGTGAGAGTAACTTTCTTTTTGCTCCCATGGTAAAGCACTCATCTGTACCAATTTTGACAGCTTTTTTATTTGCTTAAGCCAACACTTGTATCAAAGGGGTAGCCGTGTTAGTCTGGATCTGTAAAAGCAGCAAAGAGTCCTGTGGCACCTTATAGATACTCTGTAAGGAGTTATGTATATATACTGAAAATATGTTCTTAGCTTTTGTATCACAGCAGAGGTGAAGAAACAGGTTTTCTGTCAGACAAAAGATGTTTGTTTGCCTGTATCTCTGTTGGTATGTAGATTGAGCATTGTAAGCTAACACAGTGGTGGCACATTTACTTATAAACTCAATAGAGTGATATGAAGTCAGCAAGGAAGAGCACCTAGCAGAGGGAAAAGAACCTTATCTTGAGATATTCTTCAAAGGTTTGCTGGACTATTTTTGGGGAATAGAGAAGGTACCTACTCACCCTGCACCTAGGAAGTAAATAGGCAGTGTGTTTACAGTCATGAAAATAGGATCTCAACCAGACGTGGATGAAAATGCTGCAGAAGATATTTGGGGGGTGAGATAAACTTTTTTAGACATGGTTAGCCTGTTAAGTTTAGTCTCTAGAAAGCATGTTATGATTTTGTTCTACATGTGACTCTTTTGCTTCCTTATCCTTACTCACTCTGTCTTGAATCTTTGATAATAAACATATTGTTGCTTTCATTATAAATGTATCCCAGTGCTGTTGTATTAAGCAAGGAACTGATCATGCAAGCCGGCAGACCTGGTATTTCTGAGTGCTCAGAGGAGAAGGGGCTGGATGTTACAGGGGGAATGCTTCTGTCACTATGCCTCAGTGGGTCACAGCTGAGGATGCCATATACAAGACAAACTGCTGAGAAATAGGGCAGACTCACCCCCAAATTTGTGGTTATTCTTCCATAAGATATACCAAACCAGTAACAAAAATAAACTTCTGTCTCCCCATACTGGCTAACAAGAAGTCAGACATGCAGTCTCCTTAGGTATCCCAGCCCTTGTTTCACCACCCAGACAATAGACTTCATGATGAGTGGTTATTTAAAACCAATTTAATCAACTAAAGGGTTCTTCTGATCCCAAAGGACCAGCCACATACCCAGGTCAATATATAACTCATATCTTACCCAATAATCACAATGTTGCCAATCCTTTAGTATCTAATCTCTAAAGGTTTATTTATAAGAGAAAAGAAAGAGGTGAGAGTTAAAATGGTCAAAGGAATCAAATACATGCAATCATTACAAAGTTCTTGAATCAGGTTTGTAGCAGTGATGGAATAAACTGCTGTTTTACAATGTCTCTGGTAACATCCAAAAGACTGGAAGGTCCTCAATCCATTGGTTGTAATGCTGTTCCAGTAGTCAAGAGATCAGATAAGAAAAGAGGCAAAATAGAGATGCTTCCCAGGCCTTTTATAGTTTCTGCCATGTGGTGGGTCAGCGCTCAATACAGTCAGTGGAAAAATACAGGCACAAGATGAAGTTATGGTCACATGATCTAGTCATATGCCCTTGCATGCTTTGATGAGTCATAGCAGGGTCCATTATCCATATTCTGGCTAAAATGTCCACAGGAAAGCCCATCAAGTGGGGATAAGCTTCTTCCATGGCCTGTTGTGTTCATCAAACGGCCATCAACTTGAATGGTCCATTCACAATGTGCTGCCCAGACTGGATGTAAACTAACTACCTTGTGGGTGTTACCATAGGAGCAAACACAGCTTGAAATACTGGTCAGTCAATATTCATAACTTCAGATACAAAATGATACATACATATGAATAGGATAATCATATTCAGCAAAGCATATATTTTCCATTGACATCTTACATGACATACTTTGTATAAGATTTGTTGCAATTATATAACAGTGCTAGCAACAATGATCTACGTGGTCATATTTTAATCATACAATGTCACAGCTTCAAAGGGACTTGGGGGCTGGGGTGCACTGATTGTTAACCTGCAAAGCAAAGTAAGGACTGACATTGCCCAGGGGAGAGGGCATGTGTGGCTAGCAGACCACAAAAGAAACCACTGAAATCACATGAGATTCCTGGTTGCTCTTTGCTTGAGGTTGACACATATCAATTTGAATTTCTTGGGAAATATTACCTCATATTCCTGGTGTAATGCTACCTGCAGTGACTCAGGAGCATGCAGACAGTTAGGAACCAGGGCACAAAGCCCAAATTGGTTGTGAGTTCTATACTTCACTCTCATCAACCAATTATCAAGTGGAAACTTCTCAGTCATTATAACTGCTTTACCATGCAGTCACAGACACCGTCTTTGGGTACTCCAATCTATCTTGCTACCCAGGTGAGCATAGCTTTGTGGTAGATGGTCCCTTACACCAAGAATCACAGCAGTCAGGTTACTCCCAGTCCCAAAGGACCAGTCACTCACCCCAGCTCAATTTCACCTTGGATCTCCTACCAAAGGCAATGCTTGTACCCAATCCTATAATAAACTATATAAAGATTTCTTAAATAGAAAAAGGAAATCAGAAATTTATTTACAAGGTTAAAGCGGGTAAACATAGATACATAAATGACTTACAATCTTAAGTTTCAAAAGGTAATAGAAGCTTCTATAATCAACAAGCTCTATATGTCCTTTCAGGCTAACCCAGGCTTAACAGCTGGGGATCTCTTGCTTATGCCTAAAAATCTTTACCCCCCTATGAAAGTCCAAGCATCAAAGAGAGACCAAGTTCCTTTTCATGGTGTTTTTTTTTAATCCTGCTCCTGCCGTATGCTTTGAGCTGTAAACTCAGCTGATGGGAGGAGTCCACTTTCATGACTCATCTTCATGGGGAGGAGAGCCCAACAACAAAAGTCTTTTGTCCTCTTGTTGGCAGCACCCAGGGAAATTCCAAGTTGCAACATCCCACAGTAGTCTGTCTGGTATCATTGACTCTTTTCTTCTGGGAAGGGCGTAACACTTTCTGTTGGAGATCAACCCTCACACTAATTAATGTCTCTTTCAAGTCTGGTGATTTAAAGAGTCACAGAGGCTCACAATACAACCACTCATATAATACCTTACAATATGGCACATAGACATTATAAGTGAAATTAGTGCATGCAGCAACTCACAAGTATTCAATAAAGTCTAAACACTAAGCGGGGGCGGCTCTAGGCATTTCGCCGCCCCAAGCACGCCACGGGGGAGCGCTCTGCAGGTTGCTGGTCCCGCGGCTCCGATGGACCTCCCACAGACATGCCTGTGGAGGGTCCGCTGGTTCCGCGGCTCTGGTGGACCTCCCGCAGGTGTGCCTGCGGATGCTCCACTGAAGCCGTGGGATCAGCGGACCCTCCGCAGGCATGTCTGTGGAAGGTCCACCGGAGCCGCCTGCCGCCCACCCGGCGACTGGCAGAGTGCCCCCCGCGGCATGCCGCCCCAAGCACGTGCTTGGCGTGCTGAGGCCTGGAGCCGCCCCTGACACTAAGCACATTCTTATGAGTCTAATACCTATTTTAACAATACTTAACACACAGGTGAAGCAGACTGATTCCAGCTAGGTATCTGTCAGTGGTAAGTTGAGACTTGGGGATCTTGGCATGAGCTGGCACCTGGTCTTCCAGCATCACACATGGACTTACTGTTCAAATGTATCTGAAATTAAGCTCTTTCACAGCAAACTGAGTAGCAATTGGAAATCACAGTTTGCATGCCATGGGATTCCAGGTGAATTAATAACCAATAAAGGCCCACGTTTCATTTCAGCAATCTCTTTGATATGTTATGAATCCAACTACTACGCACCAACCCTTATTAGGCACAGTCAAATGGGTTAGCAGAAAAGTCAGTACAAATAGCAAATAACTTGATTTTAATAAGTGCTGTCAGATTCAAGGTATCCATGTTTGAAACTGTTGGAATATCGCAACACACTACCGGAGTTTTACTGGAATCATAAGTCAGGAGACACATGGACAAGGATAAAAATCTTAATGCCAATATCTGTCTAGGTTATTGAGCCAATTAATCCAGAAGTAGTTACATAAAAGCTACATTGCAGGAAGCCTGAACAGAAGTACTACAACAAGAATCCCAAACAGTTACCTTTATTACAAGTGGGAGGGAATGTTAGATTCCAAACAGAAAGTGGTTGTTACCTGTAAATGTAAAAATATGGCAGCCGCACCAAGGCTATAGGCCATAATCATGTCCAGGAGATCATTCCAATAAGAGGACTAGAAGACATCTAACCAAGGAGGAGACTGACTCTGTTTCTTGAGGACAATCAGAATGCTACTGACATTGCCATGCACTGACAGAGGAAACACATGCCCATCCAATCATTGACAATGAAAAACACTAGGAGCAGCAAACAAGTGGTGGCGGTCCCACTTCCATAGCTGAACAAGCCACCACATAAAGAACTGTTTTGAGAACAAGGTGTGGCTGTGTGGTCAGGAAGCCATCAAAGTTCAGAGGTAGTAACTGCTGACAGGTTAGTTTGTGCTTGCTTTTATATTTGGGAATATATTTTATTTTCATTTGACTTTTTTTTTAAATAAAAGGAAATCTATAACAATAAACACTGGAATCAGAGGCTGCTGACCCCCCTACCCTGTGACAGGGCTATCAACTTCTCAGTCACGTGCCAGGAAATAGTTGAATCTCCTCCCAGTATTCCTTCCAGTTTTTCAGAGCACAGACAGCCACTTTCGTCATAGGGTAACTGGCAGTGACAACAGCAGTAGCATTCCCATATGCTATAGCTGAATCTTCCCTCGTGGACCCACTAGTGGAAGAGGCTGAAGAGGGCAAGAGGCAGGGAAGCTGTGATTGCTGTTGGAGCTACATAAGAGTTCCGGCTGCTGGCAACAACTGGAGTAGAGGACATATGTAGGCTTAATGTCAACAGCAGAGACAATCTGGGCAGCCTGATTGGAAGAGGTTCATTACTCACCATGAAGCGGTGGGTGCAGAGCAAGTGTGGGTAGTTTGCATAGCTTAAAAAAAGCTTCATGGTAGATGGGAGGCTGAGGGAAAAATGAGCCAGTCTCTTTTAGGTCTCCCTATTTTAAATTCTTTCTACTCTGAAAAGTGACTGTATGAAAATGACATGATGAGGCTCCTTGTTTCATTATATCATTAATTTCCATATGAAATATATTTGGTTTACAAATAGGTCTCTGGGAGTTTAACCATGTTCCCTGAAAACTTAACCCATGATCTGAAAGTTAAGCTATTCTGCTATTCACAGAATCATCAGTAATAAAGATGTTGTAGGCAAAATTCTACCCTCAGTTATACCTGTTCAACCCCCACCTTCAACTTATCTATCTGATTTCTAATTCACTTATCACTTTTAGACCCAAGTGCTAATATATTGTCTTCAATGGGATTGTGACTGAGGGCACAATTTGCCTCTGTCTGCACTCCCACCAGGCAGCCTGACTAGTAAGGTAGGCCTCTCACTGTGGGAGGAAGAGGTGGCTGGGTTAGCTACACAAAACTCTAATAATTGGAACATCGCAGTTCTGGTCAGGCACATGCCAAAAAAATCCCAGTTCATTCTGCCATAGCTGCATGAGCTTGCAGGGCTAACGTGAAAAGTAGGAAACACCTATTCGTATTGCAGTAAGTGAATACAACTCTGTATGCACACAGGGATCAGCTTTTCTGAGTAGAACTGCTGTTCAAACCTGCTGCTCTGTAACGAGCAGGAATCAGACACCTTCACCTTTGCAGAATGTAAGTCTGTCATTGCCCAACTGGAAGGGAGCTTTTGCTGTTCACACTCCCAGCAGGCTGCCCTACCAGTATGTTAGGCCACTGGGCTAGGGGAGGAAGGGGTGGCCAGGATAGCTGCACAACACTCTAATCATTATTTATTTATTTATTACCTTAAGTGTGTCTGGCTCAGGGGTGCTGGAACAATTTGTATACTGTGCTGTGAGCCATTGAACCAAACTGTAAACCCTTTATATAATGGAAACCATTTCAAGCCGGCGGTACAGCAGCACCTCGGCACCTCTAGTTCCAGCACCTATGGTCTGGCTTTCTGCAGGCAGGTGGCCCACTTCAGATACGTGTCAGTAACTTTCAAACAGCTTTTCAAGTGATTCCTTTGACCCTTCATAAATACTAAGGTAAAAGCAAGCTGGTGCTCGTAAGAGACAGGGCACGCTTGTGAAGGCTGGGACTCAGAAACACTGGGAGCAGTGCCTGGCTCTTCCACCGCTTTCCTGTCTCATTATGCGCAAGTCACCTAGTCTCTGTGTCTCAGCCACTCTTCTATAAAATGGTAATATTTCTTTTCTGCCCCTCTTCATCTAGTCTGCTTGGATTGTAAACTCTTTGGGGCAGGGGCAGTCTTTTCCGCTGTGTACAGGTAGCACTGAGCACAGTGGGAGGCCGACCGGTTGCAATGTCTAGCTGCTATTGGAACACAAACAATTACAAACAAAAAAGAATTTGTACATTAGAACCTCAGTGCTTTAGTCTTTTGCTTACAGTTATAGACCTCAACAAGCACTACTGATTTCAGTGCTAAGGAATTGTAATGAGTGATGTTATTGTCTTCCTGCTTTGATGATTTGAGGTCATGATCTTAAGTTATATTAACACATATTGGGCTAAATTCATCACTGGTGTAAATCCATTGCTTTTAGTAAAGATCCAGTGGCTCTGCACTACTGTTATGCTTTGCTGTAGCATGACATTTTGACCCAAATAATACGCTGTCTTTCTGATAGTGAGGTTTCAATGCCAAAACCGAATGAAGTTATAAGGGAGCATGTGCTCTCCTTGCTCTTGTACCTTGTGAACAAATGCTAATGGACTGCACCCATTGCTCGGAGCTGAGGACAAGTTTCCCAAGGCCCTGGGCCACTTTGGTTTATATACACACTGAAATGTGTAGTTCACTGAGTTGGGAATTTGCTGATTGCATGATTTGGGTACAGACAAACAGAAAAGGCACCTCAATTAATTGGGTAAGTCACTTGCCAGTGCAGCACAGATATAATTTCTGTTCTTTGGCCTGGAAGGATATCTTTTAAAGGACATAAGAACGTTCAGTGAGGTGGGTCTTATTGCTCTAGAATTGTCTAATAACTGAGTTTTTCAAGCAGCCCTCCATATTTCTTTCTAGCTGAATGTTTAGTAACAACCTTACATGAAACAGAATCTCTTATTTTTGGTCCACATTTTATTTCCTATCAGGTCACTGGACGGTGAGTTTGAATCATGTGACTCAATATCACCACATTAGTAGTAACTTGTTTCCTTGAAATTCATAGAACTGTGTAAATTAGAATAATGCTGTGCCATTCCCAAGACTGGTCCATAGATGGTAGATGTGCCACACTACATGTTACTGGTACAGATCTAGTATCAGTACTTGCTTTATCCACTTGTAATTCATCTTGGGTCTGAACTTGCAGTCCCTGTGCAGGCAAAACTCCTCATGGGAGGCCTTTCCCTTCTTGGGTGAAACCAATCAAGCTACAAAGCTTTTGAATGTTATAAAAGTGTAACACAGTGAAATCAAACGGATAAAGCTGCTGATTTAACAAAGACTGGGTGCCACTTCTCTAAAAGGAGAAGATTAATATATTCACCTTTATGTAAATCTAGCCCATTAATGAAAGGAAATTGGTTCAAAAACACCCTTAGTAGCGCTTTCTGTCTGTGACATCTCACCGATGTTCACATTACAAGATACCCCCGCCACACACATTCAATGTCTGCATCTTTACCTTTTTTTAAAGAAGTATTCCTAATGTAACATCAAATGGCTTTGGGGGCAGTCAATAAGAACGGGGTAAAATTAATATTCATTACTGTTGAAATAGTGAATTCAAAGAAGAATTAAAACAATTCAACTTACAATAATTGATCTTTGCCTTTTCTCGCTAAAGTTCAGTGGCTACGTAGAAGTATATAGGCGAATGTGTGTACTTGTTTATATAGCTCCAGAAACATAATTGAGCACCAGCTACATTCCTGATAGATTTTTTACATTCAAATCGCTATTGAGGGATCAAAATCTGTTTCCGTTTGTCAGCTTTAATTTCCTATTAAGCAAAAATCTTGTTTCTCTTTAGCTGTCAGATGTAAGTCTTGAAAGACTTTAGGGCTACCCAGAAAAAAAATGCGGCCAGCTGATCTTAAAGTGGCAGCTTTTCCTTATTAGAGTATCAGTCCCATTTTTAGCTAAAACACACACACCTCTGGGGATCTTCCAAAGAAAGCTCAGCAAGAAGTTTTTAGAAGGACTGTTGTTCTCTGGAACATATTTTACACGTTTGATAGAGAGAAGCGATCGATGTCTCTTTCGACTGAACATTTTTTTCTGTTCGGAATAAATTGGTGTTTTTCCAGGGTCCCGGTAAATTCAGACAATTGTAATGTTGTCTGTACAATACCTGTAATTTAAATAAGGTGTTTTATCCAGTATATTTAATCTCCTGTCAACATCATTTAGCCTCTAAAATTATTCCTAACAAACAGTCTTTATTAGCCAGTTTGGAAAGAACATGTGGTATTGTTTAAAATATAATGCAGCTTCCATTTTGATTAAGAATCATCCGCAACTCAATCTGAAATAAGCCGGGGTTAAATCGCACGTCTGGTGTAAATGCTGAAATAGCTACAGTTCTACATTTGCCCCAAGGTCCATAGGTGCAAACCCTGCTCCACGGAGGTCTATAAACAGTAGGCTTAGCATGCAAAGCTTCCACCGCCGCGATTTAATTGTTCGCTCCCGTTTAAGTGCAGTATTAATGCTGCATGTTACGATTCACTTATTTATTTTTACCTTGCCAGTGTGCAGAATATGCCAGTAGAACGCTCACTGTCCCAGCTCCAGGTCCGCCTGTCCCCGAGGACACCAATTAAAGGCACTAATTGGACAGCAATACATCAAAGTCCGCTCCTGAGATTGGTTCCTTGGAGCTTCAGGAATCCTTTGGTTTAGGCTTTTGTTTTATATATAAATATTGCACAACATTTCCATGTAAAACAGGCGCCTGAAACGTGAAGGCGGCTCTGCTAGTCTGGATCCTGTTATGGTATTTTCTTCACAATAATCTCATTCACTGGCCAAGCGTAGAAGACAAATCTATATTTATAGTCGAGATCTGTCCAGTGTAATGAAATGTTTAGCTCCAGTTACAGTTAGATCAAAACAATACCCGAAAGACAGAAAGTGACCACCTCTCCGCACTTCTTAAATCATGTGTACAACGATTTTTACCAATGTAAAACTTTGAATAATTCTAGTGACAGCAAAAACATTGACACATTCTTGGTTTCCTCGCAGAACTGTGATTTGGAACTGTTTCCTCCCGGCATATAAAAATACCCCTTGCACAGGCAAAAACCTACAAACTGCTTTGAATGAGTAATATTCATCTGTGAAGTAAACGTTCCCACTTGGAAGATTTCAGATAGAGGTGACCAGACTTGTGGGACAGAAGTTTTGTAAATCGGTCACGAAATAGAAACAAATTAAAAAATATTTCCTTAATATAACCAATGCGATAACTGCTATGCTACATATATTCAGTGACTCTGACTTCACAGTGGTGAGGTATAAGTGGCATTATGTTTATGTGTATGGATAGTGTACATAGGGCAATGGGTGCTGTACACAAAAGTAAGAAGACCAGTCCCTGTCTCGTAAGAGCTCACAGTCTAATCAGGCATTTCCTTCAGGCTTTTTGACAATGCCCCCACACTGAGCCACACCTGGGAAGCAGGTACTTGTTCACTTTTCACCTTTAAGCATCGGAGTAAAACAAAACTAGCGCTTAGAACACAGGAAAGCGCTCAGTGAAGCTTCCCATAGTAAATATTTACCAGATTTTAGCTAGTCTCAGTTATTGCGGGGGGGGGAGGGGGCGATATTGCACTGGAAACCTGGAGAATAAACCAATCCTGTGAAGTTACCTTCTCCCCTCCTTTCCCTCCCCACCCTTCAAAATACAGGAGTTCTCTTGATTATCTAGATGTTCGGGTTAACTTTCGAACACGTTTAATTAACCCATAGCTTACTGCGACCTAAGGGTTTTCCAGCTCCAGCAGGCCAGAGTCAGAAAGAAGAGGCAATTGTTTAGACGAGCAACATAATATTCTTTTAGAGGGGGCCACTGATACATACCAGCTGAGGGGAGCAATTGGAAATATCTTTTATTTCTCCAGTGTGGCTCATCTTTCCACATGATGGAACAAATAAGCTACTTTGCTGCTTCTCTGCAAAGTTCGGCGGGTCCCCTTCAAAACGTTCAAGGTGCATGACATAGTCGCCTGAACCCGCCCCCCTTTGGACATCCCTGTCTTCCAGTACATATTGCCACTGCTGTGCAAAAAGAGACACAATGATGCTCTGATCTTGATTAAAGGGTTAACCGTCGTGCGGTGAGTAAGGGTGTAGGTACTGGTTAGGCGTTGTATTTGTTTATTTATTTATTTATTTTTGACATTGCTGTCATGAAAAAAGCACAGCTGGTCCCATGTCCAGGACAAACCTGCATTCTGGAAATCCGTGTAATCTGTAAATAAGCAATAGTTTCCATTGATCATTATTTCAATAAAGAACGTAACAGCTGATAGGATCCATACTCGACTTTGCCAATTGCCTCTTTTAAATGATAACTGCAGCTTCGTTCTCTTTAAATCAAGAGGCTGCCTTTCTCATACAGAGGAGGATATACAGCAAAGCATTTGATCATTTACTGCCCAGGAAGGCATTTGTTTTTCATTTTGCAAACGCTTCCCTATAAGTAATTGTTCTTGTTAACGGTGTATTCCTTTCCCTAGTCTTCACTGCGCTATAAATAATCTCGATGAAGATGCAAGGATATGACTTTCACAAGATTGGACAATTGATTAAATCTGTGACCTGCAATTGCGAATAATCTTGGAAGGCTATTTAAACAGATGAAGGCCTAAATTGTCTTGCTTGTATCTGAATTAATTTCTCATTCATCATCATTATGGAGTGATTGGTCTATTCAGGCTCTTCAGCCTGCTGGAACGAAGCTGGATTTAAATGACACAATTTAAATGCTCTCCAGCTTTAACGAGGCCAATTGAGCAGCTGCAATAAATACAAATATTTTTCTAAACAGCCTTGTTTTAAATAATTACTTAATGCTTTCATGTTATTTTTAAGGGGTAATCTCTGTCTCTGACATCACAAATTCTTCTTTACTGAGATAGCAGTTGTGCAAACTATTTGGTGTACTTGTTTTGTGGATCCAAATATACGTCTGAGGTTTGGTTTATTTAACACTTATCTTGTAAAAGTTTAGTGTAACTATTCTACGTGTGTGTAAGTTCAGCTATGGAACAGTCATGCAGTTGAATTTGTTTTAAGGGTTAAATAGACACAACGTGTCTGGAGCTAATCCGAGATATTTTCTAGTAAACAAGCCTATTGAATCAGATGGCACATGTTCGTATTTAAGATTGGCTTGGCTGTTTAAAGATCCTGAAATGGCCATCATCTAATCTCTCATCTGTCATTTAAAAAAAACCACCCAGATAAAAGCGATTAATTATTGTAAATATCTTACGTAATAGTGATGAATTTTGCTCAATCTGAAGTGATTTCTATACGTTTATTTAACGGTCTAGTTAAAGAATTTATCATCTCCATCCATTTACTATGTATATTTGCTTACGGGCTGCATATATCTAATTTAATTCTTGAGAGTGAATGACAATGCATTTTGTTTGAAAATGAACTAGCCAAAAGGCTGAGTTATGTTGACAATACGTGAATTACTTGGGAAGGGGGAGAAATGGAGAGGGGAAATTTCCCTCTACATGCGGTAATAACTGATACCTTAAGAGCATATTAAGCCATTTTGGAAAAGAGAATCCAATTCATATTGACATAATTTTAACTCTATTATGACACTATTGTGACTGGCATGATATTGGGTCTCGGCTTGACATATGGTGGCGGGTGTTTCCAGTGGCTAAACTCCGCAGTGAAATAATGCAACCAGCGGAGCAGGAGAATAATTGAAAACAAAAGAATCCTTCAGATATACAAACACAAGGAAAGAGCTAATGGGCCCACGTGTCTTTCTGCAGGTGCTGGAAAGGGAGCTAACCATCTAGCAGAAAGCATGAAATATGAAGAGACTATTTCTTAATGATCTAAACACTGGAGCCGGGAATACTGCTGGGGAAAGCAGATCCGATCCAGTTTTAATCATGTAACCTTAATAAAAACGTATAGCCTTAGCCGGGAAGGTAAGAGCCAGTTTCGATGTTATCTGGCTAATGGTGCAGAGGGTGACACATAAAGCAAAACAAAGATGGCCAGAGTGCAGATGAAAAGGGCTGAGTGAGTTGATAGTAACGGAGCAATTTAATGCACGAGTTACAAAACTGCTCGCTGGGATCATTTAGCCTTAACCCGCTCTCTAGAGTTCATCTTCTTTTATTCAGTTGTTTAAAATGAGCATTATTCCAAACATATGCAATGCAATCAGTTTGGTCACACTTACAAGAACACGCTTTAATAAGGCAATCAATCAAACCCTAACAACCCGGGGACTGCCTGTTGGAGCTGAATTTGGCTGGATGGAAACTGGAACCTTCTGTGTGGCACATGAGGTACCCGACGACAACCCTAGCTTGCTACTGACAAGTGGGACGATGCACACACCGTTTGCTGCAGCTTTTTCCCATGCAGAATATGCAAAACACGGGTTTTCAAAGGTTCAGAACGATCTCTCCTGGGTAAGCTGTTAACAGAGGGCAGCATTATTTGTCTGGCTAGACCTTCGCAGGCCAGGTACCTGGTCTGTTACCCATTTCCCCTGGTCTTTTCTCAGCATACCCAGAAAACCTTACCTCGGATAGAGGCCTGATCTAAAGCCCATTTCAATCAATGGGTAAACTCCGTTTGATTGAAATAGGCCCGTAGTGGAGCTATATACTTTGTCTTCAATGACTTCTCCTCTTTCCCCTTTTCCGCCGCCCCCCTCGGTTTTTAGAAGCTGTTCCCAAACTGCCGTCGGGATTGGCTTAGAACGTGTTAAAAGAAATCACCCAACATAGCAAAAGGAAAATTTCATTATGAAGTAATGAGTAATTCCCCCAGCAAGATGTATTGTTATGTCTTCAACTTCAATTTCGAAGCAGAAGTGGCTCAATTACCTAGCAAATACAGTCAATTAAAGGCTGCTGATTGGACACGAGGACGGATCATTGATCTTGTACTTTCCAATATCGCTCCAGACACCTCATTTTCCCTCCCTATTAACTGAAAATACGCCTGGTATTACCGCGACCCGCAGCCTATTTACCTGTCGCAGGCAATCTCTGCCCTATGACCGAGCAACAGAGAGATTCACAATCATCTTTGCAGTAGGATCCTCCAAGAAATCCCACTGGGAAGACAATAACTCCCTGCGTGAGAGCTGTAGAGTGACTATGGCTTAGACTTGTGTGTGTGTGAGAGAGAGCCCATTTCATGTAAATTGCTGGGGAAGAAATGCACAGCCCCGCAATGCCCATCCCGGGCTCCCGGACTATACCTATCCACCGCTCACATACACATGGGATTGGCTAAATAAGTGCAGAGATGTGGTGTGTGGTGTGTGTGTATATATATAAAGACAGAGAGAGAGATATCATATTAATACGGCTGTGTTCCCAAGAGGAGCAATATGCCCGAATGAACGCCACAGCCTGCTTCCATCCTGGGGCATGCGAGATTACAACGAAATCCTTGTGCAAGCGAATATCCCATTGAAGTCAATGAATGATTTGCCACCAGGAAGTCTGAAGGATCCTAGCTAGCTGTGGGCAGTTGAAAGAGGTCCTCTTCAGTGTTCGGTCCCTTTATCCCATCTGCCCAAAGTTCATATATTCTGGTTGCTATACTGTGCTGTTATTCATTCGTTCATATTTCACTGCACTGATTCTTTTAGTGAATGAGATGCATGTTAAGAGAGGCAGGTAAATCAGCCCCCGCCCCAAACTTTTAAATCTTAATGCCTAGATTTGATTTGGGGCTTTTAGTACACTTCTTTGCCACTATCTGACATCGCAATCGTCCTATTATTCATAGAAGGAAATACCATTCTAATAATACTTTGGCGTACATGAAAGGCCCATCAGTTTTAATAAAGGAAGGAGATTTCTGCTTTAAAATTGATGGAAGGGGTTGGTCCTTATTGATGAACGTGGAGAATCCCTCCCCCCTTTGGATCAGTTTTTCGGATAAGCAGGTTTTATTAAAATGAGAAATAGTTTGAGAGGTATTTGTAATCTTTCTTCCTCTTGAGCAGTCACGACAGAAATATGTCATTCGCCCCATTGTCCCGCGGACAAAAAGTTTAAATGTGACAATAAAGTATACAGAAGTTCCTCAGCAATTTAACACACAGTAGATAACAGAGGTGTCAAAATGTCTTTGTTTCAGTGCACCATTTATATTCCTGACTGTTGAAAGTGTAACTATAAGGAAACTGCAAGAAAAATAAAACGGTAGTAAGCAGTAATCTTAAGGGTTTTTTTTAAAACAAACACAATAAAAATATTTGTGATACAGGATTAAAATTTGTCTAGCTCTTTATTGCGACATGGTAACATATGGTAACAGTGAATTCTTTGGGCTATTTAAAAAGAGAATTCGTTACACAATTTCTGTCTTGAAAGAAACTATTAGCCCAGTCCAATATTTGTGTTTTTTAGAATTTCAGGTGACAGCTGCACCCCACTCAGACAAAAATCCAAGCAAAACCACGAATACTATCTTCCACTGTAACATACAAGAAGCAGAGGGAAGAAGAAATAAATTAATCTCAAGGAGGAGGAAAGACTTTACACACAAATGGTGTGAAAGTCACTTACAAATGCAGAGGTTGGGGAAGGAGAGGGGACGAGGGGAAACTAACAAAAAAAGACAGCACTCGAATCTAAAACTCAAATGCAGCAAAGGAATAGAAAAGGAATAAGCCAATGGGAGACCTGAAGGTGAAATACAAAGGAAGGAAAATCGCCTTTGCTCTAATTTGCAGACTAGTGATTGTCTGAAGGAGTTCAGCTCCCTGTCACCTAATCTCTTCCCTTGGCGGCTTGTTAACGTTTGGCACAGGGGTCTCTGTTCAGAGAATATTATACATTCGACATTCAAAAAGCCTCCTTACATATACATCACTTGCTAATTTCGTCAGCTTGTGCACATTTCAGCAACTGATAATAGGACATTGTTAGTTTAAAGGACAAATAGCTCTGACCCACAAACTGACAGGATCTTTTTTTTTTCTGCCAGTTTCAGTCTGTCTCTTAAAAATAAAAGTTGGAGGAAGGAGGAGACGAAATATTGGATTTCTGCTAAAAAACGATGGGTTTATATTACTGAGACAGGGAGAGAGGTAAAGAATGCAATTAAAACTGGAAAGTAAATATACAGTATGTCACTGTTCTTTATGGCAAAAACATTTTTCTTGTTTCTAGAAAATAACTGGATAATACTGTTGAGTTGCTATCTAGAAACCCTTTTAGTTAGTTGTTGAACAATCTGGTAAAGCATAAATCTTAACTTTGTATTATGCACACAATACATTTTAATATCAGCAATTTTTCTTTCAAGTATTTAAGATAATACTTTTCAGTCAAGTATAATTGGGCATAAATATTTTGCTGTGGTTTGGAGAAGTTCTGCCCCTCGATAGGTTATCTGGCCATAGAAAATAAAGTCCTAGCTCATTTCTATTGTATATTGTAGAAAAGTAGTGTATATCAGTTTTTGCCTTCATAGTGCAGAAGCCTAAATTCCTCCTTATGCCATACATCACTAGTGGTTTTTCCCCCCCTTCTTCTTTCCTGTTTTATCTTGGAATGTAAATCCTTCAAAGACTGAGCTATTTTAGTCTTTTTTCCCCCATAGGTTTCCACTTATGGGAGAGAACACGATTAAATAAACGTTGGATGTAAGTACTTTAACCGTATGTGAGCCCATGAAAGGGGCATATTATTTATAAACCTGAGATGAAGCTTTATCTTGTTAAAGGTACTTCTTCCCGCTGGTCCATGGATAATGAGGTTGCTTTGCTCAGCACCGAGGGTGTGAAAGTGAGAAAAGAGTCAGTCCTGGTTGTGGCTGAACAGGTAAAGTCTGATCCTGAAGGTCTCTGTGCCAGTCCATTGGACTGGCTGCTATGGCAAGCCAAGCATGAGCAAGGGCTGCCTCCAGCACTACTGAGTCCATGAGTTGGGGCAGGGTAAAGAGAAGGATGTCTGAATGCACAGAGCAGTTCTGGTCTAGGGTAAGGATGAGAGAGGACCCTAAAGGTGTCCAGTGGTCTCAGAGGGGTACTGAAAGGGGTGGCAGCAGAGGCCGAGGTGGCTCCAATGCCCATGTGGGAGTAGTAAAGGAAGGGGCAGGTGAGATGGGAAGGGGTAGGGAAGAGTGCCAGTTGCCGCTGCATGACTCATCATGTACGTGTAAAAAGCAGGATCTGCTGGGTGAGGCCAGGTCATGGCCAAACGCTGCCTCTTGTCCTTCATCCTGCGGTTCTGGAACCAGACCTGGGAGACACAGAGGAGAGAGAGAAGGCTCTTAAAACCTGCACAGGGTCGGGCAGAACAGACAGGCCATGCCAGAAGATGTATTTTGGACACAACTGTTAGCTCCGTCTGTCCTCGCTTCAGACTGCGAGGCACACACACCAAAGTCCTGACTGGTACATTCATTTTCCCACAGTGAAAATATTGTGTGCGAAGGTTGGTTTGCTGGCGAACGAGCGCTAACCCACTATTTTAACTATATAGGTTGAACTGGCAAAATAAAAATATATCGTTCAAATAATGAGCTGTCATAGAGTAAAAACTACAATTTGGTCCACGTAAAAGTTGCCTATAAAATCTAGAGGGAGATTCCCAAGTGGTGGCCATTTTGTAGGACACTTTTTTCTTTCTTAGTTTCAGAATTGGGCTCTCCTACTGTACTTATTGCCTGTATATTTACACACACTCCAGAACAAGTGTGACCTCGCACTGCCTAGAAGCACTGGCATCCGTTCGCAGCATCTTGTGAACACCTTCCACCTGGGGACATTTGCTTGTTCAGGTTTTGTGTTATTATTTCAAAAGGTTGAAACGTTTCTTGTTTAAATGCTTATTATTTAACATTTCCCAGAGTTTAAAGGTAACGAGAATTCTTAAAATCAGGTGAAAGGAAGATTAAAAAAACACTTAGAGGCTGGGCTGTCAGAGGGTCCCTCGCTCGTCTGGTGCTGGTAACGTATTATTAAAAGACTACCTATCGGCTGCTTTTGTGGCAGAAAGTAGCAAGGGCGCAGCCGGGAAATGTTTGTATCTGAAAGCGCTTCCCCAGCGTTGTTTGGCAAGGACGCCTGGTCCGTTTAGATTTACATCGTGCTAATTGAAAACATGTACCCAAGCGGGTGTGTACCTTGATGGTGGTTTTATCTGGGGCAGAATTTAAAGCAGCTGCCAGTTCACACATCTTCTGGGCCTGGACACGTAAATTCTCCCGGTAGAATTCCCTTCTCCAGCCGTGCTAACTGCTCGGCGGGTGAAGGCGGTGCGGGTTAGCGGCGCAATCTGATCGCTGGCGGATTGCAGGCCAGTGAACCCTGGGAGCCGCCGCTTGCCTCCGTGTGCCCTTGGGGGGGCATCCCCCCCGCTGCTGGGGCTTGACCACCCGGCCAAGAGCCTTACCGAGCAACTGCACAGGCCCTGCACAGTGGAGGAGCCGAGAGCAGAGACACACGCGTGGATACACAGACCGGGGGTATCGCCCCCGCCCTCCTCCCCATCGATCCCGGCTTCTCCCGCTGCTGTCCCCCACCCATCCTCCTCCCGTCCAACACAGGACATGATCCGCAACAACCTCTGTTCACAGGCGCAGCCCTTGCGGACGCTCAGGGCAACTGACCCCACCAGCAGCCGGGGCAAACACTGAGCGGAGGGAGTGGGGGCATTTCCTTGGTGTTTACTTTCTAGGAAGTAAGGGAATGTGATCTCCCCAGTCCCCACCATCGGATCCTACCAGGGGCTTCGACTGGTTGCGTCTTCTCCCTTTCCGCATAGGAGTGTGGTAGGAGCTGAGCTCCTCAGCACGCCAGGTTTTAAATATCAGGCTATGCCCCCCCTACCAGTTGCGTGATTTCTTTTGGGTGGGTTGTTGCGTGTCCGTATCCCACCCCATTTCTTCGAGCACCATGCATTTCAATAAGCCATCCCAGAATCCCCAGCAGCAAACCAATGACAAAATGGCCCTTGATCAGAGACATGCAGCAAGCAGAGAGATCCTTCCTTACATAATGTGAGGATGGAGATTTGGGGGATTCCTTCCCTCAGAGTTACAATATCCCCGCATGTTAAGTTTTAAATAAAGCTCTCTCTGGCAAATTCGAGAGGAAATGACCTTGTCCTGATTCCCCAACTCAATTCCCAACTTCTAGGGACAGAAAAGGAGCTTGATTATTTGTTTTTCGAGTGGGGTGGAATAGGGGTGAGAGGGTGGGGTGACAGAAGAAAAAAGGCCCGGACGCTGCGTTTGCTTTCAAATGCAGCCAGTTTCCATTGTTGCCTGAGACCAAAGGGCAATGAATATCATTGGAACCATTTCCGGGAGCTGGCGCCACCGAGTACATGGAAGTGACAAGGTAATTTGGACCTTTAACCAACGTGCAAACAGGCACCGTACTGCTGCAGCTTTGGCATGCCAGGAGTCTGCAGCGATTTTACTGTCTTTATGGCTGATTCCGTGCTCATGCCAAAAACAATTCACCCTTGCTCTCTGCCCGCACTCTACACAAACCGTTTATGATCTTGCAAAGCCTAGGGAAGGTTGGCTCTCAACCCTTGAAAAACGCACACAAAACGGGGGGAGGGGAGGGAGGTTCCTAGTGGCAATGCACTATGGAGGAAAAGGCTCTGCCATACCGGGTAGTGAATTAGAATACAGTCTTGCTTTGCAGGAAAACCTTGCAAAGGCAAGATATGAGGACGCGATTGAAAGGAAGGACGCGATTTCACCCACTCTGATTCAGATCATCAGGACTCTTCAAAGCCCTATGGCTCGGCCCCCTCCGGGTGTTTAACAGCCACATCTGCAAACTCCCCCCCCCCCCCCCCCCCCCACCCAGGTTTCATGCAGTACAAATGCAATAAAAAGTGAAACGAATTCGGATACAAAACAACCCTATTCCTGGCCGGCCGGGCACTAAAACAAACGGAAGCCTGACAGAGATTTCACGCTCAAGGACACTAGTTACCCAGCTTGGCCGGCGCCCGAGCCCGGGGAAGGGAAGGGGGAGCAATGGGAAGTGGTGGGTACCTTTGCTGGGCTGGTACTCGGCGTTTCCCGTGGCGCAGTCCGGGTGCAGCTCACCTCGATTTCCTCATATAAATCCGACTCGGTGTCCGAGCTGCTCTGTTGCCCTTTGCTAGAGAGGGGCTCCGGGGCGAGCTGCTGTCCGGCCGAGAGCAGAGCTGCTGCCGCCGCCGCCGCCGAGCGACTCTCCGGGACCGTCCCTGTCCCTGGCAGCACTTCCACCTCCTCCTCTCCTCCTCCCCTTTCCCGGGAGGACAAGGGGCCAGACCTGGGGCTCAGGCAACTCCGATGGATCATCTTGTCCTGTGGTTCTTGGACTGGGCTTCCCACTGCTTCTGACAAATTAGAGACTCTCTTGCCAGCCAGAGTGCCAAGTTGACCTCCTTCCAGAAACATCACCATATCCTTTCTGGGTTCCATTGTGGTTTTCTTACCAAAAAAATCCAAGTAGCCCCCCCCTCCCTCCCCGCGCCTCCCGCCCCAATCCTGTGCAACGCACAGACCAGTGCAGAGGAACCCGCGGTGAGATAGGGTGACCTTGTGATGCGAACGCTACACTGTGCAGTGCCGGCTCTGGGAGGGATCACCATTGCCTTCTTCTTTCTAAGCTGTCATCCTTAATGGTGCAATCGTCATTACAGTACCACCGGTGACGCCACACATTGATTGCGGGTGGATAAATAGAAACGTCTGCCACGGCAGAGATGAAAGGAAGAGCCGGAGCTAATGGCTAGCGGTGATGCACCAGGTGGAAGGGCTTGGGATGCGGAGGGAAGTGTGAAAAAGAGATGCATATGGAATTCAACTGCAAAGAGACTGTAACATGCGGAAAGACTTCCTCAGGGGGAAGCCTTGATAATTAAGTAACCTTTTGATTTTCCTTTTTTTTTTTGAAGCAGAACCTTGATCTATAACGCACCAGAAGATCCAGAGCTGCATTGTAGAAGTGTGAAGATACATATTCAAGCCTCTTCCTTCGACGCATTGTGTAGTGCTTTCAGCCAGCTTCCTTATCACCGCACATATGAGGTCTTAAGAATCTATTGCAAACTCGAGGATAAGGAAACGTTTTATTAATATTTCAGT